>NC_045611.1:36621074-36923292 GCF_009762305.2 Zalophus californianus | reverse complement strand
AACATCGCTCGGCATCAGGGAAATCCAAATCAAAACCTCAATGAGATACCACCTCACACCCGTCAGAATGGCTAAAATTAACAAGTCAGGGAACGACAGATGTTGGTGGGGATGTGGAGAAAGGGGAACCCTCCTACACTGTTGGTGGGAATGCAAGCTGGTGCAACCCCTCTGGAAAACAGTCCTCAAACAGTTGAAATTAGAGCTACCATTCAATCCAGCAATTGCACTACTGGGTATTTACCCCAAAGATACAAATGTAGGGACCCGAAGAGGTACATGTACCCCAATGTTTATAGCAGCAATGTCCACAATAGCCAAACTATGGAAAGAGCCAAGATGTCCATCGACAGATGAATGGATAAAGAAGAGGTGGTATATATACACAATGGAATATTATGCAGCCATCAAAAGGAATGAGATCTTGCCATTTGCAACAACGTGGATGGAACTGGAGGGTGTTATGCTGAGGGAAATAAGTCAATCAGAGAAAGACATGTATCATATGACCTCACTGATATGAGGAATTCTTAATCTCAGGAACAAACTGAGGGTTGCTGGAGTGGTCGGTGGTGGGAGGGAGGGGGTAGCTGGGTGATGGACATTGGGGAAGATATGTGCTATGGTGAGCACTGTGAATTGTGTAAGACTGTTGAATCAGAGATCTGTACTTCTGAAACAAATAACGCAACATATTTTAAGAAAAAAGAAAAAGAAGAAGATAGCAGGAGAGGAAGAATGAAGGGGAGTAAGTCAGAGGGGGAGACGAACCAGGAGAGATGATGGACTCTGAAAAACAAACTGAGGTTTCTGGAGGGGAGGAGGGTGGGGGGATGGGTTAGCCTGGTGATGGGTATTAAAGAGGGCACATTCTGCATGGAGCACTGGGTGTTATGAACAAACAATGAATCAAGGAACAGTACACCAAAACAAATTATGTAATATATGGTGATTAACATGACAATAAAAAAATTAAAAAAAACAATAAAAATCTTTAAAAAACAGTAAAAAGAAAAAAAAAAAAGAAGATTCAGTCCTGCCTCAGAGAACTCCCAGTCTCTTTTAGAAAACCAAGACTCAGGCTTGCCACAGGGATTCATTCAGAATCGTGTCACCTTCAGGACTAAATTGTGAAATTTAGTGCCTAAAGAGAGCAGAGATCATTGTGGACTGGAATGGTCAGGGAAGGTTTCCGGGAAGAGGCAGGAGAGCACTAAGCCTCACCCTTCACAGACACAGTGGGATGACAGTGTTAGGAGGGGCAGAATGTAATTGAGGTCTTACTGATGTTGAGTTTTTTTCCAACTTGCCCATGGATTGTTTTGTTTTTCTAAAATATCTTGCAACTTCTACAGTTGAACAGTGTCTTAGATAAGAACTTACATTTTCCAATTAATGTCATTAGAACCATGTACTTTTAAAAAGTCTAACATGCTTTGACAAACAACTCCTGGCTTTTAGGAGGTGGGGTAGATGGGCAGGAACATACCCCCAACTCTTATGTTTTAACTGGCCCCTAAGGATGGGTGGGGTTCGTAAACCAAGGAGTGCTTTCCAGAAGGCAGTAAGTGAGTAAGATCCTGTAGATGGACATGCAGAAGAAATCCACAAGAATCCTTGAGAAAATGCATGGAAGCATCAATTCTTATCCATCAAGGAACCAATCAGAGGTACTGGACAATGGACCCCCACCAGTACAGCTGTGGTGTTCTGCAGCTTCTTTCTCTGCTTCCTCTGCATGCTCAGAGATTCTTCCCTAAGATTATTACTCAGTCAGTATGATTACAGACAAAAACTCTAATGGGCATAGGATACTTGATACCTTTCATTCCATCAGATATTTATAACAGCCCCATGAAGAAAGCAGAACATGGTACATTAGCCCCATCTCTAAGCTGAGGAAACTGAGGCTTACAAAAATTAAATCAAATAGTTTCCCTGAGGTCATACAGCCAACAAATGCACCAGAGCCCCCCAGCATTCTTATCTCACAACCATCTTGTTACTTTCCCTGTGGAGACTTCACCCTGCTATTCCGACTTTAGTCATAATGAGTGTACACACTGAATTCAAGTATCAGACTGATAATATAATCCTTTTATGTAGTGTTTTCCCATTACAGAGTGATATTACCTTGCCTTTTCATATTCCATTTTCCCCCAAAGCTGTATCATTAAGTAAAGAATATGTTCTGACTTATCCAATAAAGTGTTTAAACTTTTTTAATGTTTTATTGATTCTCAAAGCTTTAGTTCCACCAGAAAATCCTGATTGCTACATTAAAAACCTCATTGATATTCTTTTAACAGACCTTCTGCAACGTGAAAGGCAGTGTGAGAAAGATGGGACTCCCAACGATCCATTAATCTATGAGCTAATCTTGCATCCACCTTATGCACATTGTAGGAAAATGGGCAATGAGAAATAAGAGCTACATGCAGGTCCTGTTGGGGGTAGTGACATCCAAGCCCAGAGAGCATGGAGCAAGTGTCCCCTTTGGAGAGAGTCAGTGGAACAAGGAAAAGTTTTTCTCCAGGCTGCTCCCTTCAACCTCTTACAATCAATGTGATTCTTGCAAAGCCAAACTGGACTCTTCAAGGGCAACCATGCACCACTGGACAGCTTCAAGTCGAATTGAGACTTGAAGTCCAGTTCTTTAGTGAGGCATGCAGTTCCTCCTGATCTGGCCTCTGCTCTGTGCCAGCTTCGTCTTTCACCACTTGCCCCTCTCAAAAGTCTATACTGCTGCCATGCCCAACTACCAGGACTACGTAAAGCAAGTGAGGCCCTTGCCTCAGAGGCAAAATTGAAAGGGGCAACAAAAACTGAGTAAATAAGAAAAATAATATTTTAATGTAATACATTTAAAAATCAAAACTAATGCAAAGAAATTCAGGTTAAATAAAATATTAAAAGTTTAAATGAAGACAAAATCTGCCCTGCATTTGCATGACCCTGCCTTACTCACCTCCTAATCCCAAACCTACCTTCTCCTTCTAGTTTTCCAAACACACTGTGCTCTTTCTGACTTCCTGGACTTTGCCTGTGCCATTTTGTCTACCTAGAAGACTCTTTCCTGTAAATCATCTTTCAGGTATCAGCTTTGGTGTCATCTTTTCCAGGCAAGTCTTCTGTGATGTTCATAATAACTGTAACACCCACTCATGCACACAAGCCTGAGACTGATGCCCCATGAACACCTCCTGTGGTGTTTATCACACTCCACACATAATTGCCTAGCTGTCTCCCTGACCAGTCTATAAACCCATGAAGGTGGAGGCTGGCTCATGGTTCCCATGGCTGGTGGCTGTGGTTGGGACTATGGCTGTGGTGGTTGCTCCCGTTCAGGCTGCCTGGTGATATGCACCAAGTCGAGTCCACAGGCAGACATGTGCTGAGATGTCCTGCTGAGACAGGGCATTCATACAAGCTGCTGGCTCCCCTGCCTGAAACCATATCCCTCCTGCAGATGCCCATGAGGTGGTGGTAGGTGGATATGAAACACTGAAAGAGAAATTGCAAGAAGCACCCAAGATGAGCAGGAGGAGTTGGGGTCCTGATTTGCAGAGCAAACAGTTGCCCAAAGGGCCACGAATCACCTTCAGGGGACAATTGGGAGAAAGCTCTTTTTCTCCCCAGCATTTCAGTGGACAGTCAATGCCTATCCCTCTGGTCTGGCTGGGATGTTTCCTTTTCTTTTCTTTTCTTTTTTAAGATTTATTTATTTATTTATTTGAAAGAGAGAGAGAATGAGAGAGAGAGAGAGAGAGCACATGAGACGGGGGAGGGTCAGAGGGAGAAGCAGACTTCCCGCTGAGCAGGGAGCCCGATGCAGGACTCGATCCCATAACTCCAGGATCATGACCTGAGCTGAAGGCAGTCGCTTAACCAACTGAGCCACCCAGGCGCCCTGGCTGGGATGTTTTCTGTCTTGCAGTTGTATGACAAGGCAGTGACATCACTGGAGCCTGGCTGGGTAGTAGCAGATAAAACCAGATGCAAGTAGACCAGCTGAACTGTGCATTACCCACCTCCCTAGACCCACACCTCAGGTTTGGGTGATTACAGTCAAGGAAGACAGCTCTAGGAACAGAGCAGGGTTCAGGGCAAAAGTATTGAGACTTCTTTCTGGGGAATAGAATAGAATGAGAGAGCCTGGACTATAACACCAGAATTTCATCCCCACAGAATTGCTCCTTCCGCATCAATCCCCCTTTCCTGGTGCCTCTCTTCTCTCATCACTCCCCCTCCTAAACTCACCAGAAGGGACATGAGCTGGGGCTTGGGCTCTAGCCCAGTGCATACTCCATGGTATACAGTTAGCAACCAAAGTAGCTAATCACCCCAGGAGAATGTGAACTCTGAGTGGAAAAATAATGAGACATTTGAGAAGTGCCACTCTGTAAATGAAGAACATCACACCCAACAACCTATGCTCTACAGAACAAAAATTATAACAAACATAATAAATAAAGTCAAAGATATATGAAAGGCCATTGACAAAGCAATTGTAAGTAATATCTAATTAGAAATACTGAGAATGGGGTCACCTGGGTGGCTCAGTTGGTTAAGCATCTGCTTCCAGCTCAGCATCCTGGGATCGAGTCCCACATGAGGCTCCCTGCTCAGTGGGGAGTCTGCTTCTCCCTCTTCCTCTGCCCCTCCCCCCTGCTCCTTTTCTCTCTCTTTCTCTCAAATAAATAAAATCTTAAAAAAAATACTGAGAATGAAAATTGTAATAATAGAAATATAGAGTTCCAGGGCACCTGGGTGGCTCAGTCATTAAGCGTCTGCCTTCAGCTCAGGTCATGATCCCAGGGTCCTGGGATCGAGCCCCGCATCAGGCCCTCTGCTCAGCGGGAAGCTTGGTTCTCCCTCTCCCACTCCCCTGCTTGTGTTCCCTCTCTCCGTGTGTCTCTCTCTCTGTCAAATAAATAAACAAATAAAATCTTTAACAAAAAAAAAAAGAAAAGAAATACAGAGTTCCATAGATGAGTTATAGCAGAATGGATATGGTTAAAAATGAGTTAGTGAATTGGTAGATCATAAAGAATTTTTCTACTCAAAATATGATCCATTAACCAACAGCAGCAACAGCATCTAGGAACTTGTTAAAAATGCAAACTCTCAGACCTTGCCCAGAACTTCCCAATCTGAATATACATGTTAACAAGATTACTGGGTGATCTGTATGCATGCTAAATTCTGAGAAGCACTGACATGGTTCTCAACACAGGCTGCACATTGGAATTCTCTAGGAGATTTAAAAGTACCCGCCACCAGAGAGCTTCATTTGATTAGTTTGGGGTGTAGAGTTATGAAAGCTCCCAGGTGATTCTAATGTGTAGCCAGATTTGAGAAACGTTGACTTAGAGAAACCCTCTCAGGAAAAGGATAGGAATAAAACAATGTAAAATGTGAGAGATGTGGCACACAGAATCAGAAGGATCAAGATCCATGTGTCCTACATGGAGAGACAAGTTAAGAGAAAAGAGGAGATACTTTTTGAAAACAATGAATGAGAAATTCTGAAATTAAAAGAAATACTCAGGAACTCAGGTTGATAAATTGAAAAAGCTCACGGAGCAAGATGGCGGAGGAGTAGGGGACCTGGATTTTGTCTGGTCTCAGGAATTCAGCTGGATAGGGATCAAACCATTCTGAACACCTACAAACTCAACAGGAGACCAAGAAGAGAGTAGCAACAACTCTCTGAACAGAGAAGTGACCACTTTCTGGAAGGTAGGACGTGCGGAGAAGTGAATCTGAGGCAATATTCGGGAGGATAGACGGCGGGGGAGGGGGCCTCCGCCGCTTCTGGCAAGTGATAGAGCCGCGGAGCACAAAATCGGAACTTTTAGAAGTCGGCTCTTCTGAGGGACGTCGCTCCAGTGGCTAAGCGGGGGGTGGAACCCTCGCAGGACAGTGTGGTCTCAGGACCCTCAGGGTCATAGAAAGACCGGGGGTGCCTGAGTGCAGCAGAGCTCCCAGGTATTGGAGCGGGGAAGCCGGCTGCAGAGACATAGCCGAGGCGCGGGCTCTCAGCTTGGGGTTGCCATAAACTGTGATCTACAGCCCAGTCAGGCCACTGCTCCTCCAGCAGGGACCCAACAAGCGGCAGATCCGGGGAGACTCCCCTCCCTCCCCCAGGAGGAGTGGCATAGGAGCGCACCGCAGGGATCTGCTGGGTTTGGAGACTCCACACTGAGTCGGGTGCCAAAGATAGAAACACTCGGTCACAGGCCGGGTGAGCACGGAGTGCGACCGGAGACCAGGGAGGCGGGAGTGACTGACTGCTTTTCTCTGGGGGCACACTGAGGAGCGAGGCCCCGAGTTCTCAGCTCCTCCGAGTGGAGATTGAGAGGCCACCATTTTCACCCTGGTCCTCCAAAGATGTACCAGAGCTTACAGGGAACAAAAGATCCTGAAAGCAAACCCGAGCAGCTTGCTTAGCCCGGACTGACAAGGGTGGGGCAATTCAGCCTCCGGCAAAAACATTTCGGAAGCAAGGCAACAGGCCCCTCCCCCAGAAGATCAGCACGAACAGCCATCAAGCCAAGACCAAGTTTACCGATCAAGGAGAACGGGAGAACTCCAGCGCTAGGGGAATACTGCACATAGAATTCATGTCTTTTTTTACCATGATTCATTAGTTTTTCAAAGTTAATTTTTTAACTGTTTTTTTAATTTTTCTTTTTCCCCTTTTTCAACCAACATCTTATCAATCCCTTTTTTTAAAAAAACATTTTTTGTTTTTCATTTTTAGAGTCATATTTTATCCCTTCATAGAGGCTACCCTTATTTTTGGCATATATATATATATATATAAATGGTTCTCTCTTCAAAATTTTGAGATACAGTTTCTTCTAACAGATCAACATATACCCTAAATCACTAGTGTATGGCTTTGTTCTAGTCTCTTTCCTGATCACATTCTCTCCCTTTTATTCTTTTTTCTTTTTTTTTAATCTTCTTTCTTTTTTAAAACAACTTCTAAACATATCAATTCCTGTAATAAAATCTTTTATAATTTTCATCTTTACCATCATCTTCCATCCCTTCATTGTATCAACCCTTATTTTGGACACATATAAGTCTTTCTTCCTTTAAAATTTTAGGAGGCACTTTTTTCTAACAGACCAAAATATGCCCAAAATCTACTGTGTGCCACTGACCTATGGACTAGCCTGATCATATTTGATCATATTCTGTTTCATTTATATTGTTGTTTTTGTTTTTATCTTTTTCTTTTTGTTTTTTTTTTCTTTCCTTTCTCTTTCTTTTTTCTTTCTTTCCCTTTCTTGTCCCCTGGTTTCAGGTCTTTTCTGATTTGTATAGAGTATATTTGCTGGAGACGTTGTTAAACTGTTAGCATTTTGTTGTCTCCTTCATCTATTCTCCTCTGGACAAAATGACAAGACGAAAAAAATCACCTCAGCAAAAACAACAAGAGATAGTACTGTGAGCCAGGGACCTACTGAATACGGACATTAATACGATGTCGGACCTAGAGTTCAGAATCAAGACTTTAAAGATACTAGCTAGGCTTGAAAAAAGGGTGGAAGTTATTAGAGAAACCTTTCTGGAGAAATAAAAGAACTAAAATCTAACCAAGTCGAAATCAAAAAGGCTATTGATGAGGTGCAATCAAAAATGGGGGCACTAACTGCTAGGATAAATGAGGCAGAAGAGAGAATCAGCGATATAGAAGACCAAATGATGGAAAATAAAGAGGCTGAGAAAAAGGGAGAGAAACAACTACAGGATCACGAGGGCAGAATTCGAGAGATAAGCGATACCATAAGATGAAACAACATTAGAATAATTGGGATCCCAGAAGAAGAAGAAAGAGAGAGAGGGGCAGAAGGTATATTGGAGCAAATTATAGCAGAGAACTTCCCTAATGGGGGGAAGGAAACAGGCATCAAAATCCAGGAGGCACAGAGAACCCCTCTCAAAATCAATAAAAATAGGTCAACACCCCAACATCTTTTAATAGTAAAACTTACGAGTCTCAGAGAAAATCCTGAAAGCAGCTTGGGAGAAGAGATATGTCACCTACAATGGTAGAAACATTTGATTGGCAACAGACCTATCCACAGAGACCTGGCAGGCCAGAAAGGACTGGCATGAGATCTTCAGGGCACTAAACGAGAAAAATATGCAGCCAAGAATACTATATCCAGCTAAGCTATCATTGAAAAAAGGAGAGATCAAAAGCTTCCAGGACAAAAAAACTAAAGGAATTTGCAAACACGAAACCAGCCCTACAAGAAATATTGAAAGAGGTCCTCTAAGCAAAAAGAGAGCCAAAAAGCAGCAAGATCAGAAAGGAACACAGACAATATACAGTAACAGTACCTTACAGGCAATACAATGGCACTAAATTCATACCTTGCAATACCCTGAATGTAAATGGGCTCAATGACCCATCAAAAGACACAAGCTATCAGATTGGATTAAAAAACAAGACCCATCCATATGCTGTCTGCAAGAGACTCATTTTAGACCCAAAGACACCCCCACATTGAAAGTGAGGGAGTGGAAAACCATTTACCATGCTAATGGACACCAAAAGAAAGCTGGGGTGGCAATCCTTACGTCCGACAGATTAGATTTTAAAACAAAGACTGTAATAAGAGATGAAGAAGGACACTATATCCTACTTAAAGGGTCTATCCGACAAGAAGATCTAACAATTGTAAATATCTACGCCCCTAACGTGGGAGCAGTCAATTATATAAGGCAATTAATAACAAAAGCAAAGAAACACATTGACAACAATACAATAATAGTGGGGGACTTTAACACCCCCTTGACTGAAATGGACAGATCATCTAAGCAAAGGATCAACAAGGAAATAAAGACTTTAAATGACACACTGGACCAAATGGACTTTACAGACATATTCAGAACATTCCATCCCAAAGCAACAGAATACACATTCTTTTCTAGTGCCCATGGAACATTCTACAGAATTGATCACATCCTAGGTCACAAATCAGGTCTCAACTGGTACCAAAAGATTGGGATCATTCCCTGCATATTTTCAGACCACAGTGCTTTGAAACTAGAACTCAATCACAAGAGAAAAGTCAGAAAGAACTCAAATACATGGAGGCTAAAGAGCATCCTACTATAGAATGAATGGGTCAACCAGGAAATTAAAGAAGAATTTAAAAAATTCATGGAAACCAATGAAAATGAAAACACAACTGTCCAAAATCTTTGGGATACACAAAGGCAGTCCTGAGAGGAAAGTATATAGCAATACAAGCCTTTCTCAAGAAACAAGAAAGGTCGCAAATACACAACCTAACCCTACACCTAAAGGAGCTGGAGAAAGAACAGCATATAAAACCTAAACCGAGCAGGAGAAGAGAAATAATAAAGATCAGAGCAGAAATCAATGAACTAGAAACCAAAAGAACAGTAGACCAGATCAACGAAACTAGGAGCTAGTTCTTTGAAAGAATTAACAAGATTCATAAACCCCTGGCCAGTCTTATCAAAAAGAAAAGAGAAATGACCCAAATCCACAAAATCATGAATGAAAAAGGAGAGATCACAACCAACACCAAAGAAATACAAACAATTATAAGAACATATTATGAGCAACTCTATGCCAGCAAATTAGATAACCTGGAAGAAATGGGTGCATTCCTAGAGATGTATCAACTACCAAAATTGAACCAGGAAGAAATAGAAAAGCTCAACAGACCTATACCACTAAGGAAATTGAAACAGTCATCAAAAATCTCCCAACAAACAAAAGCCCAAGGCCAGATGGCTGCCCAGAGGAATTCTATCAGACATTTAAAGAAGAATTAACACCTATTCTCCTGAAATTGTTCCAAAAAATAGAAATGGAAGGAAAACTTCCAAACTCGTTTTATGAGGCCACCATTCCCTTGATCCCAAAACCAAACAAAGACCCCATCAAAAAGGAGAATTACAGACCAATATCCTTGACGAACATGGATGCAAAAATTCTCACCAAAATAGTAGCCAATAGGATCCAACAGTACATTAAAAGGATTATTCACCACGACCAAGTGGGATTTATCCCTGGGCTGCAAGGCTGGTTCAACATCCGCAAATCAATCAACGTGATACAATACATTAACAAAAGGAAGAACAAGAATCATAGGATCCTCTCAATAGATGCAGAAAAAGCATTTGACAAAGTACAGCATCCTTTCTTGATCAAAACTCTTCAGACTAGAGGGATAGAGGGTACATACCTCAATATCCTAAAAGCCATCTATGAAAAACCTACAGCGAATATCATTCTCAATGGGGAAATGCTGAGAGCTTCTCCCCTAAGGTCAGGAACGCGGCAGGGATGTCCACTCTCACCACTGCTATTCAACATAGTATTAGAAGTCCTCGCCACAGCAATCAGACAACAAAAAGAAATCAAAGGCATCCAAATCGGCAAAGAGGAAGTCAAACTCTCACTGTTTGCAGATGATATGATACTGTCTGTGGAAAACCCAAAAGACTCCACCCCAAAGCTGCTAGAACTCATACAGGAATTCAGTAAAGTAGCAGGTTATAAAATCAATGCACAGAAATCAGTGGCATTCCTATACACCAGCAACAAGCCAGAAGAGAGACAAATCAAGAAGTCGATCCCATTTACAATTGCACGCAAAACCATAAGATACCTAGGAATAAATTTAACCAAAGAGGCAAAGGATCTGTACTCAGAAAACTATAAAATACTCAGGAAAGAAATTGAAGAAGACACAAAGAAATGGAAAAACGTTCCATGCTCATGGATTGGAAGAACCAACATTGTGAAGATGTCAGTGCTACCTAGAGCAATCTACACATTCAATGCAATCCCCATCAAAATACCATCCACTTTTTTCAAAGAAATGGAACAAATAATCCTAAAATTTGTATGGAACCAGAAGAGACCGCGAATAGCCAGAGGAATCTTGAAAAAGAAAAGCAAAGCTGGCAGCATCACAATTCCGGACTTCCAGCTCTATTCCAAAGCTGTCATCATCAAGACAGTATGGTACTGGCACAAAAACAGACACATAGATCAATGGAACAGAATCGAGAGCCCAGAAATGGACCCTCAACTCTATGGTCAACTTCTCTTTGACAAAGCAGGAAAGAATGTCCAATGGAAAAAAGACAGTCTCTTCAACAAATGGTGTTGGGGAAATGGGACAGCCACATGCAGAAGCATGAAACTGGGCCATTTCCTTACACCACACACAAAAATAGACTCCAAATGGTTGAAAGACCTAAACGTGAGACAGGAGTACGTCAAAATCCTAAAGGAGAACACAGGTAGCAACCTCTTGGACCTCAGCCGCAGCAACTTGTTCCTAGAAACATCGCCAAAGGCAAGGGAAGCCAGGGCAAAAATGAAGTATTGGGATTTCATGAAGATAAAAAGCTTTTGCACAGCAAAAGAAACAGTCCACAAAACCTAAAGACAACAGACAGAATGGCAGAAAATATTTGCAAATGACATATCATTTGCAAATGACATATCATCATAAAGGGCTAGTATCCAAAATCTATAAAGAACTTATCAAACTCAACACCCAAAGAACAAATAATCCAATCAAGAAATGGGCAGAAGACATGAACAGACATTTTTCCAAAGAAGACATCCAAATGGCCAACAGACACATGAAAAAGTGCTCAACATCGCTCGGCATCAGGGAAATCCAAATCAAAACCTCAATGAGATACCACCTCACACCCTTCAGAATGGCTAAAATGAACAAGTCAGGAAACGACAGATGTTGGCGGGGATGCGGAGAAAGGGGAACCCTCCTACACTGTTGGTGGGAATGCAAGCTGGTGCAACCCCTCTGGAAAACAGTATGGAGGTTCCTCAAACAGTTGAAATTAGAGCTACCGTTCGATCCAGCAATTGCACTACTGGGTATTTACCCCAAAGATACAAATGTAGGGATCCGAAGGGGTACGTGCACCCCAATGTTTATAGCAGCAATGTCCACAAGAGCCAAACTGTGGAAAGAGCCAAGATGTCCATCAACAGATGAATGGATAAAGAAGAGGTGGTATATATACACAATGGAATATTATGCAGCCATCAAAAGGAATGAGATCTTGCCATTTGCAACGACGTGGATGGAATTGGAGGGTGTTATGCTGAGGGAAATAAGTCAATCAGAGAAAGACATGTATCATATGACCTCACTGATATGAGGAATTCTTAATCTCAGGACACAAACTGAGGTTTGCTGGAGTGGTGAGGGGTGGGAAGGATGGTGTGGCTGTGTGATAGACACTGGGTAGGGTATGTGCTATGGTGAGTGCTGTGAATTGTGCAAGACTGTTGAATCACAGATCTGTACTTCTAAAACAAATAATGCAACATATGTTAAGAAAAAAGAAAAAGAAGAAGATAGCACGAGGGAAGAATGAAGGGGAGTAAATCGGAGGGGGAGACAAACCATGAGAGACGATGGACTCTGAAAAACAAACTGAGGGGTCTAGAGGGGAGGGGGGTGGGGGGATGGGTTAGCCTGGTAATGGGTAATATTAAAGAGGGCACATTCTGCATGGAGCACTGGGTGTTATGCACAAACAATGAATCATGGAACACTACATCAAGAACTAATGATGTAATGTATGGTGATTAACATAACAATAAAAATTTTTTTAAAAAAGCTCAAAAAGGATAAATGGGAAAAAAAATCCCCACACAAAAATATTATATTGATATTTGGGGGGCATTAGGGACAAAGAGCAACCTTTTAAAAGCTGCAGAGTGAAAAGTAGGTCACCCCAATATGAACAAGAATAAGACAGACGTTTCAACAGCAACACTCAAATGTAATTCCAGTGTTTTCATCCATCCAAAGTGGTGAGAAAAAAACTTTTGGAACTCTGAATTTTATATCTAGTTCAACTAGCAATTCAACATGAGGGCAAAGTAAGATATCCACAGCCAAACCAGGCCTCAGATCAACTTCAAAATACTGTGTCAGTTCAGGTTCATGGTTGAAGCACACAGGTCAGAGCTGGAAGCCTAGGCCGTGTGCAGAAATGGCCCAGAAATTTGGGAGGTGGCGTCAGGGAGCAGAGTAACAGCCCTTCTGATTTTCCTTGTTGCCTCAGGTCCCAGGATGACAGCAAATGTTTGATTACTGATCTTGACTTCATGGAAATATTTGATATTTTCTTCATAATGGATTTTATGCATTAATTTTAATGTTTTAAATATCACATTAAAATATTATCTGTCTTTGCTAAGTTTTTTGATACCTCTTTAAATTTTGCACCCCAGGTGAATGCCTCACTCACGCCACCCAACTCACCCTTGTCCTAGCCCAGCTGCCTCAAAGCCTCCAAGGCCTCCAGGAATGGGGATATTTGCAAAACTGCCTCAGCTCATCAATGCCTCTAGCCCAGGGTGAGGGTGCTTCTTCCTGCAACAAAATCAAAAACCAGGCCACCACTCACTTGGCGGCCCCATCCCTAGCCGGCCAGGAGAGCACCGCAGAATGTCGCCTCGAATACTAACCACTCTGAAGACTGAAATTCAGCTTGAGAATTTTGTGGTTGGAGAGGGCTCCTGCTGCGAGAAGGGAATATGACAGATGGCATAAGATATTACAGTAATTTTACTGACAAAGCACTAAGCGTTTCACAGAAGTTCAAAATCAATTCAACTGCTTCCCAGCAGAAGCAAGTCTAACAGGCAGTGAAGCTTAATCTTGATAATGTAGTTGTTCCAAAAGAAGAAGGAATTAACCAGGCTACCTTAAATGTGTCTGTATGACATTCTTTTTTGTTTCCGTTACCCTGATAAGGACTTAAAATCCCATTTGTATGGAAATAAACTAAGTTCTGAAGTTATCTTCCTGTTCTGGGGTGTTAGATCAGGAGGCTTGCCGTGAACTCCTCTCTAGCTAAATAGGATCTTAGACTTGGGCCCTGCAGGGTTTCAGCTTTTGTTGTTAAAGAAAAAAACACACCCTTGTTCTGTTAAATAACAAAAATTAAACCAAGTAAATTTTAAAGATCCAAGTGGCTTTATTAATCGACTCACCAAACGGACAGCATCCCATGCAGCAATTAGAGGGGAGCTGCGAAGGGCTACAGAAAGGGAAAGGTTTTTAAAGACAGGACAAGAGCGGTGCCTGGGTGACTCAGTTGATTAAGCAACCGCCTTCAGCTCTGGTCATGATCCTGGAGTCCCAGGATTGAGTCTCGCATCGGGCTCCCTGCTCAGCAGGGGGTCTGCTTCTCCCTCTGACCCTCCTCCCTCTCATGCTCTCTGTCTCTCAACAAATAAATAAAAATCTTAAAAAAAAAAAAAGACAGAACAAGGAAGTCATACACAGAAAAAGGATTATTTCTTGTGTGGTCACCTTCTGTTGGGAACAAGAGTCTTACTAGGTGGATTGCCTCATCTTCCTTTGCTGGGTGGAGAAAGCACATGTGACAGATTATCTTATTGGTGCCAACCAGAAAATTCCTAACTGACTAGTTAAAACTGCATTCCAGGGGGAGGGGGAGGTTGAAACTGCTGTTAAGTTAGGTATTAAGCCTCAGTGCGGTGACTTGGCCTAAGTGACCCCATTTTGGGCCCAGGGTTTGCTTTTCAGTAATTCCAATCACTACAACTATGGTTCCTTTAGGGGCTGCATCCATTAAAAAGTTCTTTGATGGCAAAGAAAACTGGCTCTGAGCAACCCAATATCCTTCTTATAAGTTCTTTTTCTATTTGAATTAAAGAAAGAATCAGCTGAGCTAGAAAACCAGGTTTAATTAGAGTGGGAGCCATGCAGTGTGTTGCATAGATAGGGAAGGACTGGTGTAGGTGTCAGTCAATAGCTGACAACTTTGTCAGAGCTCATTCATTCCAACAACAGGTCTCTAACTGATGTTTTGCATTCTAGCATTACTTCACTCAAGATTCAAAGTCCCCAAAAAACTAATGTACTTGTCCATGTTTGGGTCATGTGCCCACACTAACTGCTCTCAATGAGTGAGGAAAGGCTCCCTACAGAGATATGAAGGTGCTGTGACTGAAAGAAGGGGAGTGGGTACTTGTGAACAACCACAGAGGAGCCAAGTCTTCTCAGAAATCAAGGGCATACTTTTAAGCATGTTGAAGTTCCAATGTTTCCCTGGCACATTCCAACAATATATGAAAGTTTTGAAAAATGTTCTTTACACAGTGCCTGATACATAATAAACAAGTCATTATCATTACTTTCATCATCATCATCAACAATGACTAATGTTTGTTATTTGGACTATCTGGCCAAGACTTCACAAAAGCAGGATGTTTTCTGTGGACCAGGGAGGGCATATGAAATGGCTTGGGTTTTTCAGGAGAAGAAATATACAGGTGGGGGGGGATGCCTGCATGGCTCAGTTGGTTGAGCATCTGACTCTTGATTTCAGCTCAGTCATGATCTCAGGGTTGTAGGCTCAAACCCAATGTCCGGCTCCATGCTTAGCATGGAGTTTGCTTGTCTCTCTCCCTCTGTTCCTTCCCTACACCCACTCTCCCCTCTCTCTCAAATAAATAAATAAATAAATAAATAAATAAATAAATAATAAAATCTTTAAAAAGAAAGAAGAAATAAAGAGGTGGGTTATTATTGGAAAATGCTTCTGAAGATCCTGGCCTCCTGCTGTAGCCCAAACTGCATTATCCATGCTACCCCAGGGCCCATGTATTCATTAGGTACAGTGGGCACACTGCCCAGGGCCCACAATACTGTTAAGAGATGCACAAAAATGTTTTTTTTTTAAAGATTTTATTTATTTGACAGAGAGAGAGAGACAGCGAGAGAGGGAACACAAGCAAGGGGAGTGGGAGAGGGAGAAGGAGGCTTCCCACTGAGCAGGGAGCCCGATGTGATGCTTCATCCCAGGACCCTGGGATCATGACCTGAGCTGAAGGCAGCCTCTTAACCAACTGAGACACCCAGGTACCCCAACACAAAAATGTTTTTAAATCAGAAGAAAAAAGTGAATTTTTAAGAAAATGTATAATATTATGTATTTGTCTTTATACCACATAGTTGTTAAATATAACAATGAAAATCATAGAGCAGCCCTCACAACAGGCTTTTGTATGCTCTGTGGTGGAGAGCTAGGGCCACTTTCTTTCCTCTTGACCAAGAATCTTTCTCCATCCCACACTGGATCTTGCTAAATCATTCCCAATACTTCACCAAG
This sequence comes from Zalophus californianus, assembly GCF_009762305.2. NCBI lineage: Eukaryota > Metazoa > Chordata > Mammalia > Carnivora > Otariidae > Zalophus > Zalophus californianus. The sequence continues at coordinate 36,907,092 of NC_045611.1, read as the reverse complement.
GATGGGGGCTGAAAATGTTCATAGATCCCACATTCTTTACCCAATAAACATTCATTAACTATCCAGTACAGGCCAGACACTCTGAAAACTACTGGGACACAGGTGTGGCAAGATAGACATATTCTTTGTGTTCATGGGGATTAAAGTCTAATTGGAGTAATATGTAACCAAAATGCTTATCATACTTGGCTATAATTACCTGGTTAATAGGGGAATATATATCCATATCTAAGATTTTTTAAGATGTCATTATTTTTTAAGATTTTATTTATTTATTTGACAGAGAGAGACACAGCAAGAGAAGGAACACAGCAGGGGGATTGGGAGAGGGAGAAGCAGACTCCCCTCTGAGCAGGGAGCCCGATGCGGGGCTCGATCCCAGGACCCCGGGATCATGACCTGAGCCGAAGGCAGACGCTTAACAACTGAGCTGCCCAGGCGCCCCTTCAAGATGTTATTTTTAAGTAATCTCTACACCCAAAATAGGGCCATGAACTTACAACCCCAAAAACAAGAGTCACATGCTCTACTGACTGAGCCAGCCAGGTATCCCTTATATCTAAGATTTTTTTATCCTGCTCATAGCACACATAACCCACCCCCTGAACTTCACAACCACACACACGTATACACAGAGTTCAGCCAAATATGTTGACTCCTCTTTCGTATCCTATTCCCAAATCCCCACCCTAATGCCTGCATTAAAAGTTTTTTGTTTTTTGTTTTTTGACAGAGAGAAATAGCGACAGAGGGGAACACAAGCAGGAGGAATGGGAGATGGAGAAGCAGGCTTCCCACTGAGGAGGGAGCCCGATGTGGGGCTCGACCCAGGATCATGACCTGAGCAGAAGGCAGATGCTTAACGACTGAGCCACCCAGGTGCCCCTGCATTAAAAGTTTTTATAAGAATCTTCATTCAAACAAGTGTATAATACAGTCTTTCTCATTAGGATACCATAAGTATAGAGGAAGGGATGGATGAATGAAAAGGAGGGAGGAGGAGAGAGGGAGGGAAGAAGGGAGGAAGGAAGGAATAGAAGAAGGAAAGAGGATGAGTGACCATATGGCATAGCTACCCCAGTCACTCCAGCTGAAGCTAGCCAACTTCCAGACATGTGAGGTGAAGCCACTCAGTCCCCAGATGACTCACAACTGACCACAGATACCTGAGCAAGCCCACTGGAGATTAGCTAAGCTTAGCCCTGGTCTGTAGAACTGCCCGGTTGAGCCCTAGACTCATAAGCAAGAGTCACAGTTGTTTTAAGCCACTGATTTTGGATGGTTTGAGAGACTCCTAAAGACCATACAAGTTTGAAAAGGACACATACTCAAAAAGGCCAAGTTATAAAGATGTGGAAACACAAAGAAGGAAGGATCTCTCCTCAACAGAGCAAGGGGACTTGTGCTTCCCTGGTAGAGATAGTATTGGAGTCAAGCCTTGAGGGAGGGTGGTATCTATACAACAGCTGAAGCCTAAGTCCTAAAAGTTTACCCAAGAGCTTCAGATGCATGGATGAGTCAGGCTGTCTCCTACCACAGGCACTGAAAAGACTCAGTAAGCTGTCAAGCTAGTCAGGACAAGCAGCACCACACCGCCACTTGGGTGGCCTTGGGGCCAGATTGCTGGACACCCAGCCATACCCCAAAATGCCCAGCTAGGGGCCAGCTCCCCCTACCTCCCTGCTCCACTGTGTGTCCTCCATGGCCCTCCTCCCCCATACTCTGTCAGCATTCCTAATAGCTCCTGTCAAGAGCCATGCAGCTTCAGACTCAGGGAAATGTTCAAAACCATGTTCAACATCAAAATGAGACAGGAGAAGCCATGTTTAATTCAACAAGGAAGGAACTGACTTTAGAAGTGAGATGCAGTGAGCAAGAAGACAGTGGGTGCCTGTCAGCAACAGTTACTGCAATGAGCAGATGCACACATAGTACATACTAGCTCACAGGGAAGCAACGCAAACCAAACATCAGGCAGGCAAATACAGAGGGGACCAGGCGTGATCTCTAAGCTAACTTTGATCAAAAAGGTACATATGCTCATAGTTTAAGAGTCAAGTAACTTTACAAGATTTATTATGGAAATAGCAGCCCTCTGCCTGTCTAACCCAACCACCCCCAACTCCCAGAGGCAACCACTCTTAACTTTTTCTGCTGATTCATTTCTGGAAATCTCTGAAATATCAAGAAGGAGTGATACATGTGCTTTTAGTTTTCAGCATTATTTATTTTCTGTCCAATATAGTGAAAAAGACAGTCCTCTTTCACATCTGTTTTTCACAGCTTCCCTGTCCCCACCTTAGCACACTTCCCTTCCTGCCATCCTTCTAACACAGGTCTTCTTGAAGAAATCTCTTCCAGAGCCTCTGACTTGCTGCAGACTGAAGCCCTCATATGTTGCAAGTTGTCACCCTGCTATCTCCATTCATAACTCTCTTGAGTAGATCCCATTTCCTTCCTATGTCTTTCCTCTCTCCCTCCCTTCCTCTCTCTTTCTCTCCTTTGACTTAAACCCAGTTTTGGTCGAGCATATCTTCCAATAACTTTGTGAGAAAAAGCACGTGAGACTTAAATGTCTAAAAACATTATTATTCAGCCCTTACATTTACTTGATAGCTTAGCCGGATATAGAATTCTAAGTTGGGAATCACATTCCTCTCAATCTTGAAAGACACACTGATCCATCATTGGCCTCTAGCCTCCAGTACTGGTATTGGAAAGTTCAAAGACATTCTGTTTCCTGATCCTTTGTATATTATACATTTTTTCTTTTTTTTTTATAAACTATAAAATATCTAAGTGAAAAGGGAAATCCTGTGTTCAAAACCTTGAAGGTCTTTTTTTAGTTATTTAAAAAATTTTTTTATTTTATTATGTTATGTTAATCACCAACATTACATCATTAGTTTTTGATGTAATGTTCCATGATTCATTGTTTGCGTATAACACCCAGTGCTCTATGCAATACATGCCCTCTTTAATACCCATCACCAGGCTAACCCATCCCCCCACCACCCTCCCCTCTAGAACTCTCAGTTTGTTTCTCAGAGTCCATAGTCTCTCATGGTTCATCTCCCCCTCCGATTTCCCCCCCTTCATTTTTCCTTTCCTGCTATCTTCTTCTTTTTTTTTTTTTAACATATAATGTATTATTTGTTTCAGAGGTACAGGTCTGTAATTCAACAGTCTTACACAATTCACAGCACTCACCATAGCACATACCCTCCCCAATGTCTATCACCCAGCCACCCCATACATTTTTTTCTTTCAGGAAGCTTCTAAGATCTTTTTTTGGTCACCAATGTAATAAAATTTCATTTAAAAAAAAAAGAAGCTATAAAAAAGAACATTCAGAGAACAAGAAAGTGTTCTTAAAATTTAAAAATTGGAGAACATAAACAAAAATTCCTATAGAAATGTTGGAGGACAAATATGAAAAAAATCTACTATAAAATAGAAAAAACAATGAATATTCCAAATATCCAATAGAAATATCCAGATTATACTGACCTCTTTCATATTAGAGGCTTTCCTCAAATGTCTGCTGATCCCTAGCTGTCAGTTCGATTTAAGGTCAGGACACTAACATGCAGATTTGAAGCTCAATCACATAGTGAGACTTACCAATGGTGGGGTTTACTGGAGGAAGATGATACAGTCATTCCACTAAAGAACTTCCAATGTCAGTATCCCTGGAGAACTGACCAAAAAGAGACCCTAAAGAAGATTCCCTTAAGCCCCTGCCCATAGCATTACAGACCTGGCAATCAGCAACCTGGAAGCTGACTGGGGAAAGCTAGTATAGAAACATTCAAAATGACCCCATTTTCACTACAACACACCTGTGTCTATAGTGCCTCGTATCCCCTAGGCCAGAGACATTCTGTTTTATCTTATCTGAGAAAAAAAATCTACCTCCCACCTGGGGTGGGAAGGCCAATCACCACCAGCATGGAGTGGAAGAGGATTTCCCATTCTAAAAGCTTCTAAAATAGATTTTCTGCTTTTTCAAGCCTTGTCTTTACCTCCATCTCCAGCGATACCTAAAAGTGACAATTCCTGAGCCTCTTTGTGGTTCTTCAGTGTAATTCAGGCTGCTTCTGCCCAGAGAAAGATGATTACTAAGCCAGTAGTCAGGAAAGCCAAATCAGTTACCGCTTGTTTGTGTGCGTTTCAAAATGTGTGTGGTTTTGTTTCATTTCCCCTTTACTTTGTTTTTCTGAGTTTATATCTTTTTTTTAATCTTGCTACTTTTTGTTTACTCTCAAAACTTCACTAACATGCCAATTAATGCATATGTTCAATCAGCCATCTCTACCTATAACCTAAGCTAACTTTCAACCACCTAAGAAATCTCAGCCCTGAGCTAACAGGGAGATTCAAATAACACCCTTCCCGTTTTAGTCTCCTGAGACAAACCAAATATCTTCCCCACGGGAGGAAAAGTCCCACAGTGTCCTGGTCCCTGCTGTGATCATCACGTTAGCTATTGTTGGGACTGGGCAACCCCATCCCCTTTCTGCAGTTGCATGGGCAACCCAGGCCTAACAAGTCATAATGTCTCATTACCCAGGGCAGTGATTGGCCTGGAAGTGGACATGTGATTTAATCCAGACCAATCGGAGGCCCTTCCTGAGTACAGTGTCAGGGAGAACAAGTGCAGCGGAAAGAGAACTTCTGGGATGGAAGTTCACTTGGAGCTGCCAGGGGCTACCTTTTCCACCACATAGAAAACACCTGTCTGAAGTGAGAAAAAAATCAAGCCAAGCTGAGATGTGTGTGAGAGAGAATGAACACAACAGGGAAACAGAGAATGATGTTAGAAAACAAACAGGAAGAGGACGAGAAGAGAATTTCTGGAATAAGATGGAAGGAATGTTGTAACATGGATGTGCAAACTAGTAACTGATGTTTGTAGGTGGCAAGCAGGGGGAGAAGTGTCAAATAAGCTGAAGACACTAGAGCCCCAAGAACTGGCTCACAGGGGTGTCAGCAGCAATGAGGGAAGGAGGAATGGGAGGCCCAAGAAGGTACAGTTCACAGAGGAGCCACAGAACCAAAAAAGAAAAAAGAAAAGAAAAATATAAGCCCACTGCAGGTGTCTTTTACCCCAGAATCTTTGTCTCTATTACCAAATTTAAAAAAAAAAAAGTGATGTGTCCATTGTAAGCCTAATTCAATCTTTCTCAAGAAAAGATATGACCAAGAGATAGAAGATACCTATGCTGGCCTCAGCTTTTCCAATCTGTTCACCTGGACAATGGTGACAGTCTCACCTCCTGACTTTTCTGACAATGTGGTCTGTAAATAAACTATTTCCCCCCATGCAGCAAAACACTGCATGCATGCCCATACATACACACACAGAGCACATGCATACATGTGCATGCATACACATACACAGAAATGAACCTTCCCAGCATGGAATAATACCCTAATATTCAAAATCACCAACTTTGTTGCCACAGTAACCAGCAGCATTAAGTCCTGCTGCTAAAATTTCAAGAGCAGATGACATGAAGTATTTATGTGTAATCGCACTGTATAAGTAGAAAGAGCTTTCCTTTCATATAAAATTGAGTGTTTCTCAGATGAGATGGGTGTTTATATTACACTGCCGTCAGACAAATATAACCAAGTCTCTCTGCCACCCTCACTCTCCACCCCAGTGCATGTTACTTCCAGAAGAAAGTGGGAAGCAATATGGCAAACAGGGATCAGCCTCCACAGGAAATCCCTCACCTGATTTGGGCTGCAGTCATTCCAAAGACCATCAGGAGCTCAAGTCTCTGCTTCCCAAATTAAGTGGGGGGATTACTCTATTTCAACTCTTACAAGCTCATGTTCCTGCTGTCCCCAGTGATTGGCTGGTTCCTGAGCCACATTAGTCATCGCGGTGTGTCAGCATGGAAGGACCCATGAATGAGGTCAGAACCCTTCATTTTGCAGGTGGAGATTGACAGGGGTCATAACTGGGTGTTTCTGGACAAGAAGAGTACAGTCAGTGGAGGTCCTCCCATGCTGCCCCCATCCCAGTAGAGCCAGAACTAGGTCACAATTGGGCCATAATGGTTTTTCCCTCATCCAGGGACTTTCTACAGATATTCTAATGTCATTTTCAGACCATCTTCCATCTGGAGACAAGGCTGTGCAGGTCCATATCTGACAATGGCCCCAGCCATCGAACACTGAGCATTGCTTCTGAGCACTATAGCGCAGGGCACTAAATGAACTCTAAAAAGAAACCTCAGTCATTTGGCATTCAAATCTCACATTCAGGGCCAGGTGAAAGAACCTTATTCAATAAGTAAGTAAAGTTTCATGATTATTTCTTTAATCACATCTTTAATAAGCTTTCTGGGAAAGGTCGAGGTTTTAAATGAGAATGTACTCATCCAAATAATTCTGATCTCCTTGAGGGAAGAAATGAGTTCAGAATGGTGGGTAATGTTTTATTCAAGGGGTAGTTCCCAATTGAGTACAGAGCCTCCACAGAAGCAGCCTTCCTCCAGTGCCTGTGGGATGGGGGAAAAGATGGAAGTGGATGGATGAAAATCCTCTACCAGTAAAATACACAATGAATGAATGAATGAATGAATGAATGAATGAATTTAGAAAGGAGAGAAGGATTGAGGTATAATCAGAGCCAGAAGATCCTGAAGGAAATGGGCAGGCTGTGGTGGAGAGGTTTCCAGGTCCAGGGAAAGGCTCAGATGGAGCTAGCCTACAATTTGCCCCTGACTCTGCCTTAGCACGTTCTGCAGGGAATCCCTTCTGGGCCACACCACACAGCACCATCTCCACCTCCCTCAGCTGCTGAACCTTGATTCAGCTGTGTCCCCTGTTACAATATCAGAAGGGAAACAGAGAAGACAAATGAGAAATAAAATTATGATAGTCACATTCATTTTCTGTGTGCCTAAGAAGGGAAGTTATGGTTCACAGCTCAGTGACAAAGCCCTTTATTGTGCACCTGCAGGGCCATCTTGCTGGGCCCACATCTGTGGAGGTAAGAGGTCCGCAGCACCTGGAGGGCTCCCTTGTGGCACAGACCCCACCCCTTCCAGCCCCGACCTACCCCAGGCACTGCTGTCTTTGTCATAATAGCATCCTGTGGCTTGGATGGCATTCATGCCGAAACGTTCCCAGGCTCTGTCTCCCTTCCCAAGTGCACCAGTGTCTTCACGCACTGCTGGGTTTCTCTGAAGCTGCTCTCCATCCTGGTGGCCAGATCACTTCTTACTTCTGCTGATAAACAAGACAACAGGGCTTAATTAAAGAGTCCCCGCCTTGGGGGGCAGAGCGGCCGCCTTCGCTGGATTAAAATATTTACTAGCTGTTCCTGTTCTGGACACAGGCTGGCTTGAATGTTTGGGAAAGTCAGACACTTGACTCAATGGGTAATTATTTTTCCTTATTAAAAATCTCCTTTCCTCCTTGTGATCAATATGCAATTCCCCACCATGGCGTCGAGCATTTCCTGACTCTTCCATCCATCTCCACTTCCATTTTGGTTTTATGATCTCATCCCACCAGTTGAGATGGAGCAAGGAGCCCCCCCTGCCTTTGGAGTGTGAGCCCTCCAGGCTCACCTTGGTTCCTCTGAGCCTCTGCGTCACCTGGGAAAAGCCAGCCAGGTTGTTTTCCAGGGCTGTCCCTCACCCCTACTCACAGCACAACACCCTCAGTTACTTTGAGGACATCCTCAAAGCAAAGGCAACACTTGGAGCCTCTTGACCTCAGAAAAGATGTAGTCAGGACAGTACAGTGTTCTCTTCCTCCCTGTGTCCTCCTCAGGTGTCTCCGGAGCACTGTCCTGACTGCAGATTCCCTGGCTTCTTGCCCTCCCACCTTCTGCCCCACCTGCACAGGTTTTCTGAGATGCTGGGTTTGAGGGAAGACAAAGTGAGAAGATCTCAGGAAATTGCACCCCGAAGGCAGAACCCAGACATAAAATGTTTAAAAAGGCAAGAAAAGGAGCGCCTGGGTGGCTCAGTCATTAAGCGTCTGCTTTGGGTTCAGGTCATGATCCCAGGGTCCTGGGATCGAGCCCTGCATCCGGCTCCCTGCTCCGTGGGAAGCCTGCTTCTCCCTCTCCCACTCCCCCTGCTTGTGTTCCCTCTCTAGCTGTGTCTCTTTTTGTCAAATAAATAAATAAAATCTTTTAAAAAATAAATAAATAAAATAAAAAGGCAAGAAAAATATCCATAACCTTAGAAATGTCTGTGTCAGATTGTTTTCACACTTATTTTGGAGAAGGCCAAGTCCACCCATCTCTGTTGGCATTCCTCAGCCTACTCTCTGCCCCTATTTTACTTTAGGACATAGAAGGTCAACAAAGAACAAAGCCACAATTGAAGGAATGGGATTTTAGTTATTCTTTCAACAGTCTAGTGGTTGATTACTCTGTATTGGGTAAGGTTCTAGGTGCTGGGACTGGAACTTCTGTCTAATATGAGTTTATGTTTTCAACGGATGAAGCACGAAGAAGACACAGTGTGCGCTAGGTGACTGGGGCAGAAGGGCAGATGGCTCGTGTAGTTTGGGTTCAGGCAAAGCTCTCTGAGGAGATTCCTCTCACCTGCCTGCTCCAACAGCCTCTACCCCATCCTCCTGCGGAAATAACAATTTCAAGCTCAGGGAAAGCTAGTTGTAACCCTTGAGGTCATTGCCAAAATCTAAGTAAAACCTCTAGTAAAGATTTTAATACTCAATAAAGCAGATCTTCATCCCCAGCAGGCAAGAGGAAAAGTTGTTTAGGTTAAATGCCCGATTTCAAGTTGTTTTTATTGCTATTGCTGTGTTTTGTTTCTGCTGCACCGGATAAAGGAGAGGTAAGCTGCAATCTCTTGAAAAACATATGAGCAATAGTTTCCTGTAAGACAAAACCCCCAGGCATCTTCCTCTGAGGTCATCAGTCACATTCTGACTCATATACACCTGCTGGGGATAGGAGCTTGCCAAAAAGTTGTCCGGGTAATTTGGTGATATGCATCCAAAGCCTTAAAAACACATACCTTTTCTTTGCATCTTTCCTTAATTGCTTCCTTTAAATAAATTCCTAGAAATGGAATTCAGCTTGCAGTGAGGTTCATTGCAGCACTATTTGTGAAAGTGAGAGGCTAAGCACAACCTAAGTGCCTAGCAGCAGGGAATTCTGATACACACATCTGATGGGGCCCTGCACACCGTCGCACAAGGAGGCTGCATGACTGACAGGAAACCCAGAATGTGCTGTCAGGAGGAACAGCAGGAACCAGTCTGCCCCACTGTAATTGATTTTTAACTGTTTCTAGAAACACAAATAAGTCCAGTCAGTTAAACCCGAAAATGTTCAGAATGATTATCCCTGGAGGAGTAAGACTATGAGAGAATTTCATTTTCTCTGCAGTATTTTCTAATTTTTTAAACATCACATGTTATTTGAATGATTTTTTTTAAGATTAATTTAAAAAAGAAGATAAAATAGTTGCCCAGAGTAACCCTCTCATCTAGGTGCACTTCCACTCCAAAGTGGGTGGTAATTGGCTCGCCTGGCACCCAGTAGGTGGCCCACATGATGTCCTGTTCTGCTTGCTGTCCTTTATTCAAGGGTGGGAGGTTACCTGGGGGTTAACTTGAGTCCATGACTGCAGTGAAGCCCTTAGGAAGGAGCAGGGAGCCTCTCAGACGGCAGGCAAATGTGACCATGAAGGGCCCACCACTGCTGGACTCCCCAGGGAACCGGCCATTCTGTTCTGCTCCCCCTTATTCAGGGCCAAGCCCCAACACCCAAGGTGTCCAAGGCCCACACCCTCAGTCCATTGATCCGGACCCCCTGACCCATCAGACAGTGGACTGTCCTCAGGCCATGAGCAGGGGTCTGCTGGGCCTGTTCCCTTCCACACCCCTGTCCTTGGTGTGTGGGCTGCTTCCTCCCCCAACCCACTCCCAGCCCCTGTAGTCCCTCCACCCTTCTGTGAATCTCCCCTCCAGCCCTTCCTGAGACTTGGCCTGGGAAAGGAGAAAGAAATTGTTTTTGTTCAAGACTAGGCTTTCCCCTTCTGCCATTGGTATACTTCCAAACAGAAAAATAAGCTTTACAAAATTCAGTATTTACCTGCATATTTCCCATGTGCTTCCTTCTCCCCCTGCCCCATCTCACTGGTCCCTTGAGGGTACCCCGGTCCCCCCCCCACATTCACTCTATAGCTTTCATCAGAATCTCAGCTTTCCCACAAACACGCACATAAACACATAATTGCATGGAACAGGTAATATCTTAAAAGGGTCCATAACACATAAAGGTTTAGACTCACTCACTTCGGCCATATGCCTATAAGGAAGGACAAAAGGATCTGAACTCATCAGGCCTGAAAAAGAAAAACCTGAAAGTAAGGAAACTTTGACTAAGTTAAACTTCCATCTTTGGAATCAAGTGCAACCATGATTCAGTTCTGAATGACAAAGTCACCTATGGGTGTGTTGTGGGGTCCAGGAATGACAGCTACCCACACTTTCCCTGAATACATAGATGGGGGCTGGGCTCTGTCCCAGTGGGTTAAATCTTAAGTTTCCATGAAGCCTATCCCTATCACCAAATGTGTTTTTATTTAAGCTCCAATCTTATATTGTATGTGTCCTTTTCCCTGGCTCTGAGCTACTTGAGAAGCAAGGCCTATGGTTTTTTCATCTCTGTCCTCAGGGCCTGGTTCCAAAAGGTGGGCATTCCACAGTCTATTTAAGCACCTCAGCCCTCAGCAGCCCTGACACACTACCCTGCACCAGCATCAGCAGCCCAGATCCCACACAACACTTGAATCTGCCATGGCATCTTGCAGCCCTGGGGCCCTGCACTCAGCAGGCCAGCTAATGTGGCCCCATCTGTGCCTGACTCCCTCCTTGAGGGTGGCTCTGAAACCACCCCAGCCCTTCTTCCCAGCACAGACCTGGGGGAGCTGGGCTGCATACTTCCCTGATATCTATGTGCCTTCCATCCTTCCTTGCAGTTATTTGCTCATTTTTTCTGCTGCCTCTGCACCTCCCAGGCCAGTCCAGTGACTCAGGCTATGCTCCTCTCACTTTGCCAATGTGGGCACCAGAACTACGGTGCTCCATGGCTTTGGGCATTGCATCCACAAATGGTGCCACTGTGCACAGCTGCAGCTGTGTACAACAAGACTTCCCTGCCCAAAGGATGTGGGGGCCCTTTCTATAATTCTCTTTCATCTCCCATTCTTTCAGAAGTTTCATTCTTGCCCATGAGGATTTTCCTCTCATCTGTGGACATCAAAAGCTGGTTAGAAATTTCTACTCAGTGCTGCCTGCATGTTAATGCTGCTAAACAGTCTCATTCTGATTCCTCTTGTTGTGAAACAAATGCCTGGGTATCCCCCTGGCCCGCATTAACTGTTGCAATCTGCCCGGCCATGCCTCAACCTCCCCAGACACCAAATGCCTGTCCTACACCATAATTAAAATTTACTGCATTCTTAGCTTTGTCATCCGGACCTTCCCCTGTGATAAGAAGCACACAGTTCTGAATTGTTTTTCTTCTAAATTGCTGTAAAATTGTGAATTATGGCAATTACAGTCAAACTTCAATTATTCAGATGCACTAGGGGAACATAGCAATTTTGAATGAATGAAGAGACTTTACAAAAAAGCAAGTTATGCATAAGGAGAGTGGTTAGATTTCAGAGCATCTCATTTCTGTCACAGGACACTCACCCTCATGCTGCAGTAGAGAATAGTAGCCCACCTCGTAGGAAATCAGAAGGCACCCAGCATATCAGCCCTTTCACAGAGCAAGGTGAAAACATTCTGCAGTGGGATGGCTTCTGTCTCTACCAGGAGCAAATCCCATACTTAGGCCCAGGTGAGCCACTGAATGGAAATCCCATCCATCAGAGCATTTTCCAGGAAGCAAATTTAAATGCATGCTATTATCTCTCTTGTGAGATATCCAAACTGAAGGTTAACTTTCACTTACCAAAACCTCACCACATCTCCATCAGAGCATCACACTCTCTCTGCCTGCACTCACCTTCACTTGTGTGGGTGCTTTTAAAGGTTTTTCCACTGATGACAAGAAGTATTAACATGCTCTGCAAGCCAACACAAGCCCAAGAAGCTATATACTTTCAAATGTCTGTTTTCAAAATGTTTACTCTAAGGGAAATGTTAAGCTGGGTTCCCTAATTAGAACAAGTGTCTGTATTGCAAGTAACATAGGCTGTGGCTACCAAGAGCCACCAAGCAGAGAGGAAACCAAAGGCAAGATGACGTGTGACAGGCTCCAGGTGAGCAAGGGGCATGCCAGCCCACATCTCTTTTAGTTCTTTAGGCATTTAATCAACTGTAAAAGCTGCAGCCTGTTGCCTCTCCTCCCAGTGGTCTCTCTATTATCACTAAAATAATAATGACAAATTGGGAAAGGCACATAGGACAGGCAAATGTGAAGCCAAGTGTTGCAGATGGCAACAGGAGGTGACAGCCAGCAGCCCTCAGACACCAGGAGACCAAGAATGGCCTTGGGGGCCTCCTCCCCAGAGAATCAAAATCAGCTACCTGCACTTAACCCACCAGGAAGAGGGGCCAAGCCAAGGAGGTGGCAGAATAGTAACAAAAGAGTCCAACCACTAGCTGAGTCAGCCATAAGAATCAGCCTTGCCTTGTTTCTGGTTGAGAAAGAACAAAGGCAAAGTCCTGGAATTACAGGGAAGGGATTTTAGGATAGACAGGAGCAGAGCCTTCCACCCCTGGGGCTGCACTGGGACAGTTAAGGGAAACTGCCCACTGCAGTCTGGCTCACTGGGATCACTTGTAGATACTGTCATGGGACTGAGGATCCAGGCCCCAGTCCTCTGAAGCCGCCCACCAGTGCCCTGACTTTAGGCTTGCAGATTCTTTCTAGCACCCAAATTCCTGAATCCTCTCTTGTCTCATAAGCTCATAGGTTACTCTGCAGAAAATGATGCTAGAAAAAGACAGGCTCACCAAGGGCTGGAATTCCCTGGGACTCCAGCTTCTTAGGTCCTGAATATTTCATGTACACTTTTGTGATTTCATTCATTTCCATTGTTCCTAGAATTTCCCTCCCCGATCCTCTTCACCCAGATCACTAACTCCTGCTCATCCTTCACTTCTTCAGAGACCACCCTGCACACCACCCCTCCTCCCCCATCACATTGGATGCTGCATTGTGCACTCTGTTTTATCTTCATGACATTTATTCCTTGTATCTTTCAACAAATACTTATTGAGCATCTACTAGTAAGGCACAGAGGTGGGCACTGGGGATTCAGCCACGATCAAAAAAAATAATAATGATGCATGCTATCTAGAGGGGGAGGTATCAATGATATTGCAGAACATATATTTTATTACAATATTTGATATTTACGTGATAGGAAGGAAAAGTACATTGAGCTACAAGGAAACTGGTGTCCAAAGAACCAGAGGTGAGGCAATTGGAATTAAAGCACTACAAAATAATTACACAAAAGCTTTTTCTCTGCGGCCCCAGCACCTCCTGACCCCACACAGCCCAGGGAGGAGTCAGGGCCCCCAGCCCCACCCCAGCCACTGCTCACATCCTGGCGCAGGTCAGAAGGCAAGGGGCTGGCCCTGCAGGGGCCATCCTCAGCTGAGGAAGGGACTCTGAACCTTGGCTTTCTCTGCTCTTCCTCCCCAACGGTTCCACATTCGTTTCTCATAATTAATTTGACAAGTGAGAAAACTGTTTTCAAAGTAAACAAAATAAGGCGGAGCAAGATGGCAGAGGAGTAGGAGACCTAGATTTCGTCTGGTCTCAGGAATCCAGCTGAATAGGGATCAAACCATTCTGAACACCTACGAACTCAACAGGAGATCGAACAGGAGAGTAGCAACAACTCTCTGAACAGAGAAGCGACCACTTACTGGAAGGTAGGGCGTGCGGAGAAGTGAATCCGAGGCGATATTCGGGAGGATAGACGGCGGGGGAGGGGCCTCCGCCGGCCGCTTCTGGCAAGTGATAGAGCCGCGGAGCACAAAATCGGACCTTTTAGAAGTTGGCTCGGCGGAGGGACGTCGCTGCAGTGGCTAAGCGGGGGGTGGAATCCTCCCGGGACAGTGTGGTCTCAGGACCCTTGGGGTCACAGAGAGACCGGGGGTGCCTGAGTGCGCCAGAGCTCCCAGGTATCAGAGCAGGGAAGCCGGCTGCAGAGACGGAGCAGAGGCGCGGGCTCTCAGCTCGGGGTTGCCATAAACTGTGATCTGCGGCCCAGTCGGGGCACGGCTCCCCCAGCAGGGACCCAACAAGCAGCAGATCCGGGGAGACTCCCCTTCCTTCCCGGGGAGGAGCGGTGCGGGAACACACTGCAGGGATCTGCTGGATTTGGAGACTCCGCGCGGGGTCGGGTGCCAGAGATAGCAACGCTTGGTCACAGGCCGGGTGAGCACGGAGTGCGGCCGGAGACCGGGGACACGGAAGTGACTGCTTTTCTCTGGGGGCGCACTGAGGAGCGGGGCCCCGAGTTCTCAGCTCCTCCGAGTGGAGATTGGGAGGCCACCATTTCTGCCCTGGTCCTCCAAAGCTGTACCGAGAGCTTGCAGGGAACAAAAGCTCCTGAGACCAAACCGGAGCAGCTTCCTTAGCCCGGACCGACAAGGGCGGGGCAATTCCGCCTCCGGCAAAGACATTTAGAAACCACAGCAACAGGCCCCTCCCCCAGAAGATCAGCACAAACAGCCAGCAAGCCAAGACCAAGTTGATCGATCAAGGAGAATAGGAGAACTCCAGCGCTAGGGGAATACTGCACATAGATTCATGGCTTTTTTTTTTTTTTTTTACCATGATTCATTATTTCATCAAAGTTAATTTTTGTTCACTGTTTTTTTATTTTTATTTTTCCCTTTTTCAACCAACATCTTATAAATCCCTTTTTAAAAAAAAAAAACAAAACATTTTTTATTTTTCATTTTTAGAGTCATATTTTATCCCTTCATAGTAGTTACCCTTATTTTTGGCATATATATATAAGTTGTTCTCTCTTTAAAATTTTGAGGTACAGTTTCTTCTAACAGATAAAAATATACCCTAAATCACTAGTGTATGGCTTTGTTCTAGTCTCCTGCCTGATCACATTCTCTCCCTTTTTCCTTTTTTTTTCTTAAATCTTCTTTCTTTTTTCAAACAACTTATCTTACCAAGTCCTTTTATAAGATCTTTTATAATTTTCATCTTTACAGGCATCTTCCATCCCTTCATTGTATCAACCCTTATTTTGCACATATATGTCTTTCTTCCTTTAAAATTTTAGGAGGCACTTTTTTCTAACAGACCAAAATACGCCCAAAATCTAGTGTGTGGCACTGATCTATGCACTAGCCTGATCATATTTGATCATATTCTGCCTTTTTTGTATTGTTTTGTTTTTGTTTTTATCTTTTTTTTTCTTTTTTTTTTCTTTTTCTCTTTCTTTTTTCTTTTTTTTTTTTTTTAAAGATTTATTTATTTATTTGACAGAGAGAGACAGCGAGAGCAGGAACACAAGCAGGGGGAGTGGGAGAGGGAGAAGCAGGCCTCCCGCCGAGCAGGGAGCCCGATGTGGGACTCGATCCCAGGACCCTGGGATCATGACCTGAGCCAAAGGCAGACGCTTAACGACTGAGCCACCCAGGCGCCCTCTTTCTTTTTTCTTTCTTTCCCTTTCTTTTCCCCTGGTTTCAGGTCTTTTCTGATTTGTATACAGTATATTTGCTGGGGACGTTGTAAACCTGTTAGCATTTTGTTCTCTCATTCATCTATTCTCCTCTGGACAAAATGACAAGACGAAAGAAATCACCTCAGCAAAAAGAACAAGAGGTAGTACCGTCAGCCAGGGACCTACTCAATACGGACATTAGTACGATGTCGGACCTAGAGTTCAGAATCATGACTTTAAAGATACTAGCTGGGCTTGAAAAAAGTGTGGAAGTTATTAGAGAAACCCTTTCTGGAGAAATAAAAGAACTAAAATCTAACCAAATCGAAATCAAAAAGGCTATTGATGAGGTGCAATCAAAAATGGGGGCACTAAATGCTAGGATAAATGAGGCAGAAGAGAGAATCAGCGATATAGAAGACCAAATGATGGAAAATAAAGAGGCTGAGAAAAAGAGAGAGAAACAACTACAGGATCAAGAGGGCAGAATTCGAGAGATAAGTGATATGATAAGACGAAACAACATTAGAATAATTGGGATCCCAGAAGAAGAAGAGAGAGAGAGGGGCAGAAGGTATATTGGAGCAAATTATAGCAGAGAACTTCCCTAATGTGAGGAAGGAAACAGGCATTAAAATCCAGGAGGCACAGAGAACCCCTCTCAAAATCAATAATAATAGGTCAACACCCCGACATCTAATAGTAAAACTTACGAGTCTCAGAGACAAAGAGAAAATCCTGAAAGCAGCTCGGGAGAAGAGATATGTAACCTACAATGGTAGAAACATTAGATTGGCAACAGACCTATCCACAGAGACCTGGCAGGCCAGAAAGGACTGGCATGAGATCTTCAGAGCACTAAACGAGAAAAATATGCAGCCAAGAATACTATATCCAGCTAGGCTGTCATTGAAAATAGAAGGAGAGATAAAAACCTTCCAGGACAAACAAAAACTAAAGGAATTTGCAAACACGAAACCAGCCCTCGAAGAAATATTGAGAGGGGTCCTCTAAGCAAAGAGAGAACCTAAAAGCAGCAAAGAGCAGAAACGAACACAGACAACAGACAGTTAACAGTCACCTTACAGGTAATACAATGGCACTAAATTCATACCTTTCAATAGTTACCCTGAATGTAAACGGGCTAAATGCCCCAATCAAAAGACACAGGCTATCAGATTGGATTCAAAAAAAAAGACCCATCAATATGCTGTCTGCAAGAGACTCATTTTAGACCCAAAGACACCCCCAGATTGAAAGTGAGGGGGTGGAAAACCATTTACCATGCTAATGGACACCAAAAGAAAGCTGGGGTGGCAATCCTTATATCAGACAAACTAGATTTTAAAACAAAGACTGTAATAAGAGATGAAGAAGGACACTATATCCTACTTAAAGGGTCTATCCAACAAGAAGATCTAACAATTGTAAATATCTATGCCCCGAACATGGGAGCAGCCAATTATATAAGGCAATTAATAACAAAAGCAAAGAAACACATTGACAACAATACAATAATAGTGGGGGACTTTAACACCCCCCTGACTGAAATGGACAGATCATCTAAGCAAAAGATCCACAAGGAAAAAAGACTTTAAATGACACACTGGACCAAATGGACTTCACAGACATATTCAGAACATTCCATCCCAAAGCAAAGGAATACACATTCTTCTCTAGTGCCCATGGAACATTCTCCAGAATTGATCACATCCTAGGTCACAAATCAGGTCTCAATCGGTACCAAAAGATTGGGATCAATCCCTGCATATTTTCAGACCACAATGCTTTGAAACTAGAACTCAACCACAAGAGGAAAGTCGGAAAGAACTCAAATACATGGAGGCTAAAGAGCATCCTACTAAAGAATGAATGGGTCAACCAAGAAATTAAAGAAGAATTAAAAAAATTCATGGAAACCAATGAAAATGAAAACACAACTGTCCAAAATCTTTGGGATACAGCAAAGGCAGTCCTGAGGGAAAGTATATAGCAATACAAGCCTTTCTCAAGAAACAAGAAAGGTCTCAAAGACACAACCTAACCCTACACCTAAAGGAGCTGGAGAAAGAACAGCAAAGAAAGCTTAAACCCAGCAGGAGAAGAGAAATCATAAAGATCAGAGCAGAAATCAATGAACTAGAAACCAAAAGAACAGTAGAACAGATCAACGAAACTAGGAGCTGGTTCTTTGAAAGAATTAACAAGATTGATAAACCCCTGGCCAGACTGATCAAAAAGAAAAGAGAAATGACCCAAATCCACAAAATCATGAATGAAAGAGGAGAGATCACAACCAACACCAAAGAAATACAAACAATTATAAGAACATATTATGAGCAACTCTATGCCAGCAAATTAGATAACCTGGAAGAAATGGGTGCATTCCTAGAGATGGATCAACTACCAAAATTGAACCAGGAAGAAATAGAAAACCTGAACAGACCTATAACCACTAAAGAAATTGAAGCAGTCATCAAAAATCTCCCAAGAAACAAAAGCCCAGGGCCAGATGGCTTCCCAGGGGAATTCTATCAGACATTTCAAGAAGAATTAATACCTATTCTCCTGAAACTGTTCCATAAAATAGAAATGGAAGGGAAACTTCCAAACTCATTTTATGAGGCCAGCATTACCTTGATCCCAAAACCAGACAAAGACCCCATCAAAAAAGAGAATTACAGACCAATATCCTTGATGAACATGGATGCAAAAATTCTCACCAAAATACTAGCCAATAGGATCCAACAGTACATTAAAAGGATTATTCACCATGACCAAGTGGGATTTATTCCTGGGCTGCAAGGCTGGTTCAACATCCGCAAATCAATCAACGTGATACAATACATTAACAAAAGAAAGAGCAAGAATCATATGATCCTCTCAATAGATGCAGAAAAAGCATTTGACAAAGTACAACATCCTTTCTTGATCAAAACTCTTCAGAGTATAGGTATAGAGGGTACATACCTCAATATCATAAAAGCCATCTATGAAAAACCTACAGCGAATATCATTCTCAATGGGGAAAGGCTGAGAGCTTTTCCCCTAAGGTCAGGAACGCGGCAGGGATGTCCACTCTCACCACTGCTATTCAACATAGTATTAGAACTCCTAGCCACAGCAATCAGACAACAAAAAGAAATCAAAGGCATCCAAATCGGCAAAGAGGAAGTCAAACTCTCACTCTTTGCAGATGATATGATACTGTATGTGGAAAACCCAAAAGACTCCACCCCAAAACTGCTAGAACTCATACAGGAATTCAGTCAAGTAGCAGGCTATAAAATCAATGCACAGAAATCAGTGGCATTCCTATACACCAACAACAAGACAGAAGAGAGACAAATCAAGGAGTCGATCCCATTTACAA
Organism: Zalophus californianus; assembly: GCF_009762305.2. Taxonomy (NCBI): domain Eukaryota; kingdom Metazoa; phylum Chordata; class Mammalia; order Carnivora; family Otariidae; genus Zalophus; species Zalophus californianus. The sequence continues at coordinate 36,888,051 of NC_045611.1, read as the reverse complement.
TTGCACCCAAAACCATTAGATACCTAGGAATAAATCTAACCAAAGAGGCAAAGGATCTGTACTCAGAAAACTATAAAATACTCAGGAAAGAAATTGAAGAAGACACAAAGAAATGGAAAAACGTTCCATGCTCATGGATTGGGAGAATCAACATTGTGAAGATGTCAATGCTACCTAGAGTAATCTACACATTCAATGCAATCCCCATCAAAATACCATCCACTTTTCTCAAAGAAATGGAACAAATAATCCTAAAATTTGTATGGAACCAGAAGAGACCCAGAATAGCCAGAGGAATACTGAAAAAGAAAAGCAAAGCTGTCGGCATCACAATTCCGGACTTCCAGCTCTATTCCAAAGCTGTCATCATCAAGACAGTATGGTACTGGCACAAAAACAGACCCATAGATCAATGGAACAGAATCGAGAGCCCAGAAATGGACCCTCAACTCTATGGTCAACTTATCTTTGACAAAGCAGGAAAGAATGTCCTATGGAAAAAAGACAGTCTCTTCAACAAATGGTGTTGGGAAAATGGGACAGCCACATGCAGAAGAATGAAACTGGACCATTTCCTTACGCCACACACAAAAATAGACTCCAAATGGTTGAAAGACCTAAACGTGAGACAGGAGTCCATCAAAATCCTAAAGGAGAACACAGGTAGCAACCTTTTCGACCTTAGCCGCAGCAACTTCTTCCTAGAAACATCACCAAAGGCACGGGAAGCCAGGGCAAAAATGAACTTGGGATTTCATCAAGATAAAAAGCTTTTGCACAGCAAAAGAAACAGTCCACAAAACCAAAAGACAACCGACAGAATGGGAGAAAATATTTGCAAATGACATATCAGTTAAAGGGCTAGTATCCAAAATCTATAAAGAACTTATCAAACTCAACACCCAAAGAACAAATAATCCAATCAAGAAATGGGCAGAAGACATGAACAGACATTTCTCCAAAGAAGACATCCAAATGGCCAACAGGCACATGAAAAAGTGCTCAACATCGCTCGGCATCAGGGAAATCCAAATCAAAACCTCAATGAGATACCAACTCACACCCGTCAGAATGGCTAAAATTAACAAGTCAGGGAATAACAGATGTTGGCGGGGTTGTGGAGAAAGGGGAACCCTCCTCCACTGTTGGTGGGAATGCAAGCTGGTGCAACCCCTCTGGAAAACAGTATGGAGGTTCCTCAAACAGTTGAAATTAGAGCTACCGTTCGATCCAGCAATTGCACTACTGGGTATTTACCCCAAAGATACAAATGTAGGGACCCGAAGGGGTACGTGTACCCCAATGTTTATAGCAGCAATGTCCACCATAGCCAAACTGTGGAAAGAGCCAAGATGCCCATCGACAGATGAATGGATAAAGAAGATGTGGTATATATACACAATGGAATATTATGCAGCCATCAAAAGGAATGAGATCTTGCCATTTGCAACGACGTGGATGGAACTGGAGGCTGTTATGCTGAGTGAAATAAGTCAATCAGAGAAAAACATATATCCCATGACCTCACTGATATGAGGAATTCTTAATCTCAGGAAAGAAACTGAGTGTTACTGGAGTGGTTGGGGGTGGGAGGGATGGGGTGGCTGGGTGATAGACTTTGGGGAGGGTATGTGCTACGGTGAGCGCTGTGAATTGTGCAAGACTGTTGAATCACAGATCTGTACTTCTGAAACAAATAACGCAACATATTTTAAGAAAAAAGAAAAAGAAGAAGATAACAGGAGAGGAAGAAAAGGGGAGTATGTCAGAGGGGGAGACGAACCATGAGAGATGATGGACTCTGAAAAACAAACTGAGGGTTCTAGAGGGGAGGGGGGTAGGGGGATGGGTTAGCCTGGTGATGGGTATTGAGGAGGGCACGTTCTGCATGGAGCACTGGGTGTTATGAACAAACAATGAATCATGGAACACTGCACCAAAAACTAATGATGTAATATATGGTGATTAACATAACAATAAAAAAATTTTAAAAAAAAGTAAACAAAATAAATCAAAATGGTGCTTACTTCTCTCAGTAATGTCCTCCATCAATCACGGTTGACAAAGCTTTTTATTTATTTTTATTTTTTTGGTTGTCTCAAGCTTTATAAACAGAAAGACAGAACGAGAACATTAAACTCAACTGCTCTCCCAAGTCTGTAACAGTAAGGTGTTGGAATTGATTTGTCATTAAAAAGAGAGCTACAAGTACTTTATATGCCTAGAAGGAGGGGAAAAAAAATCAATGTTAAACTATATAACTGGGAGAGGGGCAAGACAGTAGAAGGGGGTAAATTCCTTATTGATTCAGAAAAAAAAATTTTTTTTTTAATTAAAAAGAGTTGAACATTTTCATTTAATGCCTCCATGCTGTACAGGGCAGGTGACAACAGGACAAAAATGTGCAGGGGAGGGCACCTGGGTGGCTCAGATGGTTAAGCGTCTGCCTTCGGCTCAGGTCATGATCCCAGGGTCCTGGGATCGAGTCCTGCATCAGGCTCCCTGCTCCTTGGGAGCCTGCTTCTCCCTCTGCCTCTCTGTCTCTCATGAATAAATAAATAAAATCTTTAAAAAAATTAAAAAGATTTAAAAAAAAATGTGCAGGGGAGGGGCACCTGGGTGGCTCAGTTGGTTAAGCGAGTGCCTTCGGCTCAGGTCATGATCCTGGAGTCCCAGGATCGAGTCCCGCTTCGGGCTCCCTGCTCAGCAGGGAGTCTGCTCTGACCCTCCTCCCTCTCACGCTCTCTCTCTATCATTCTCCCTCTCTCAATAAATAAATAAAAATCTTTAAAAAATGCATGGGAAGCATTAATTCATCAGGCCCAGGAGGAGTGTGGGCAGACCCTGCCTACAACTGGACTCTCACCAGGCTCCAAGGACTGGAGCTGAATCGTTTGATGCAGAATGAAAACTCACAAAGAGGAAGTGGGAATGGACAACAGCAAGTGAAGTCCCCCAAGGGAACAAAACAAAACAGTCAGAACCTTCCAAATCAGGAGTCAGGTGCTTGCCTCCAGTACCATGAGCAAAGTTTTGCTAAGCAAATTAAACATAAAGATGGGCTCCCTAGAGTGGCTATAATAATAAAATAGATGGACAGTAACAGATGTTGGCAAGGATGTGGAAAAACTATAACCCTCATACACTGCTGCTGGGAATGTAAAATGGTGGAACTGCTTTGGATAACAGTTTGGCAACTCCTTCTCTCTGAACACAGAGATACCGTATGATCCAGTATATGGCATAAACCTAAGAGAATTGAAAATAAATGTTTATATATAAATGTTTATATAAAAACTTATACATGAGGGGCACTTGGGTGGCTCAGTGAGTTAAGTGTAAGACTTTTGATATCAGCTCAGATCTTGATCTCAGGATTATGAGTTCAAGCCCTGCATTAGACTCCACGCTGAGGAAGCCAAGCAAGATGGCAGAGGAGTAGGAGACCTAGATTTCGTCTGCTCTCAGGAATTCAGCTGAATAGGGATCAAACCATTCTGAACACCTACGAACTCAACAGGAGATTGAAGAGAGTAGCAACAACTCTCTGAACAGAGAAGCGACCACTTACTGGAAGGTAGGACGTGTGGAGAAGTGAATCTGAGGCGATATTCGGGAGGATAGATGGCGGGGGAGGTGGCCTCTGTTGGCCGCTTCTGGCAAGTGATAGAGCCACGGAGCACAAAATCGGAACTTTGAGAACTCGGCTCGGCTGAGGGACGTTGCTCCAGTGGCTAAGCGGGGGGTGGAATCCTCCCGGGACAGTGTGGTCTCAGGACCCTTGGGGTCACAGAAAGACTGGGGGTGCCTCAGTGCGCCAGAGCTCCCAGGTTTCGGAGCGGGGAAGCTGGCTGCAGGGACAGAGGAGAGGCGCGGGCTCTCAGCTGGGGGTTGCCATGAACTGTGATCCGTGGCCCAGTCGGACCACTGCTCCTCCAGCAGGGACCCAACAAGCGGCAGAGCCGGGGAGACTCCACTTCCTCCCTCGGGAGGAGCGGCGCAGGAACGCACCGCAGGGATCTGCTGGGTTTGGAGACTCTGCGCGGGGTCGGGTGCCAGAGATACAAATGCTTGGTCACAGGCTGGGTGACCACAGAGTGCGGCCAGAGACCAGGGAGACGGGAGTGACTACTTTTCTCTGGGGGCGCACTGAGGAGCGGGGCCCCGAGTTCTCAGCTCCTTCGGGTGGAGATTGGGAGGCCACCATTTTCGCCCTGGTCCTCCAAAGCTGTACCGAGAGCTTGCAGGGAACAAAAGCTCCTGAGAGCACCCCGAGCAGCTTGCTTAGCCCGGACGACAAGGACGGGGCAATTCAGCCTCGGCAAAGACATTTGAAACCACAGCAACAGGTCCCTCCCCAAGAAGATCAGCACGAACAGCCAGCAAGCCAAGACCAAGTTTACCGATCAAGGAGAACGGGAGAACTCCAGCTCGAGGGGAATACTGCACATAGAATTCATGGCTTTTTTTTTACCATATTCATTAGTTCATCAAAGTTAATTTTTTTAACTTTTTTTTAATTTTTCTTTTTCCCTTTTTCAACCAACATCTTATCAATCCCTTTTTTAAAAAAAACATTTTTTATTTTTCATTTTTAGAGTCATATTTTATCCCTTCATAGTAGTTACCCTTATTTTTGGCATCTGTATATATAAGTTGTTCTCTCTTTAAAATTTTGAGATACAGTTTCTTCTAACAGATCAAAATATACCCTAAATCACTAGTGTATAGCTTTGTTCTAGTCTCCTGCCTGATCACATCCTCTCCCTTTTTTCTTTTTTTTTTTAATCTTCTTTCTTTTCTCAAACAACTTCCCTTATCAATTCCTTTTATAAAATCTTTTATAATTTTCATCTTTACAGTCATCTTCCATCCCTTCATTGTATCAACCCTTATTTTGTACATATATGTTTTTCTTCCTTTAAAATTTTAGGAGGCACTTTTCTCTAACAGAACAAAATACGCCCAAAATCTAGTGTGTGGCACGGATCTATGCACTAGCCTGATCATAGTTGATCATACTCTGCTTTTTTTGTATTGTTCTGTCTTTGTTTTTATCTTTCTTTTTCTTTCTTTTTTTCTGTTTCTTTTTTCTTTCCTTCCCTTTCTTTTCCCTCGTTTCAGGTCTTTTCTGATTTGTATACAGTATATTTGCTGGGGACGTTGTTAACCTGTTAGCATTTTGTTCTCTCATTCATCTATTCTCCTCTGGACAAAATTACAAGATGAAAAAAATCACCTCAGCAAAAAGAACAAGAGGTAGTACCGTCAGCCAGGGACCTACTCAATATGGACATTAGTACGATGTCGGACCTACAGTTCAGAATCATGAGTTTAAAGATACTAGCTGGGCTTGAAAAAGTGTGGAAGTTATTAGAGAAACCCTTTCTGGAGAAATAAAAGAACTAAAATCTAACCAAGTCAAAATCAAAAAGGCTATTGATGAGGTGCAGTCAAAAATGGGGGCACTAACTGCTAGGATAAATGAGGCAGAAGAGAGACTCAGCGATATAGAAGACCAAATGATGGAAAATAAAGAGGCTGAGAAAAAGAGAGATAAACAACTACAGGATCACAAGGACAGAATTCGAGAGATAAGTGATACGATAAGATAAAACAACATTAGAATAATTGGGATCCCAGAAGAAGAAGAAAGAGAGAGAGGGGCAGAAGGTATATCTGAGCAAATAACAGCAGAGAACTTCCCTAATGTGAGGAAGGAAACAGGCATCCAAATCCAGGAGGCACAGAGAACCCCTCTCAAAATCAATAATAATAGGTCAACACCCCGACATCTAATAGCAAAACTTATGAGTCTCAGACACAAAGAGAAAATCCTGAAAGCAGCTCGGGAGAAGAGATATGTAACCTACAATGGTAGAAATATTAGATTGGCAACAGACCTATCCACAGAGACCTGGCAGGCCAGAAAGGACTGGCATGAGATCTTCAGAGCACTAAACGAGAAAAATATGCAGCCAAGAATACTATATCCAGCTAGGCTGTCATTGAAAATAGAAGGAGAGATAAAAACCTTCCAGGACAAACAAAAACTAAAGGAATTTCCAAACACGAAACCAGCCCTCCAAGAAATATTGAAAGGGGTCCTCTAACCAAAGAGAGAGCCTAAAAGCAGCATAGATCAGAAAGGAACACAGACAATATAGAGTAACAGTCACCTTACAGGCCATAAAATGGCACTAAATTCATACCTTTCAATAGTTACCTTGAATGTAAATGGGCTAAATTCCCCAATCAAAAGACACAGGCTATCAGATTGGATTAAAAAACAAGACCCATTAATATGCTGTCTGCAAGACTCTTTTTAGACCCAAAGACACCCCCACATTGAAAGTGAGGGGGTGCAAAACCATTTACCATGCTAATGGACACCAAAAGAAAGCTGGCAATCCTTATATCAGACAAATTAGATTTTAAACCAAAGACTGTAATAAGAGATGAGGAAGGACACTATATCCTACTTAAAGGGTCTATCCAACAAGAAGATCTAACAATTGTAAATATCTATGCACCGAACATGGGAGCAGCCAATTATATAAGGCAATTAACAAAAGCGAAGAAACACATTGACAACAATACAATAATAGTGGGGGACTTAACACCCCCTTGACTGAAATGGACAGATCATCTAAGCAAAAGATCAACAAGGAAATAAAGACTTTAAATGACACACTGGACCAAATGGACTTCACAGACATATTCAGAACATTCCATCCCAAAGCAATGGAATACACATTCTTCTCTAGTGCCCATGGAACATTCTCCAGAATTGATCACATCCTAGGTCACAAATCAGGTCTCAACCGGTACCAAAAGATTGGGATCATTCCCTGTATATTTTCAGACCACAATGCTTTGAAACTAGAACTCAATCACAAGAGGAAAGTCGGAAAGAACTCAAATACATGGAGGCTAAAGAGCATCCTACCAAAGAATGAATGGGTCAACCAGGAAATTAAAGAAGAATTTAAAAAATTCATGGAAACCAATGAAAATGAAAACACAACTGTTCAAAATCTTTGGGATGCAGCAAAGGCAGTCCTGAGGGGAAAGTATATAGCAATACAAGCCTTTCTCAAGAAACAAGAAAGGTCGCAAATACACAACCTAACCCTACACCTAAAGGAGCTGGAGAAAGAACAGCAAATAAAGCCTAAACCCAGCAGGAGAAGAGAAATCATAAAGATCAGAGCAGAAATCAATGAACTAGAAACCAAAAGAACAGTAGAACAGATCAACGAAACTAGGAGCTGGTTCTTTGAAAGAATTAACAAGATTGATAAACCCCTGGCCAGACTGATCAAAAAGAAAAGAGAAATGACCCAAATCCACAATATCATGAAGGAAAGAGGAGCGATCACAAACAACACCAAAGAAATACAAACAATTATAAGAACATATTATGAGCAACTCTATGCCAGCAAATTAGATAACCTGGAAGAAATGGGTGCATTCCTAGAGATGGATCAACTACCAAAATTGAACCAGGAAGAAATAGAAAACCTGAACAGTCTGATAACCACTAAGGAAATTGAAGCAGTCATCAAAAATCTCCCAAGAAACAAAAGCCCAGGGCCAGATGGCTTCCCAGGGGAATTCTATCAGACATTTCAAGAAGAATTAATACCTATTCTCCTGAAACTGTTCCAAAAAATAGAAATGGAAGGAAAACTTCCTAATTCATTTTATGAGGCCACCATTCCCTTGATCCCAAAACCAGACAAAGATTCCCATCATAAAGGAGAATTACAGACCAATATCCTTGATTAACATGGATGCAAAAATTCTCACCAAAATACTAGCCAATAGGATCCAACAGTAGATTAAAAGGATTATTCACCACGACCACCCTGGGCTGCAAGGCTGGTTTAACATCCGCAAATCAATCAACGTGATACAATACATTAACAAAAGAAAGAACAAAAATCATATGATCCTCTCAATAGATGCAGAAAAAGCATTTGACAAAGTACAGCATCCTTTCTTGATCAAAACTCTTCAGAGTATAAGGATAGAGGGTACATACCTCAATATCCTAAAAGCCATCTATGAAAATCCTACAGCGAATATCATTCTCAATGGAGAAAAGCTGAGAGCTTCTCCCCTAAGGTCAGGAACGCGGCAGGGATGTCCACTCTCACCACTGCTATTCAACATGGTAGTAGAAGTCCTCGCCACAGCAATCAGACAACAAAAAGAAATCAAAGGCATCCAAATCGGCAAAGAGGAAGTCAAACTCTCACTCTTTGTAGATGATATGATACTGTATGTGGAAAACCCAAAAGACTCCACCCCAAAGCTGCTAGAACTCATACAGGAATTCAGTCAAGTAGCAGGATATAAAATCAATGCACAGAAATCAGTGGCATTCCTATACACCAACAACAAGACAGAAGAGAGACAAATCAAGGAGTCGATCCCATTTACAATTGCACCCAAAACCATAAGATACCTAGGAATAAATTTAACCAAAGAGGCAAAGGATCTGTACTCAGAAAATTATAAAATACTCAGGAAAGAAATTGAAGAAGACACAAAGAAATGGAAAAATGTTTCATGCTCATGGATTGGAAGAACCAACATAGTGAAGATGTCAATGCTACCTAGGGCAATCTACACATTCAATGCAATCCCCATCAAAATACCATCCACTTTTTTCAAAGAAATGGAACAAATAATCCTAAAATTTGTATGGAACCAGAAGAGACCCCGAATAGCCAGAGGAATCTTGAAAAAGAAAAGCAAAGCTGGTGGCATCACAATTCCGGACTTCCAGCTCTATTCCAAAGCTGTCATCATCAAGACAGTATGGTACTGGCACAAAAACAGACACATAGATCAATGGAACAGAATAGAGAGCCCAGAAATGGACCCTCAACTCTATGGTCAACTTATCTTTGACAAAGCAGGAAAGAACGTCCAATGGAAAAAAGACAGTCTCTTCAACAAATGGTGTTGGGAAAATGGGACAGCCACATGCAGAAGAATGAAACTGGACCATTTCCTTACACCACACACAAAAATAGACTCCAAATGGTTGAAAGACCTAAACGTGAGACAGGAGTCCATCAAAATCCTAAAGGAGAACACAGGTAGCAACCTCTTCGACCTCAGCCGCAGCAACTTGTTCCTAGAAACATCGCCAAAGGCAAGGGAAGCAAGGGCAAAAATGAACTATTGGGATTTCATCAAGATAAAAAGCTTTTGCACAGCAAAAGAAACAGTCCACAAAACCTAAAGACAACCGACAGAATGGCAGAAAATATTTGCAAATGACACATCATTTGCAAATGACATATCATCATAAAGGGCTAGTATCCAAAATCTATAAAGAACTTACCAAACTCAACACCCAAAGAACAAATAATCCAATCAAGAAATGGGCAGAAGACATGAACAGACATTTTTCCAAAGAAGACATCCAAATGGCCAACAGACACATGAAAAAGTGCTCAACATCGCTCGGCATCAGGGAAATCCAAATCAAAACCTCAATGAGATACCACCTCACACCCGTCAGAATGGCTAAAATGAACAAGTCAGGAAATGACAGATGTTGGCAGGGATGTGGAGAAAGGGGAACCCTCCTACACTGTTGGTGGGAATGCAAGCTGGTGCAACCCCTCTGGAAAACAGTATGGAGGTTCCTCAAACAGTTGAAAATAGAGCTACCCTACGATCCAGCAATTGCACTACTGGGTATTTACCCCAAAGATACAAATGTAGGGACCCGAAGGGGTACGTGCACCCCGATGTTTATAGAAGCAATGTCCACAATAGCCAAACTGTGGAAAGAGCCAAGATGTCCATCGACAGATGAATGGATAAAGAAGAGGTGGTATATATACACAATGGAATATTATGCAGCCATCAAAAGGAATGAGATCTTGCCATTTGCAACGATGTGGATGGAACTGGAGGGTGTTATGCTGAGTGAAATAAGTCAATCAGAGAAAGACATGTATCCTATGACCTCACTGATATGAGGAATTCTTAATCTCAGGAAACAAGCTGAGGGTTGCTAGAGTGGTGGGGGGTTGGAGGGGTGGGGTGGCTGGGTGATAGACATTGGGTAGGGTATGTGTTATGGTGAGCGCTGTGAATTGTGCAAGACTGTTGAATCACAGATCTGTACTTCTGAAACAAATAATGCAACATATGTTAAGAAAAAATAAAAAGAAGAAGATAGCAGGAGGAGAAGAATGAAGGGGAGTAAGTCAGATGGAGACGAACCATGAGAGTCGATGGACTCCGAAAAACAAACTGAGGGTTCTAGAGGGGTGGAGGGTAGGGGGATGGGTTAGCTTGGTGATGGGTATTAAAGAGAGCACATTCTGCATGGAGCACTGGGTGTTATGCACAAACAATGAATCGTGGAACACTTCATCAAAAACTAATGATGTAATATATGGTGATTAACATAACAATAAAAAATTTTAAAAAAAAGACTCCACTCTGAGCATGGAGCCTACTTCAAAAAGAAAAAAGCTTATACATGAATATTCATAGCAGCATTATTCATAATAGCCAAAAAGTGGAAACAAATCAAGTATCCATCAACTGACAATAGACAAATTAAATGTGGCATTTCCATGCAGTGGGATATTATTCAGCCATTAAAAAAAAAAACCACTGAAGGACCGATACTGCTACAACATGGGTGACCCTTGAAAACATTATGTTCAGTGAAAGGAAGCAGATGCAAAAGAATACATCTTGTATGGTACCATTTATAGGAAAAGTCCAGAACAGGCAAATCCAGGATGCAGAAAGTAGATTAGTTATTAGCAGGGCTGGGGAAGGAGGGGTGGAGAGTGACTGCACTCAGGAGGAGGGGTACCAAGGGTGACTATTAAGGGGTACAAGTTTCATTTGGGGGTGATAAACATGTTGGGATTAAATAGTCATGATGGATGCACGAGTTTCAGAATATACTAAAACCACTGAACTGTACGCTTTGAGATACACACAAATAAGAGATCTAGTTAATAAAGCAAGCCCAATTTAGCAACACTTTGAAGTAGTTTAAGGTTAACTAAATGGTTTGAAAGTGATAAACGTATTACTTTTGAAGATTTTATAGTACCAACATTTTACAAGTTCTATATGGTTTCCAATAACTGCCCACATCAGGAAGAGTATGGACTGGACTGTACCCCCCAAAAGTCTTCCATTGAAGTCCTAGCCCCTGTACCTGAGAATGTGACTGTACTTGAAAATAGGGTCTTTAACAAAGAGATAATTAAAGTCAAATGAGGTCATATGGGAGGGCCTAATCCAAAATGACTAGTGTCCTTATAAGAAGAAGCGATTAGGGCACAGACAGGCACAGAGGAAAGACCATGTGAAGACACAGAGAGAAGATATCATCTGCAAGTCAAAGAGAGAGACCTCAGAAGAAATCAACCTTGTCAATACTTGGATCTTGGACTTCCAGCCTCCAGAAATGTGAGAAAATAAATATCTGCTATTTAAGCCACCCATTTTATGGTACTTTGTTATGGCAGTCCTAGCAAACCAATACAGGAAGTGTTAATGTATCTGACTCTCTTTAAATTATAATTATCATATGCTGAAGCATATGATAGTGAACTAGCAAAGAATGAACTAAACACCTCAAGGGCTTTTATCCTGTTTCCCTAAATCCTTAATGCAACATTTAACTCTAAGGAAGGTCTTTTTCTCCAAAGAGATAAAACTAAAATTCTTTCTAAAAAATAAAATATTTTTTTAAAGCAGCTTGCAAATGTCACTGATGCATGGGAGGTAAACCCTGGAAGATGGCTGTCCAGAATTCTACAAATGTGATGTCCACAGGCCATTCTGCCTGGCAACTTTGAGGAAATGAATTCTGTGAAATCACTGTGATAATTCATGGGAGGATCATCTGCCTCATGACAGATGTTTAAAGCCAAGAGGTACATAAGCAATAACCTAATAACAAATCAAACTCGGAATTTTTGTCCCCCTGCAACCCTAGAGAATAAACTCCTTGGGGGTGGGGGTGGTAGGCCGGTAAAGCAATAAACTCTATGCTTCTTTTAGAAAATCCCACCATCCCCAACACTTCACACAGGACTAGACAAAAAGTACCCAGCGTGTATTTCCACATTCAGTGATAGATGACAAACATCAAAATGGCTGCCACTGTCCACATCAAGGAATCTGAATATCCTTGAACATGTTTACTGGCCACTTATAACAAAGGCCTTTAAAATATCTCAATGTTGTTTTTAACCTCTGTCAATCTGATAAATTGGAATTTTTAAATTTATGTGCCTTATAGCAGCACAATTCATAATAGCCAAACAATGGAAACAAACCAAATGACCATCAACAGATGAATGGATAAACAAATTATGATATATACATACAATGGAATATCATCCAGCCATAAAAAGAAATAAATTACTGATATATGCTACAACTTGGAAGAACCTCAAAAATATCGTGCTAAGTGAAAGAAGCCAGACACAAAAGATTACATGTTGCATGATTCCGGAATAGGCAAATCCACAGAGACAGAAAGTAGATGGGGGAAGGGAAAACAGGGAGTGACTACATAATGGGTATTTTTCTTGGGGTAATGAAAAAGTTTGAAACTAGAAAGAACTGGTAGTTATTCAGCATTGTGAATGCACTAAATCTCATTGAACTGTACACTTTAAAATGGTAATTATATGTTACGTGAACTTCACCTCAACTTAAAAAAAATTATACTCCCACCAGTGTAGGAGGATACCTGCTCCCCTACACTGTCATCAACACCAGTGTATAATCTCCCACAGCTTTTAATTTGGAGCACATAAGCAAAATCTTGGAGTTGTGCATCCCCTTTGATACACAATTTCTAGTTACTGGAATTTACTCTAAGGCAGTGGCTCTCAACTGAAGTCAGCTTTTACTCCTAGGGAATATTTGGCAATGTCTAGAGACATTTTTGGTTGTCACAACCGAGAGATGCTACTGCCTGGCATCTAAGTGGGAAGAGACCAGGAATGCTGTTAAACATCCTACCATGTGTAGGACACTCCCCACAAGAGATTGTCCAGGCCAAAGTGGCAACAGTGTTAAGGTTGAGAAATAATCAGACAAGTACACAGTGATGCATGGGCACAGGTGTTCACTTCAGCATGTTCACTATCATATTTTTATATAATAGTGAAAATTTGTAAATAGCTTAAATGTCTATCAAAAGTAGCTAAATAGGGGCGCCTGGGTGGCTCAGTCATTAAGCGTCTGCCTTCAGCTCAGGTCATAGTCCCAGGGTCCTGGGATCAAGTCCTGCATCCGGCTCCCTGCTCCGCGGGAAGCCTGCTTCTCCCTCTCCCACTCCCCCCTGCTTGTGTTCCCTCTCTCACTGTGTTTCTCTCTGTCAAATAAATAAAATCTTAAAAAAAAGTAGCTAAATAAACTAGGATTCATCCATATATTGGAATATTAAGCAACCAATAAAAACAATGATGTAGGGGCACCTGAAGTGGCTCAGTCTGTTAAGCATCCAATGCTTTCTTTTTTTTATTATGTTATGTTAATCACCATACATTACATCATTAATTTTTGATGTAGTGTTCCATGATTCATTGTTTGTATATAACACCCAGTGCTCCATGCAGAACGTGCCCTCTTTAATACCCATCACCAGGCTAACCCATCCTCCCACCCCCCGCCCCTCTAGAACCCTCAGTTTGTTTTTCAGAGTCCATCGTCTCTCATAGTTCATCTCCCCCTCCGATTTCCCCCCCTTCATTCTACCCCTCCTGCTATCTTCTTCTTCTTTTAACATATAACGTATTATTTGTTTCATAGGTACAGATCTGTGATTCAACAGTCTAAGCATCCAACTCTTGATCTCAGCTCAGGTCTTGATCTCAGGGCCCTGAGTTCAAGCCCCATGTTGGGTTCCATATTGGGCATGAAGCCTACATTAAAAACGAAACAAAAGATGTAGAACAATGCATAAAGCACTTTAACTTAGGAACACATTAGGCTCCTGAATGCTGTTAATAAATATAATTGTTGATGAGTCAAAATGACACTACACATTTGGTCCCTTATGTCACCTGTCAATTGTGAGCAAAGTTGACCTGCTTTCTGCCTCAGGCATGTTCATGAACCTGCAGCTCCCAGAGCAGTGTCTGGTACATTGTATGTGCTCAATAAATCTTGGATAGATGAATATCTGTGAACGCCCATTAAATTTCAACTTTTTAAGAGGAAGTTTAGTATAATGAAACTACTTCCATTTCTAACAATTTTTCATAATGTTGCTAACAATTCAATTCTGAAACTGCTAATTGGACATGCTGGATGCTTTCATTGAACTGCTAGTTGTTCTGAAGGTTTAAATCCACTAGCTCTCTGACATAAAGGGCTTATCCAGAGATCTCCAAACCTACTTGGGAAATTCAAACAGTAACATTCAAGCACAACCACCGGTGTTATTGGGCGACCGCTGACCCAGTCATCCAGGGTCTATCCGCATTTGGGTACAATAAACAACAAGCTCTTTGGTGTCTATCCAGTAATTCTCCCGCTGCTGACATTGACTGGCTAAAGCCCCTGAGTGTGTGTCATTAGGGGGAAGAAACAACCCAGTGTGTCAATGACCAAAAGATTAACAGAAAAACAATCCACAAGCTTGCTATTTCCAAACTACCGGAAAGCTACTTTTCTGTTAAAAGCTCTTAAAAACAATAACAACAAACATCATTTTCTTTGGCTCTAATCTTGGAAACAGAAGAGGAAACCCAGGAACAATTTTTCATTTTACACAACAGTTTCTTGTGTATTGTTTCAGTTTCTCTGAGTCACCTCTGTGCTCCACGCCTCCTATTTTGGAGAAATAAAAAAGCAATATCTACCAGAGTGTAGACCTAACTAAAGTAAAATCTGCCTGGCAGGACTCAGTTCCAGTTCCCACAGGGACCGGCTCCTCTCCTGTCTCAGAGACGGTGGTGGGGAGGGGGAGCCAGTGCCAGATGAAGGGACCCACAGCCTCTCAGCTCCAAGCACACCAGACTTGGGGCCTAGGTGCTGCATCTTCCAGGTTTTAAGAAGACAATGGAAGTTCTGATTCTTAGGTAAGCTCTATGTTGTTTGTTTTCTTTTCCTCTTGGTTGCTAATTAGATATTTTAAAATACTATATAGGTAAAAAAAAAAAAAAAAAAAAAAAAACATTTGTGGGCCACCAGTTTTCAATCTCTGAGTGTCTTACCTTAAGTTTGATGTTGACTTCAGGCCTTTATACTCCTAGCAAGTCACCTGAACAGAGCAACAAATTGCTATCCTAGGACCCTTTGGGTTTGAATTCATTTTTATTCTTATATCCTGAGTCTCTTAACACACTAGGGGGCAGGAGGTGTGGGGGGTTCTTAAGACCAACTCATTGTCTTCTCTGGATCACTTCTGTTTTTGAAAGTCACATTAATTACACCCCGAAAACAATTTTCCCCTCTAGTCAACTGGATAATAGAATTCCAGGCCCTAGTCCTAGAAGAGGTGCTTAGAAAACCATTAGCAGATTATCCTGATGTGGATTCCCTTACCTCACATTCCCTCAGATTCCAACAAAGACAGGGCAGCCAGTGCAGATCTGAAGCCAGACTGGGGCTCTTGCCCCAGAGACTCTGTTGTCCCTCCCTCAAATCCTCACCCGTCAGCCTGAGAGACCCCTTCTCTCCCCTGAATTCCTCCCCACCCCAAAGCTTCTTGTGTCAGGTACATAGAGAATGTCTCCAGACTCCCTCTCCACCCAGGAGAGGCTTCCAGGGCACTAAGGAGCAAACACAAACCTCCCTTTAAGCTGGAGAATCTGATATGATGGTTATACACAACACACAGGGGACGGTTCCATTCCCGAGACAAGATGGTATAAAGACCCATGACATCTGTCACAAAGAGGCCATTCCTACTTTCTAACTTGAGGCATCCAACAATGAAGCAGAATGCTTTGCAGATGATGAGCTCCCCACCACCAGAGGTATTCAAACATTAATGGTCAGCACAGAAGTCTTTTTTGACAGCATATGCAAGTGGGAGGTAGGATCTCATGGTCACTTAACCATTACTTTCAACAACAAAGCCTTACACTGTACAGTGTTTGATGGAAATAAAGTCTGTGTGCCCATGCCAATTTTCTTTTAATCCTCACACAAGCTTTGAGACATGTTAAATCCTCTTTACAGAGGAGGAAATGGAAGCTTAGGACATTTATTTAATATGAAAGAGAGAAGACTTCTTAGAGATGGTGAACTTCCAGCTGGGATCAGAAGTCTGGACATCAGGGCAGAGAGTGAGGGGCCCATTGGGAGAACAGTTAAGTTGACCCAAACTCACCTTTTCCATAGCACTTCCATTAGACCTCACCAAGTCCCCAACACTCCAGCTGCTGCTCCAGTCTTCCATAGGAGGCTTTGGGAGGCTTTATCCCAGAGAATAAGCTCCTTATATGGTATCCAAATACTTCAGAGCAAGATGCAAGGTATGATAAGAAAACCTGTATAGCGCCATGGCAGAGAGTGAGAGGTGGTCAGCCCAAAAACTGAAAATAGCCCACAACTGCTTAAAGAAGGCAAGCCCTGTCTAAAGACAACCAACAGCCTCCATTTCTCCACCTCCATGCATGCCTTGCCTGGCCTGGGAAGGCTTTTGAGTTTGCACAGTTTTGCTGAGCTGTGTGGGGAGCAGTTAAAGGAGGGATGCAACATGCGACATGAGAGAAGCTTGCACTAGAGTTGGAGACAGAATGGAGGGGATTTCAGACAGAGGGTTGGGAGCTAGGAGGCTAGGAAGGCTGGCAGGTAAGCTCTCCGGGGAGGGGAAATTTGGTTCTCTCTTGCTAATAACAGTGCATCCTGGCAAAGCTATTCTTCCTTTTGTGTTTAGACATCTGGTTTTCCCTTCATGTGGTTGTCTGATCCATGGCCATCTCCATCAGCAGTAGGGGCTCAGAGCTAGGAGAGAGGTCAGAACTAAAGGCACATGTTGGAGTGTTCTGCACAGAGATGCTATAAGAAGTTGTATAGACAGATGTAACCAGCGAGAAAGAAGGTACAGGGAGGAAGAGAGCCAATGACTACAAGCAGCAGACGCGGATTCTGAGTCTTTGAGCCTCCTACCACATATATTTCCAGGAGACTCCTTTATGTTTGTTGACTAAGACAAAGCTGTCTGAAAACAGAAACAGAGCAGTTGTGGAGATCCAGGAGCAGAAAACTGGATTCAGCATGGCCCTTGGAATGAGCAAACTCCACCATTTTCATTCTTTAGTCATCCTGCTCAGGAACCAAATTCTTGGAAATTTGGGTATTTGTAGCAATCCACAGATGTATCTCTGGGAAGGCCTTCCCAAGATCACAGGAAAGAAGCCAGTGATATTCCGATTTTATAGTGGAAGATTAAGTGGTTGAGCCGAGACAACTTGGCAGGACCAGGAAAAACATGGTCCTCAAGCTCCCCTAACTCAGAAACAGATGGAGAAACATTGCTGCCTTCTGGCCTGGACCCTCAGAACATTTAAACAGGCTGATATAGGGTTGTTTTATAGGGCTGAACGCTCTACAGTGGAAGTATTATGACTTCTTTCTGCATAAAACATGATGTGCCTTTATATACAGTAAAACACTCATTATTTTGCATCTTCATTTTATCTTGGTGCAATTTAATTTTTTGTTTCCAAAGTCATTCTAGGACCACTTTTGGTCCTACAAGTCAGATACTTTTTAAAATTTTTTTTAGAGAGGGGGTTAGGTAGAGGGAGAGAGAGAATATTAACCAGGGTCTACACACAAGCACAGAGCCTGATGTGGGGCTCGATCTCACAACCTGAGCTGAAATCAAGAGTCAGATGCCTAACCAACTGAGCCACTCAGGTGCCCCACTATACCTTTATCTTTAAAATAATAATAATAGCAATATATATATATCTCCAAGTTTTATGTGATAGCCTAAGCTTACAACACCTCTTGGCCAGGAAAGAACAAGGAACCAACAATGACCATCCCCAAAAAACTGCATCCAGTGAGAGAAGGAGGAATAATTTCTCTTAGCAAAATCAGGATGCTTCCCTAGGTGACCTTAACCACTCACCCAAAGACAGCCACACTGATTCTGGGGGAGGGTATGACCACTCTTTCAAGAAAGCAGAGGATGATATGGAGCCGAGACTGTCTTCTCCTTCCCATCTTCTCAAATCCATGCAGAGGCAATGGGGAGATCAGATGTAGAGCAGACACTTAAGGGATGAGTGTGGGGTCATGCTCAAAGTTCAGTGCAATGTTCAAGCAACTCATTAGTGGTTGCCAAGAAAACAAGCAAACAATTAACCTGAACTCAAAAACCTTCTTGGAGAGTTTGAAAATATATCCCTTGGAAATGAGAGATTTCAAAAAGTCTTCAGAGTCAGGACCCCTGCTGGCACCCCCGCCCACCACAGTTGTGGCCCAGGGTGGCAAGGGACCACCACCACCTTGCATCTGGGCTGCCTAAGGGGGCCTGAGAGAGTGGCTTCCCAGTCAATGAGAGTGGGAGGCTTATTGAGTTAATGTTTTCAAAAGCTTTCCTAACGCTCTGATGGGAGCAGCTGCACCACCGCCAAACAGCCTTTCATTTCTCAAAATAGTCTCTCTTCCTACCCCCTCCATTCAGCTGGTTCTTCCAAACCCACCAAGACCATCGCCTCCAAGAGAAGAAGACAGGAGTCAGCTAGCTCGCAGAATGTGATGTATGAGCTTCCCAAGATCTCTGATCCTTTCTTCCTTTGCCTAATGCACCTGACACACCAATGCTGTGCCATCAGAGAAGGCAGAGAAACCCTTCTTCTGGAAAATGAATGCAAATAGATTCTAATCAACAAGAAGGGCTCAATTAGAGCCAAGTTCAGCACACTTCAGAAGTATCACTATTTTCTCCCTGGCTAACCCCACACAGCCCTTGTGAAGGGGTCTCTGACCTTGGGAGGGCTGGGCAACAAGAGCTCCTCCAGGCAACTCTGTAACCAGACTGGCAAACTTCCACCCATTTTGGATGTCCTCTGCAAGCCAGAAAAGGGGAAAGGCTCCCTGCTAAGCTAAAGATGTTTGAGTTTGGAGCCACATTTCTCCTCTTGCATACCCACAGCAACTCCATCAGGGCTAGGGTAGAACAGGGCTCAGTGAAGACATGAGTATGGCTACTGGTCTGTAGGGCCCTGGGCCCTAAGGGCCCAGGTAAACATGACCACCTGGCAGGATGTCAGTTGCTCTGCCAAGCTGCTGGGAAGAGACTCCTGTTTAAGTGACCTCAAGTAATGAGGGGTTAGAGCCTGACAGCAGGGGAGGTGAGGCAGGACAGGAAATACAGCCTGAATGCCAGGCAACGCATTTGGGGTTCAGATCTTGACACCCACTACCCACTCATCAACTGTGTGATCTTGGGGAGATTTTTTTAACAATCCTGCAGGTAGGTACTATTGTTATTCCAGTTTGTAAAGGAAACAATCCTCACATTATCTCAAAGCATTAGCAAGAAGAGAGAGGAAAAGGGCTCAGCACAGTACCAGGTTGCTAGTAAGTTCTCAGTAAGTGTTGACTAGCAGTACCATGCTTTCTGCTACTCTTAGTAACACCAGTATGCTAGAAAATGTCTGAAAAAGACCTAGTGACCAGAAATTTTAGGAAAAGCTGCACACATCCTCCTCTGGGAGTCTGACAAGACACTTTTCCCAGTCTTTAAAATGTTAAAGGCACTTTTAACTTTGAGAAATATTGAGTTAAATAAATTAACTTACATATTTGTTGTTACGAAGAATACCTGCGAACATCAAGATACAGAAATATTATGAAGATCAAATCGAGAAATGCTGAACTTACACATTCTCAGCTCATTCTCTTCTCCCTTCGATAATAACCTACCATACACACTCCCCCAGGCACTGGAGCCCCCCCCCCCCATCCCCTGCACAACAATGGAGCGGAGGCCCCAGGGAAGGCAGCAGGCAGAGGGGCGTGTCCAGCTTACTGTTCAGATACTGACTTCCTCTGTAGTACATTTCCCTCCCTCCAGATGGGATCATTCAGGCTGGAGGCCACTGTTCATTTATCCTGCATTTTGCTTTTGGACTTAGTAAGCTTTTAGCTGTTTTTAAATATCTTACCACATCTCTCTTTTTTTAATAAAAGACAAAAAACGTGGAAATTGGACTGAGACAATCAGGTTGTTCATTCCATCAGTTTCATCTCTGCAACCTTTTAAAAAAAATAAATTGGGTCAGTTCGTTCACTCTCTCAATATCTGCAGCCCCAGTGGAGAGCCTGCCTTTTTATTACAAAATCTAAATTAGGAACACACTTCTCTTCAGGAAGGAATTTTTCAATATATGGGAGCTGGGCAGCATCACTCCACTACAAGGAAGGCCCTAACTAGCAAAGTGAGCTCCAGGACCCCCCCCAAAAATGTCACTTGCACTGTTTCTTGTGCAAAAAGAGGCCAAGGCGCCTGCCAGTTAGACTCAGCCACTTCCAATTCATCATTACATTCCTGTCTTTCTAAATCTCCATGCTGAGCCCAAAGTCCTGCTTCACCTCACCAGGAATTATGGGGGTTTCCAGGGGTTTCAAAAAAGATCCTTAGAAACTTGCATCCGTAAGTGGCAAAGCAGCATTTCCAGCCCCCAATGCCTTTTAAACTTTCCCTGCTACCAGAAAATTCAAATTCATACCCACAAGCGGCTTTCCTAAGGATAAGCTGGTGACGAGTTAAGACAGACAGTGGTGTATAAAGAGAGTCTCATTTGGCTTGTCCACTCTGTCCCCAGGTGGATGTATAGGGTCATTTCTTTATTTCCTTTCCAGACCCCAGGCCACCTTCTTATAGTCAGGGTCTGACCCAAGTGCAAGCCAATAAAAGGGGTTAAGAGTTCGAGTTCTAGAGTCAGCTGCTCTGGGCTTAACTTCCAGTTGTGTGAACGAAGGGAGGTGGCCTAACAACACAGAGGCTCACGGGCTCAGGTTCTCAGACAAAGAAGCTAACAACCATCCCACGAGCCAACATGACAGTTCTTAGCTCAGCTCCTGAAACATAATTATTTAGCCAACATTTATTGAGGACTGAAAATCATCATCATTAATAACTAACTAAGGGGCACTTAGCAGCCCAAAAGAAGAGGAGGAGAAAGAAAAGGTTTAGAATCAATCAAGAGAAAAACTAACATAAAATTTGCATGTTGCTTCTGGGTTGGAGAGCCCCCCCACAGACACTGCCTCCCTTTATTTTGGTGAATGTGTGAAAAGAGGCAAAACAGGCAGGATTATTCCCATATTCCCACACCACAAGGAGGAAAAACCGCAGGGGGGGTTGTGAAAGGATTTGCCCAAGACCACCTGGTCAGGTAGCGGAAAATCCAGGAATGGGGGTCCAGATCCTCTGCCCCAAATCCTCTGTTCCTCCCACTAAACTGTTTCCCACTAAAAACCATGAGCTCCATTCTTCATAACCTTCCCAGAGGGCCAACTTTGTTACCAAGCAGCGCTAAAGGTGAGTTGACTAATGAATCACCTTGAGAAAGACCAAAGGAATCTTGCACAAGTGACCTTCATCCTGGCCTCATATCTTGGCCCCCAAAACTCTGCTACTTGTCAGTGTTAGACAGTGAAGTAAGATTTGCCCCCAAATCTTCCTGGTACCTTTCCCATCCACCCTGCCCAGGGGTGGTAGCTCTGGAGCAAGTTCAGTGGTCCATTTCTTAAGAAAACTGGTGCTTTTTGAGAATGGGTTAAATGGTACTGAAAAAAATCAAGTCTCAAAAACAGAAAAAATCAGATGTAGTAATTTAAGATATAATAGGGCCTGCATGACTTTTGAGATGAAAAGTGAAACATACTGGGGGGATGGGTTAACCTGGTGATGGGTGTTAAAGAGGGCACGTACTGCATGGAGCCCTGGGTGTTATATGCAAACAATGAATCATGGAACACTACATCAAAAACTAATGATGTGGGTGCCTGGGTGGCTCAGTCGTTAAGCATCTGCCTTCGGCTCAGGTCATGATCCCGGGGTCCTGGGATCGAGCCCCACATCGGGCTCCTTGCTCAGCGGGAAGCCTGCTTCTCCCTCTCCCACTCTCCCTGCTTGTGTTCCTTCTCTCACTGTGTCTCTCTCTGTCAAATAAATAAATAAAATCTTAAAAAAAAAAAACTAATGATGTAATGTATGGTGATTAACATAACATAATAAAAAAAAGGTGAAATGTATTTTAGAAAGAGATTTACTTCATATTTGAGGCTCCCCAGTGCAATTGCTATAGATTGCACCATTTTTACAGCTACACTCTCCAGCTTGGGGCCTTTTTGACTCACCCTGAGGCCATAGTGTAGCTTCCAGCACTGCAGCTAAGAGAGCTCTCCCAGGGAGGGCCTCTGCTTAAATGGCAGAGGGAAGTGTTTCCAAAAGTCCACTAATTCTTCTCCCTGCCACCAAGAAAAACCTGTGATCAAGTAAGCTTGGGAAATGTTGCTACTCCACCTACCCCTCACTTCCACCCTTGGGAATTGACTGTGCATGCCAGCATGTTAACCCCGAGGTAGAAAGGTACACTGAAACCTTTCAAGCCCAGGTTCTCCAAACTTATTTCCCCCAAGCCCTTTCCGCAGATAACACCTACAGAACTGGTATTCCTTGAAACATGCTTTGAGAAATACTTTCATAGTGGTCAAGAGAAATTCCCTCACCTTTTCTGGGCCTGTTCCATAACGTGGCCAATATCTACATTGTCAGGATTGCTGTGAGGATTAAAATGCTTAACACAGCGCGGGGCACATATAATAATGTGCTTAATAAATGGCAGCCTTAAAACAATTGTTTTGAGAAATATATTCAATAAAGTGCACAAATCTTAAGTCAACAGCTCGGTGAATTTATATATATGCACACACCACCCAGATCAACTACCCAGAACCTCTCCAACACATCAGAGGCTTCCCTCAAGCCCATTTCTAAAGAGGCCCACAAAGGTAGCCAATCACTCTTCTATCATATAGATTAACTTCCTGTAAATGGAATCATATAGATCTTATTTTTTAACTTCCTATAAATGGAATCACATAGATCCTGATATTTTTTATGTCTGGCTTCTTTTTTTTTTTAAGAATTTTTTAATTCTTTTTTTTAATATTTTATTTATTTATTCATGAGAGACAGAGGGAGAGAGAGAGGGAGAGAGAGAGAGAGAGAAGCAGAGGGAGAAGCAGGCTCCCAAGGAGCAGGGAGCCCGATGTGGGACTCGAGCCCAGGACCCTGGGATCATGACCTGAGCCTAAGGCAGACACTTAACCATCTGAGCCACCCAGGTGCCCCATGTCTGGCTTCTTTTACACAACATTATACCTGAGAAACTCACCCATGTCATTGTTATGTAATAGTCTGGCCTATGAATATACCAAAAGTGTACATCCGTCCTCCTGTTGGTAGATACTTGGGGTGTTTGCTGTTTGGGGCTAGTATGAAAAATGCTGCTATGAAATAATTCCTTGTGGGTTTACAGCTGGGATTAAAATTGCTGGGTCATGAGGTGCTTGGGTGGCTCAGTTGGTTAAGCATCTTCCTTCAGCTCAGGTCATGATCCCAGGGTTCTGGGATCGAGCCCCGCATTGGGCTCCCTGCTTTGCTTCTCCCTCTCCCACTCCCCCTGATTGTGTTCCCTCTCTCACTGTGTCTCTCTCTGTCAAATAAATAAATAAAATCTTTTAAAAAAATTGCTTGGTCATGGGAGCAGGGGAGCAGGGGTATGTCAAGATATAGTAGCGAGGCACTTTCTTTTTACCAACACCTAAAATACTCCTTCAAGACACATTCCAGTCACTGCCAAGCCTTAGTGATAGCAGGGTGATGAACTTTCCTGTTCTGCTGAGGACAGAAGCATTTCTTGGGACATGAAACCTTCAGTGGGAAAACCAGGAAAGTTCCCGGCAAACCTGGCTGAGCTGATCCTGCCACCCAGTCTTCAGTGCCCTCTCCTCCTCTGTATACCTTTAATTGATATCATTTCGAACTTAATGCGGAATAGTATGTGACATTTTTCTAGGTGTTTCTCCACTCACAAAAGCTCCTTGAAAGCAGGAGCTAGGTCTTACACATGCTTCATGTTCTGACAATGCCCAGCAGAGTGCCTTATATAGAGCATTCTCCAGGTAAGTCACTGGGTGGATACTGACATTATTATGGAAAAGTACATCAGCAAAGCTGTATTATACCCATTCCTCAAATGAGAAAACATTCAAATGGGTCATTCACATGCTCACAGTCAGGTAGTGGAAGTCAGGAAAAAGCAACTTTCACACAATTCTAGATATTGGGTTCTGGACTCTGCAAACATGGCCACCAGGCAACACAGCAACAGCTGTGGAGGAGTTAGATCAAGGATTAGCAGATCTGTTTCTAGGCTTGAATATTAATCAGACCTATCACTTCTGCAGAACACAAAACACAGTGTTAAGAAATAATACAGGGCACAGCCCACCACCCTCATTCTCTAAACAGTATTAAGATACTATTCCCATTGCCTACCTTTCCTCACACGAGTGGTTATTCCTCCCAGCACATCAGAATCTCCTGGGGTGTTTTTAAAAATTATCTATGCCTGAACAGACTCTAGACCAGTTAATTCAGAATTCTAGGGGGATGTGGGCACCTAAGTATAAGGTTGGGGTTTTTGTTAAGTACACAAGGTGATTCCAAACCAAGTGCATCATCTAATGCTCTTGCCTGGTGTCATTTTATTAAGCTTGTATGGAAACGGAACATAAAAGGGGCTGAAAAAATGTCCCTACTTGTGTGGTCTCTAAAAATGGCTAGAGCAATAATGGGAGATTCAGACTCACATGCATTCATAACCAACCCCATGAGTGACAAATCTGAAATAATTCTGCCTTCATGTTCTAAGGAAATTATCCTTAGACTCTCTTAAGCAAAAGTGCTGGATAGAAATGAGATATTCAGACATTTTAACAATCTCTAAAATAGTATCTTCTGAGAGCCTCCTATACTCCTGCCATTTCCACGTCCTTAAGTCTTCAAAAATTGGATGTGAAAAGAGACCCAATCTCTTTCCTCAAGCTACTAGGTACCCTAACACATGCTATAGAAAAATTCCTGTAAACCAACATTTCTATCTTGGGGGAAATGACTTAGCTTTACTATTGTCAATATTTGCTTTAATATTCTCAGATCTTTCCATAGGACATTATGCAGTTAATTTCATAGTGTAAACACATGTCTAACATTACCAGTTCCCATCAGCCTCCCCTCCAGAAAAGCTTTTCTGTACAGTGTCCTACAGAGCAGAATTCCACCCTTCCCCCCACCACAGAATAACGCCATCAGCAAATTAGTCATTGCATTCCACAGAGCCAAGCAGAACCCTCCCCTGTCAATCGCTGAATAGTCGATTACAGTCTGGACATACACGTTTTACACTGATTAAAAAAAGAATTACAGCCATTAATTCTGCTTTTGAAATTAAGGGACAACATCTATGTAATATGGAATTACAAAGACTTGGCTTAACAGAATGGTTATTTAAAAGAACAGAAAATTGGATTTAGAGGAAAACTCTGTGACCAAGACAATGTGACTTTCCAAAAACAAGTGGTATGAAATCTGTTAGCCCTTCTAAACCCATAAGATTGAAAGACCCTAGGGAACCATAAACTCTAACCTAATATCAATACTATGTTGAAAAGCCAAAATGTTAATTTCCTCCAGCACCAGAGAGGATTTGTCTCACTAGCAAATTTTGGATATAAACACCAAGTCAAAAATTATTCTCCAATGACTCTGAGCATTCTACCAATGACAACAGATTTGAAATGCATTTTAGAAGCAATGACAGGGAATTAAATAGATTTCTAGTGCTATAAAGCTTAATATTACTTTAGAAAGTGTTAAACTGTCTGCTCATCTTCCTTGCAGCTCATTTGGTACCTTGTAAGCACTGAAGAAAAGCTAAGTACTGGAGCACTTTATTAATGTATTAAAAGCCACATCACTATTAGTATGCCTAACACCTTCAGAAAGTTTTTTAAAGATCTAAAATAAAACAGTATGTGAGTTCCTAAAAGCCTTGATGGAAAATATCACCAGCTATCATCTAGAGAGCTGCCTCTAGCTCAAGGGCCAACTATAAATTAAGGATACTTGATTTTGCAAGAACATTCACAAGTAACTGCAATGTATTATGCTTCCCATGAAAATAATGCATAGATTCTAATTAGTTTTTAATTGCTTGCTAAATTGGTCCTTTTATTCAAAATATCCTTTAAAGAGCTACCTATGAAGATTATTTCCAATATTTCAGTAAGAAAGTTGTCAGCCCACTTGGGCTGAAAGTAGTAAAAGCTAAGCTCCAGAAGTATGTACACATGGTGAGCTCACACAGGCTTCTCAGTAAAGGTAAGGAGTTTGCCAACCAGCCATGACCTCGCCCACATAAATAAGCCTGAATGCAGAAAACTCTTAATTTTGGCTGTAAGCAAATGAAATTAAGGTTGACTGAGATTCTGGAAGGTGTATATATTCAGCTGAAAGAGTTAATGCCCTGTGATTCTACCCCACCCACATTCCCCTTTCGTTAAATATTTCAAAAATATTTTTATGGTCAAATACTAACTGTTCTAGTAAAGATTTCAACAGAAATGAGCTAGAGAAACTCAGAAATTTGAGCTGGTTACCAATTGGTTACTAATATAGAGTCCCTCACTTCCTTTGAAAATACTTCCAACCAGGATTCAAAAAGAGTTCCAGTTTTAGTCAAGATTGAGTAACAAGTATCAGCTCTACCATCCTGCCTTAATAGAAATAACTAGAAATCTGGACAAAATAAATGGAACAATGGTTTTCCAGACATCAAACAACACAAGACTGTGTGTGATACCTGAGAAGGGAAAAAAAGGGAAGTTTTATAATTATACCAGTCTTGTGCCTAGAGGCACTTTTCAGGCCTCAATACAGGGAAGGGAAACAGATGCCAGTTGATTCATGAAGGTAAGGAAACAGAAATCAGAGTTTAGGAGACAAGGCAGCCAGAATTTTCTAAGGTGGAATACTGGAAGAGGGAGAGGCACAGAGAGCTCTGGAAACCTGCAGTGGGTCCCCTTGAGTATTGGTTGAGTACCAATCTGTGTGTGTGTGAGAACTACCCAAGGCTGGGGAAAGGCCACCAGAAAATAATAAGCAAAAAAAAAAAAAAAAAATTTGACTCCTACCAGCCAGAGTGAAAAGATCTTACAATACATGCGGCACCAGATACAATTCTAAAAGGGGGGGGAGGGTGGGGTGGGGGTAATTTAGCCCTAGAATAAAAGCTGCTCTGGTCTTGCCCAAACAAAGCGTAAAAACAAACAGTAAAAGGATCCAACTGATTCCAAATAATGGCATTCCAGAAAAATATCCAACACTACTTAAAGGAATAAAACAAATTACAACAATAACATAAAATTCATAATGCCCAGCACCCAATCAGAAATAATGAGACCACAAAGAAACCAGAAAATATGATCCATAACCAAGAGAAAAATCAATCAATAGAAACAGACCCAGATACAATAGAGATGATAAAGCTAATAAATTAGGATACTAAAATAACTATTATAAATATGCTCTACATATTCAAGAAAGTAGAATATGATCGTGATGAAAAGAGAAAGGGAAGATATTAAAAAAAGTTCTCCCAGGGTCACATGGGTGGCTCAGTTGGTTAAGCGTCTGCCTTCGGTTTGGTCATGATCTCAGGGTCCTGGGATCAAGCCCCATGTGGGACTCCACACTCAGTGGGAAGTCTGTTTCCCCCTCTCCTTCTGCCCCTCCCCCCACTTGTGCACGCACTCTCTCTCTCATATAAATAAATAAAATCTTAAAAAAAAAAGTGTCCTCCCAAAATACCATCTTGGGATAAAAGATATATCTGGGGTGCATGGGTGACTCAGTCTGTTAAGTGACCAACAGTTGATTCTGACTCAGGTCATGATCTCAGGGTGGATCAAGCCCCACATGGGGAACAACGCTCAGCAGGAAGTCGGCTTGAGATTCTCTCTCCCTCTCCCTCTGCCCCTCCCCCACCAAATAAATAAATAAATCTTTTTTTTTTCAAGTGCAGAAGAAAAGATTGGTAAACTTGAAGACACAGCAAATAAAACCACCCAAAATGAAACACCAAAAGAAGACTGAAAGATGAATAACGCATCAGTGACCCATGGGACAAAATAAAACAGAGTAACATGCATGTATTAAGAGTCAAGGAAAGAAATGACAAAAAACAAAAAACAGAACAACCGGGGGGCAGAGCAAGATGGCGGAGGAGTAGGAGACCTAGGTTTCCTCTGGTCTCAGGAATTCAGCTGAATAGGGATCAAACCATTCTGAACACCTACGAACTCAACGGGAGATCGAAGAGGAGAGTAGCAACAACTCTCTGAACAAAGAGGCGACCACTTACTGGAAGGTAGGACATGCGGAGAAGTGAATCCGAGGCGATATTCTGGAGGATAGACGGCGGGGGAGGGGGTCTCCATCGGCCGCTTCTGGCAAGTGATAGAGCCACGGAGCACAAAATCGGAACTTTGAGAAGTTGGCTCTGCTGAGGGACGTCGCTGCAGTGGCTAAGCGGGGAGTGGAATCCTCCCAGGACACTGTGGTCTCAGGACCCTTGGGGTCACAGAAAGACTGGGGGTGCCTGAGTGCGGCAGAGCTCCCAGGTATCGGAGCAGGGAAGCCGGCTGCTGAGACAGAACCGAGGCGCAGGCTCTCAGCTCAGGGTTGCCATAAACTGTGATCCGTGACCCAGTCGGGGTACTGCTCCTCCAGCAGGGACCCAACAAGTGCCAGAGCTGGGGAGACTCCCCTTTCTCCCCTGGGAGGAGCGGAGCATGAACGCACCACAGGGATCTGCTGGGTTTGGAGACTCTACACGGGGTCAGGTGCCAGAGATAGAAACGCTTGGTCATAGGCCGGGTAAGCACGGAGTGCGGCCCGAGACCGGGGACACGGGAGTGACTGCTTTTCTCTGGGGGCGCACTGAGGAGCAGGGCCCCGAGTTCTCAGCTCCTCCGGGTGGAGATTGGGAGGCCACCATTTTCGCCCTGGTCCTCCAAAGCTGTACTGAGAGCTTGCAGGGAACAAAAGCTCCTGAGAGCAAACACGAGCAGCTTGCTTAGTCCAGACCAACAAGGGCAAGGCAATTCAGCCTCGGCAAAGACATTTGGAAACCACGGCAACAGGCCCCTCCCCCAGAAGATCATCACGAACAGCCAGCAAGCCAAGACCAAGTTTACGGATCAAGGAGGACGGGAGAACTCCAGCGCTAGGGGAATACTGCACATAGAATTCATGCCTTTTTTTTTTAACCATGATTCATTAATTCATCAAAGTTAATTTTTTTAACTGTTTTTTTTTAATTTTTCTTTTTCCCTTTTTCAACCACCATCTTATCAATCCTTTAAAAAAATCATTTTATTTTTCATTTTTAGAGTCATATCTTATCCCTTCATAGTAGTTACCCTTACTTTTGGCATATATTTATAAGTTCTTCTCTCTTTAAAATTTTAAGATACAGTTTCTTCTAACAGATCAAAATATACCCTAAATCACTAGTGTTTGGCTTTGTTCTAGTCTCCTGCCTGACCGCATTCTCTCCCTTTTTTCTTTTTTTTTTAAATCTTCTTTCTTTTTTCCAACAACTTATCTTATCAATTCCTTTTATAAAATCTTTTATAATTTTCATCTTTACAGTCATCTTTCATCCCTTCATTGTATCAACCCTTATTTTGTACATATATGTCTTTCTTCCTTTAAAATTTTAGGAGGCACTTTTTTCTAACAGACCAAAATACACCCAAAATCTAGTGTGTGGCACTGATCTATGCACTAGCCTGATCATATTTGATCATATTCTGCTTTTTTTGTATTGTTCTGTTTTTGTTTTTATCTTTTTTTTCATTTTCTTTCTTTTTCTCTTTATTTTCTGTGTCTTTCCCTTTCTTTTTCCCTGGTTTCAGGTCTTTCCTGATTTGTATACAGTATATTTGCTGGGGACGTTGTTAACCTGTTAGCATTTTGTTCTCTCATTCATCTATTCTCCTCTGAACAAAATGACAAGATGAAAAAAATCACCTCAGCAAAAAGAACAAGAGGTAGTACCATCAGCCAGAGACCTACTAGATACGGACATTAGTACGATGTCGGACCTAGAGTTCAGAATCATGACTTTAAAGATAGTAGCTGGGCTTGAAAAAAGCGTGGAAGTTATTAGAGAAACCCTTTCTGGAGAAATAAAAGAACTAAAATCTAACCAAGTCGAAATCAAAAAGGCTATGGATGAGGTGCAATCAAAAATGGGGGCACTAACTGCTAGGATAAATGAGGCAGAAGAGAGAATCAGCAATATAGAAGACCAAATGATGGAAAATAAAGAGGCTGAGAAAAAGAGAGAGAAACAACTACAGGATCACGAGGGCAGAATTCGAGAGATAAGTGATACAATAAGATGAAACAACATTTGAATAATTGGGATCCCAGAAGAAGAAGAAAGAGAGAGAGGGGCAGAAGGTATATTGGAGCAAATAATAGCAGAGAACTTCCCTAATGTGAGGAAGGAAACAGGCATCAAAATCCAGGAGGCACAGAGAACCCCTCTCAAAATCAATAATAATAGGTCAACACCCCGACATCTAATAGTAAAACTTACGAGTCTCAGAGACAAAGAGAAAATCCTGAAAGCAGCTCGGGAGAAGCGATATGTAACCTACAATGGTAGAAATATTAGATTGGCAACAGACCTATCCACAGAGACCTGGCAGGCCAGAAAGGACTGGCAAGATATCTTCAGCGCACTAAACGAGAAAAATATGCAGCCAAGAATACTATATCCAGCTAGGCTGTCCATGAAAATAGAAGGAGAGATCAAAACCTTCCAGGACAAACAAAAACTAAAGGAATTTGCAAACACGAAACCAGCCCTCCAAGAAATATTGAAAGGGGTCCTCTAACCAAAGAGAGAGCCTAAAAGCAGCACAGATCAGAAAGGAACACAGACAATATACAGTAATGGTCACGTTACAGGCCATACAATGGCACTAAATTCATAACTTTCAATAGTTTCCCTGAATATAAATGGACTAAATGCCCCAATCAAAAGACACAGGCTATCAGATTGGATTAAAAAACAAGACCCATCAATATGCTCTCTGCAAGAGACTCATTTTAGACCCAAAGACACCCCCACATTGAAAGTGAGGGGGTGGAACCCATTTACCATGCTAATGGACAGCAAAAGAAAGCTGGGGTGGCAATCCTTGTATCAGACAAATTAGATTATAAAACAAAGACTGTAATAAGAGATGAGGAAGAACACTATATCCTACTTAAAGGGTCTATCCAACAGGAAGATCTAACAATTGTAAATATCTATGCCCCTAATGTGGGAGCAGCCAATTATATAGGGCAATTAATAACAGAAGCGAAGAAACACATTGACAACAATACAATAATAGTGGGGGACTTTAACACCCACCTGACTGAAATGGACAGATCATCTAAGCAAAAGATCAACAAGGAAATAAAGACTTTAAATGACACACTGGACCAGATGGACTTCACAGACATATTCAGAACATTCCATCCCAAAGCAACGGAATACACATTCTTCTCTAGTGCCCAAGGAACATTCTCCAGAATTGATCACATCCTAGGTCACAAATCAGGTCTCAACTGGTACCAAAAGATTGGGATCATTCCCTGTATATTTTCAGACCACAATGCTTTGAAACTAGAACTCAATCACAAGAGGAAAGTTGGAAAAAACTCAAATACATGGAGGCTAAAGAGCATCCTACTAAAGAATGAATGGGTCAACCAGGAAATTAAAGAAGAATTAAGAAAATTCATGGAAACCAATGAAAATGAAAACACAACTGTTCAAAATCTTTGGGATACAGCCAAGGCAGTCCTGAGAGGAAAGTATATAGCAATACCAGCCTTTCTCAAGAAACAAGAGGTTGCAAATACACAACCTAACCCTACACCTAAAGGAGCTGGAGAAAGAACAGCAAAGAAAGCCTAAACCCAGCAGGAGAAGAGAAATCATAAAGATCAGAGCAGAAATCAATGAACTAGAAACCAAAAGAACAGTAGAACAGATCAACGAAACTAGGAGCTGGTTCTTTGAAAGAATTAACAAGATTGATAAACCCCTGGCCAGACTGATCCAAAAGAAAAGAGAAATGACCCAAATCAACAAAATCATGAATGAAAGAGGAGAGATCACAAGCAACACCAAAGAAATACAAACAATTATAAGAACATATTATGAGCAACTCTATGCCAGCAAATTAGATAACCTGGAAGAAATGGGTGCATTCCTAGAGATGTATCAACTACCAAAATTGAACCAGGAAGAAATAGAAAACCTGAACAGACCTATAACCACTAAGGAAATTGAAACAGTCATCAAAAATCTCCCAAGAAACAAAAGCCCAGGGCCAGATGGCTTCCCAGGGGAATTCTATCAGACATTTCAAGAAGAATTAATACCTATTCTCCTGAAACTGTTCCAAAAAATAGAAATGGAAGGGAAACTTCCAAACTCATTTTATGAGGCCAGCATTACCTTGATCCCAAAACCAGACAAAGACCCCATCAACAAGGAGAATTACAGACCAATATCCTTGATGAACATGGATGCAAAAATTCTCACCAAAATACTAGCCAATAGGATCCAACAGTACATTAAAAGGATTATTCACCACGACCAAGTGGGATTTATTCCTGGGCTGCAAGGCTGGTTCAACATCCGCAAATCAATCAACGTGATACAATACATTAACAAAAGAAAGAACAAGAATCAAATGATCCTCTCAATAGATGCAGAAAAAGCATTTGACAAAGTACAACATCCTTTCTTGATCAAAACTCTTCAGAGTATAGGGATAGAGGGTACATACCTCAATATCATAAAAGCCATCTATGAAAAACCTACAGCGAATATCATTCTCAATGGGGAAAGGCTGAGAGCTTTTCCCCTAAGGTCAGGAACGCAGCAGGGGTGTCCACTCTCACCACTGCTATTCAACATAGTATTAGAAGTCCTAGCCACAGCAATCAGACAACAAAAAGAAATCAAAGGCATCCAAATCGGCAAAGAGGAAGTCAAACTCTCACTCTTTGCAGATGATATGATACTGTATGTGGAAAACCCAAAAGACTCCACCCCAAAACTGCTAGAACTCATACAGGAATTCAGTAAAGTAGCAGGATATAAAATCAATGCACAGAAATCAGTGGCATTCCTATACACCAACAACAAGACAGAAGAGAGACAAATCAAGGAGTCGATCCCATTTACAATTACACCCAAAACCATTAGATACCTAGGAATAAATCTAACCAAAGAGGCAAAGGATCTGTACCCAGAAAACTATAAAATACTCATGAAAGAAATTGAAGAAGACACAAAGAAATGGAAAAACGTTCCATGCTCATGGATTGGGAGAATCAGCACTGTGAAGATGTCAATGCTACCTAGAGCAATCTACACATTCAATGCAATCCCCATCAAAATACCATCCACTTTTTTCAAAGAAATGGAACAAATAATCCTAAAATTTGTATGGAACCAGAAGAGACCCAGAATAGCCAGAGGAATACTGAAAAAGAAAAGCAAAGCTGGCGGCATCACAATTCCGGACTTCCAGCTCTATTACAAAGCTGTCATCATCAAGACAGTATGGTACTGGCACAAAAACAGACACATAGATCAATGGAACAGAATTGAGAGCCCAGAAATGGACCCTCAACTCTATGGTCACTTATTTTTGACAAAGCAGGAAAGAATGTCCAATGGCAAAAAGACAGTCTCTTCAACAAATGGTGTTGGGAAAATTGGACAGCCACATGCAGAAGAATGAAACTGGACCATTTCCTTACACCACACACAAAAATAGACTCCAAATGGTTGAAAGACCTAAACGTGAGACAGGAGTCCATCCAAATCCTAAAGGAGAACACAGGTAGCAACCTTTTCGACCTTAGCCGCAGCAACTTCTTTCTAGAAACATCGCCAAAGGCACAGGAAGCCAGGGCAAAAATGAACTATTGGGATTTCATCAAGATAAAAAGCTTTTGCACAGCAAAAGAAACAGTCCACAAAACCAAAAGACAACCAACAGAATGGGAGAAAATATTTGCAAATGACATATCAGATAAAGGGCTAGTATCCAAAATCTATAAAGAACTTATCAAACTCAACACCCAAAGAACAAATAATCCAATCAAGAAATGGGCAGAAGACATGAACAGACATTTCTCCAAAGAAGACATCCAAATGGCCAACAGGCACATGAAAAAGTGCTCAACATCGCTCGGCATCAGGGAAATCCAAATCAAAACCTCAATGAGATACCACCTCACACCCGTCAGAATGGCTAAAATTAACAAGTCAGGGAACGACAGATGTTGGCGGGGATGTGGAGAAAGGGGAACCCTCCTACACTGTTGGTGGGAATGCAAGCTGGTGCAACCCCTCTGGAAAACAGTATGGAGGTTCCTCAAACAGTTGAAATTAGAGCTACCGTTCGATCCAGCAATTGCACTACTGGGTATTTACCCCAAAGATACAAATGTAGGGACCCGA
Source organism: Zalophus californianus (assembly GCF_009762305.2). NCBI lineage: Eukaryota > Metazoa > Chordata > Mammalia > Carnivora > Otariidae > Zalophus > Zalophus californianus. Next base: position 36,853,375 of record NC_045611.1, on the reverse strand, counting down.
AGGGGTACGTGTACCCCAATGTTTATAGCAGCAATGTCCACCATAGCCAAACTGTGGAAAGAGCCAAGATGCCCATCGACAGATGAATGGATAAAGAAGATGTGGTATATATACACAATGGAATATTATGCAGCCATCAAAAGGAATGAGATCTTGCCATTTGCAACGACGTGGATGGAACTGGAGGCTGTTATGCTGAGTGAAATAAGTCAATCAGAGAAAGACATGTATCACATGACCTCACTGATATGAGGAATTCTTAATCTCAGGAAAGAAACTGAGTGTTACTGGAGTGGTTGGGGGTGGGAGGGATGGGGTGGCTGGGTGATAGATATTGGGGAGGGTATGTGTTACGGTGAGCGCTGTGAATTGTGCAAGACTGTTGAATCACAGATCTGTACTTCTGAAACAAATAATGCAACATATTTTAAGAAAAAAGAAAAAGAAGAAGATAACAGGAGAGGAAGAAAAGGGGAGTATGTCAGAGGGGGAGACGAACCATGAGAGATGATGGACTCTGAAAAACAAACTGAGGGTTCTAGAGGGGAGGGGGGTAGGGGGATGGGTTAGCCTGGTGATGGGTATTGAGGAGGGCACGTTCTGCATGGAGCACTGGGTGTTATGAACAAACAATGAATCATGGAACACTGCACCAAAAACTAATGATGTAATATATGGTGATTAACATAACAATAAAAAAATTAAAAAAAAAAAAAAAGACATCCAAATGGCCAACAGACACATGAAAAAGTGCTCAACATCGCTTGGCATCAGGGAAATCCAAATCAAAACCTCAATGAGATACCACCTCACACCCGTCAGAATGGCTAAAATGAACAAGTCAGGAAACGACAGATGTTGGCGGGAATGTGGAGAAAGGGGAACCCTCCTACACTGTCGGTGGGAATGCAAGCTGGTGCAACCCCTCTGGAAAACAGTATGGAGGTTCCTTAAACAATTGAAAATAGAGCTACCGTACGATCCAGCAATTGCACTACTAGGAATTTACCCCAAAGATACAAATGTAGGGATCCGAAGGGGTATGTGCACCCCAATGTTTATAGCAGCAATGTCCACAATAGCCAAACTGTGGAAAGAGCCAAGATGTCCATCGACAGATGAATGGATAAAGAAGAGGTGGTATATATACACAATGGAATATTATGCAGCCATCAAAAGGAATGAGATCTTGCCATTTGCAACGACGTGGATGGAACTGGAGGGTGTTATGCTGAGTGAAGTAAGTCAATCAGAGAAAGACATGTATCATATGACCTCACTGATATGAGGAATTCTTAATCTCAGGAAACAAACTGAGTGTTGCTGGAGTGGTGGGGGTTGGGAGGGATGAGATGGCTAGGTGATAGACATTGGGGAGGGTATGTGCTATGGTGAGCGCTGTGAATTGTGCAAGACTGTTGAGTCGCAGATCTGTACTTCTGAAACAAATAATGCAACATATGTTAAGAAAAAAGAAAAAGAAGAAAAGAGCAAGAGGGGAAGAATGAGGGGGAGTAAATCAGAGGGGGAGACGATGGACTCTGAAAAACAAACTGAGGGTTCTAGAGGGGAGGGGGTAGGGGGATGGGTTAGCCTGGTGATGGGTATTGAGGAGGGCACGTTCTGCATGGAGCACTGGGTGTTATGAACAAACAATGAATCATGGAATACTGCACCAAAAACTAATGATGGAATATATGGTGATTAACATAACAATAAAAAAATTTTAAAAAAAACTAATGATGTAATATATGGTGATTAACATAACAATAAAAAAATAAAAATTAAAAAACAAAACAACCTTCACACAATGAAGAAATACAATAAACTCCATGCAGAATAAACATAAAGAAGTCCACACAAAATACAGGATAATGAATTGCTGACAACAAGTGATAAAAACTAAAACAGCCAGGAGAAAAAAGATACATAACAGCAGTCTACTTGTCAGAAACTATGTAAGCCAAATGGCAATGGAGCAACATCTTTAAATACTGAAATAAACTGTCAGTTTAGAATTCTCTAAGCAGCAAAATTCATCTTTCAAAATTGAAGACAAAATAATGACATTTTCACAAATGCTAGAAGAATTCACTGTCAGCAGACCTGTACCAAAAGAAGATAAGGGAAGGTATTGAAGTTATAATATGATACCAAATAGAAATTTGGATCTACACAAAATGAAAAACACCAGAAATGGTATATATGTTAATAAATATGAGATATTTTTAAGATCTTTTTGAAGAATAATAGTTCAAAGCAAAAATAACAGCAAAATATTGAGGAGCTTATAACATATGTAAAATATTTGACAGCAATAGCACAAAGGATGGAAGGGGGAAATTTCCAGACCTTACATATAAGGTGATAAAGTATTATTTGAAGGAGGGGTGGGGGATGAGATAACTGGGTGATGGACATTAAGGAGGGCACATGATGTAATGTGCACTTGGTATTATATAAGACTGATGAATCACTGAACTCTACCTCTGAAACTAATGATACACTATATGTTAATTGAACTTAAATTTTTTAAAGGAAAAAAAATAATTTTTAAAAATATATTATTTGAAGGTAATACATGTATATTGTAAAACCTAGAGCAGGAGTCAGCAAACTCAAGACACAGGCCAAATCCAGCCTACTACCTATTTTTGTACAGTTCAGAGCTAAGAATGGCTTTCACAATTCAGAGGTAGTGGAGGGTGGAAAGAAGATGTAAGACCATATATGTCATACAGAGCCTAAAGTATTTACTATCTGGTTCTTTAGAGAAAAAGTTGCGGAGCCCAGTCCTGAAGCAGGATTTCTCAACCTCGGCACATTTGACATTTTAGGCCAAAATGCCATTCCATGATGTGAGGGTAGTCTTGTGTATTGTAAGGTGTTTAGTAGCATTCCTGGCCTCTACCTAATAAATGCCATTAGCACCACTCCCAGCTGTGACAGCAAAAATGTCTCCAGACACTGGCAAATGTCCTTTTGGGACTGGGGTAGGAGGCAAAACTTGCCTGTGGTTTATAACTATTGCCCTAGAGCACAGCTTAAAAAAAAAAAAAAAGTATAGCTAATTCACCAAATCTGTATATATAGCTATATATATTAGCCAATAGTAAGGATAAAAAGCATCCACTAAAAAATATTTTTTAAGCCCTCAATCCAAAAGAGGGCAGGAAAAAAGATTTTTCAGATAAGACATAAAAAACTGTAGAAAGCAAAATGGAGTGTCTCATGTCAAGCAGGAGAGCGTGTCAAACAATGACACAAGCAGGTAAGGTCCTGTGGCTAGGAGATATTGCCGGGACCTGCATCAGCTGACGCCCCCCCCCCCCGCCCCCAGAACTGATAACGAGCAGAACCAGAGAAGGTCTGCAGAGAGCCGAAACTGATTAAATCCCTTTAAAAAGGAAGGATTTGGGCAGTAAACCGTCAGATTCTTCACACCTGACCCCTCTATGTCTGACCACTTAAAAAAGGCAGCTGCCCCCTGAAGGCTCTGCCTGATGGGTCTCCGAACAGAACCAAGAGCCTTCCCTGCTTGAACATCAGAAGCAGTCAGTGCCGAGAGCTGACCCCGACCTGACCGAGGCCTTATCTCAACTGCGCCCCCACAGACCGACTTCGCGTTTGGTTCGTTCACTTCCTGCACCCTTCTGTTAGCTTGTCTGTTGTGTGGCTTGTCTTCTGTCCTGCTTTGTGTGCTGTAAAAAGCCAAGTTTAATCACTTGGTGAATTGCCATTGAGTTTGGAATCCTGAACCTGCTTTATAACTGTGATTTAACTTCGCTTTATGATTAACTAAAGCTGACACCGTGAAAAGACACAACTCGTGTGTGCACCTTCTTAGTGTGCTCATGACAAAAACACAAACCATAAAAGAAAATGTTGATAAACTGGACTTGATCAAAATTTAAATTTCTGCTACTCAAATTATACTGTTAAGAAAGTGAAAACCCAAGCCACAGATGGAAAGAAAATATTTGCAAAACATATATTGGATTAAAAACTTGCATCCAGAATTAAAAACAACAAAACTTACTACTCAATAAGACAAATAACCTGATTGGGGCAGGGGAGGGAATAGGCAAAAGATTTGAATGCACACTTCACCAAAGATAAAGAAATGGCACATACGCACATTAAAAAGATGCTGAACATCATTAATCATAAGGGAAATGAAAGCACAATGAGCTATCACAGCATACTCATTAGAACACTTAAAATTTTAAAGACTATATCAGATATCAAATATTGGAAAGAATGTAAAGCAACTAGAACTCTCATATATTGATGGTAGGGAAGCAAAGTGGGATAGTCACTTTGGAAAACAATTTGGAATTTTCTAACAGAGTAAAATGTGCACTTACTATACAGTTTAGCAATCCCACTTTGTAGGTGTTTACCCCCAGAAAAATTAAAACCTATGCTCAAAGACTTTTACTCAAATAGCCTTAGCAACTTAACCATAATAACCAAACACTACAACATCCAATGTGGCCCATCAACTGTTGAATGAATAGATAATACTCAATATCCACACAATGGAAAACTACTCAACAGTAAAAGGAAACAAACTAGTGACACATTAAACAATATAGATTTATTTTAAGCACATTATGCTAAGTTTAAGAAGATGGGCAGAAAAGATTACATACTGAGTCATTCTTTTTATTATGTACTCTAGAAAAGGCAAAAATGGTGACAGAAAGCAGATCATTAATCTCTAGGGTCCAAGCATTGGGGGAAGGGATTGACTGCAAAGGAAAATGAAGGAAATTTTAGAAATGATAGAAACATTCAACATTGTGGTTTTGATAGTGGTTACACAACTACATACATTTGTCAAGACCCAGAGAATTATATACTTAAAATTGACATTTTTTGGTATCCAAAAAACTGATAAGAGCAGATTAAAAAAAAAAAAAAAACTCAATAGCCAAGAAGGTTTTGAAAAATAAGAATGGAGAGGGAGTAAGACTAAATTTTCCCCAAGTCACCTTACTAGGAAACACCTTGCTATATAGAAAGTAGCCAGGAAACAGTTTTTCCAGTCACATTTGACTGAGTACTAGTGATTTGGATCTTGGTAACAGAATATATATTTAGCTGGAGATTATTAGCCAGTAGTACTTAAGTCAGAGAGACAAACAGGGGAACTTAATAAGATTCCAAGAGGGAAAAGGATGAAACATTCAATAAATGGCATGGAGAGAACTAACCATTTAGCAAAAAAGAGTTCTATATCATACCATACATAAAACCATATTATAGATGGATTAGAAATATAAATTTAAACAAGATTATAAAAGTACTAAAATATAAAATATTTTTATAATCTGGTGATAGGTAAGCTTTATGTAAACAAGTCACAAGACACAGAAGAGCAGATTTGACAATTAAAATTTAAAAATTTCAGTGAATCTCCATACTCTTTTCCAGAGTGGCTGCACCAGCTTGCATTCCCACCAACAGTGTAGGAGGGTTTCCCCTTTCTCCACATCCCTGCCAACATCTGTCATTTCCTGACTTGTTAATTTTAGCCATTCTGACTAGTGTGAGGTGATATCTCATTGAGGTTTTGATTTGGATTTCCCTGATGCCGAGAGATGTTGAGTACTTTTTCATGTGTCTATTGGCCATGTGGATGTCTTCTTTGGAAAAATGTCTGTTCATGTATTCTGCCCATTTCTTGATGGGATCATTTGTTCTTTGGGTGTTGAGTTTAAGAAGTTCATTATAGATTTTGGATACTAGCCCTTTATATGATATGTCATTTGCAAATATTTTCTCCCATTCTGTCGGTTATCTTTTGGTTTTGTGGACTGTTTCTTTTGCTGTGCAAAAGCTTTTTATCTTGATGAGGTCCCAGTAGTTCATTGTTGCCCTTGCTTCCCTTGCCTTTGGCGATGTTTCTAGGAAGAAGTTGCTGCAGCTGAGGTCGAAGAGGTTGCTGCCTGTGTTCTCCTTTAGGATTTTGATGGACTCCTGTCTCACATTGAGGTCTTTCAACCATTTTGAGTCTATTTTTGTGTGTGGTGTAAGGAAATGGTCCAGTTTCATTCTTCTGCATGTGGCTGTCCAATTTTCCCAACACCATTTGTTGAAGAGACTGTCTTTTTTCCATTGGACGTTCTTTCCTGCTTTGTCAAAGATGAGTTGACCATAGAGTTGAGGGTCCATCTCTGGGCTATTTTGTTCCATTGATCTACCTGTCTGTTTTTGTGCCAGTACCATACTGTCTTGATGATGACAGCTTTGTAATACAGCTTGAAGTCCGGAATTGTGATGCCACCAGCTTGGCTTTTCTTTTTCAACATTCCTCTGGCTATTCTAGGTCTTTTCTGGTTCCATACAAATTTTAGGATTATTTTTTCCATTTCTTTGAAAAAAGTGGATGGTATTTTGATGGGGATTGCATTGAATGTGTAGATTGCTCTAGGTAGCATTGACATCTTCACAATATTTGTTCTTCCAATCCATGAGCATGGAATGTATTTCCATTTCTTTGTGTCTTCCTCAATTTCTTTCATGGGTATTTTATAGTTTTCTGAGTACAGATTCTTTGCCTCTTTGGTTAGATTTATTCCTAGGTATCTTACGGTTTTGGGTGCAATTGTAAATGGGAACGACTCCTTAATTTCTCTTTCTTCTGTCTTATTGGTGTATAGGAATGCCACTGATTTCTGTGCACTGATTTTATATCCTGCCATTTTACTGAATTCCTCTGAGTTCTAGCAGCATTGGGGTGGAGTGTTTTGGGTTTTCCACATAAAGTATCATATCATCTGCAAACAGTGAGAGTTTGACTTCTTCTTTCCTCAAAAAGTTGAAAAGAGAGCTACCATACTACCCAGCAATTGCACTAATGGGTATTTACCCAAAGACACAAATGTAGGGATCTGAAGGGGTACGTGCACAATGTCCACAATAGCCAAACTGTGGAAAGAGCCAAGATGTCCATTGACAGATGAATGGATAAAGAAGAGGTGGTATATATATACAATGGAATATTATGCAGCCATCAAAAAGAATTGTCATTTGCAACGACGTGGATGGAACTGGAGGGTATTATGCTGAGCGAAATAAGTCAATCAGAGAAAGACATGTATCATATGATCTCACTGATATGAGGAATTCTTAATCTCAGGAAACAAACTGAGGGTTGCTGGAGTGGTGGGGGGTGGGAGGGATGCGGTGGCTGGGTGATAGACATTGGGGAGGCTATGTGCTATGGTGAGTGCTGTGAAGTATGCAAGACTGTTGAATCATAGATCTGTACCTCTGAAGCAAATAATACATTATATGTTAAAAAAAAAAAAGGAAGATAACAGGAAGGGAAGAATGAAGGGGGGAAACCGGAAGGGGAGACGAACCATGAGAGACTATGGACTCTGAAAAACAAACTGAGGGTTCTAGAGGGGAGGGGGGTGGGAGGATGGGTTAGCCTCGTGATGGGTATTAAAGAGGGCACATTCTGCATGGAGCACTGGGTGTTATATGCAATGAATCATGGAACACTACATCAAAAACTAATGATGTACTGTATGGTGATTAACATAACATAATAAAAATAAATAAATTTCAGTGAAAAAAATATCATAAACAAAGCTCAGATAGCTCGAGATTATTTTATATATATATATACATGTATACTACATATAAGCATATACACTTTTATGTAAGTATGCTTATATGTAATATGCATACTATATATGTATGTATATATATACATGCTTGCAATATAAAGGATTAAGAAACACCCTATATAAAACTCCTATTAATAACAAAGTTGAGCCACCCAATAGAACAATAGACAAAAGATAACAGGCAATTTTCTGAAAAACAGATATATGAAAATATAGTTAATGATAAAATATCAAATAAAATAGTAATCAAATAAACAAGTCCAAATTATTTTTTCACTCATGAGATAAGCAATTTTTTTAAGATTCTAAGTAATCTCTACACCCAAAATGGGGTTCGAACTTAACAACCGCAAGATCAAGGGTTGCATGCTCTACTGAGCCAGCCCAGTGCTCCAAGCATATTTTTTTAGTTGACAATATTTGGTACTATCAGAATATGGCAAACTGTCACTCCCACATACTGTGGGCAGAGTATAAGCCAGTGCTCGTTTTCTTACTGAACAGTTGGGCAATAGTTATCAAAATATAAATCTACAACCCTCAACCCAAAAAGTCTTCATCCAGTAATTTTTTTTAAGATTTTATTTATTTGTCAGAGAGAGAGCACAGGCAGGGGGTGCAGCAGGTAGAGGGAGAAGCAGGTTCCCTGCTGAGCAAGGAACCTGATGCAGGACTCAATCCCAGGACCCTGGGATCATGACCCGAGCTGAAGGCAGATGCTTAACTGACTGAGCCACCCAGGCGTCCCTTCATCTAATAATTTAACCACAGAAAATCTTAGAGATGTCACAAGTGTTGCATTGCATCCTTTTATGTGTCTATTTGTAATAATGAAAAACTGAAAACCTGAAAGCCCATCAACACAGGGGAATATGTTAAGTTATGCCTCATCCATCTCTGGCAAGACATCTATGTTTTTGCCTCCAAAGCAGCCCTTCCATCTGCTTCTAGAAACAGAACCTTTTCCTCTAGAAACTGCTCTTTCACCACCTAGAGAATGAGTCAATCACGAAGTTCGACCCCTCATTATGTGACTCAATGAGAGCAGATGGCACCATCCCTCAGGTTTCTAGTGACTGGTCAAAGGACAAGCAGATACTGGCAGAACCAACCAGACATTAGGTCTCTCTCCCTTCTGGGTCCATAAAAATGGGCTACTGATGGCCATTTTTGCCACCACATGGAAAAAGCCAACCTGAGGATGAAGCCAACACCAGGAAAGGCAGAATTAAAGGATAGAACCACCCAACCATGCCCAAAATCAGCTCTAGTCTTCAGACCTCCTACTTCCAGCAACCAACCCTCATCAGCCTGAGTTGGGTTTCTATCACTTATAAATGAAAGAATTCTGACAATGGAGTTTAACACAATCAACAAAAAGAATGAGATGTATCTGTACATAGATTTTTATGTGTTAAGAGAAAACGGCAAAAGTAATTTTCAGAGCATTATATACTATGCCTTTTTTATTATTTTTAAAGGATATATATTTTTCTATTAATAGTGAAAACTGGGAAAAGAGGAGAATGTTCACTTTAACACATATAAGACTTTAAAAATAGAGGCACCTGGGTGGCTCAGTCAGTTAAGCATCACCTTCAGCTTGGGTCTTGATCTCAGGGTCCTAGGATCAAGCCCCGTATTGGGCTCCCTGCTGAGCGGGGAGTCTGCTTCTCCCTCTCCCTCTGCACCTCCCCCTGCTTGTGCTCTCTTGCCCTCTGTCAAGTAATAAAATCTTTAAAAAAACACTTAAAAATTTTGTACATATATGTAATTTTTTAAGTCATAGAATAAAATATTATAAAATTATATGCTAGATATAAAATTTGCATCAAGGCCTAATCATCAGTTTCCATAGAAGCCTATGGAATTTTTTTCCTAGAACGTAATAGAAATAAAAAGAGTAAACTGAATTACAAAGCAACATAAGCGGGATTACTCCTAGGGACTCATCAAAGTTCTATAGGTAAGTTTCCTCAACCTCCCTCCGAAGAGCCAAACCTGGTAAGTGGGTATTTCTCCAACCTCCTACAACTAGAAGTTTCAGAAGTCCTAGAAAAGTGGGATGGCCACACTTGAGAATAAATGACCTCTGGCTGAATGAATGAAAATACATTCATGTACATATCTGTGGCATAAGAGAATAAGAAATGAAAGGAGATACTTCTAGAGAATCTCAAATACTCAAACTCGGTACAGAATTTTACTACCTGCCATAAACCCCGAGCTTACACTCAGAGCAGCCCACAAGGATAGGACATATGGTAATTCAATCAACACTGGGGATAGTCCTTCTTCCATGTCAATGTTTTTACCTCAAATGTCAAATCCACATCCTTCCAGAGCTCTCTCTACCCCCTGTACTAAGTCATCTAAAGTGTTTAACTCTTCACAACTGAAGCAAAATGTACTCTACATAACTTAAATAAGAATGCATTAGGGCCTACTCACTAATAACTTATCACATGAATAAAAATTAATATGTTTAGACTTAAACTAAGATAGAAATGAAATCTAAAAACTATCATGCTATAAAAAAGAATAAAGAAGGTATTAATTTTACTTATCTTGTTATTGTCATTCTCTTGACACTCCAGCAAGTTACAATATACGGAATCTAAACTCCAAGATAAAATGGAAATTTGATTGGAAAACCAATTTGATTTTTTTTAAAAGTTGAATAAGTGGTTTTTAAATCAGTATTTGGCTCAAGTTGATGCAGAATCAATGGACATTACCTCTGCAACAGGATTTAAAAAGAGTAAAAGAAAAATGCCTTTCAACGGTCAAACAAAATACCCAACATAAATTCTTCCACATTTAGTAGCATCTGAAAAATAAGAATAATGTATGCAAATTTAAGAAATAAACAACCACACTGAAGAAAAAATTTAATACTTCTTCTGAAAGACTAAAAAGATAAAAAATTTTGTGTGTGTTCCAAAGGACCACATATGCTACACAGCACGATGGCCCATAATGCGTCTGGAAAAATATAACAACATTCAATTTATTATTTTATCATTTTAATTTTAATAAGCATATTAATGTCACATATACTTTTTAAAAATATAAATATTTTTAAAAGCTGTGTTTTACAATACAATATTCAAGAACACAGAGCTGATATATATTGTAAAAGTAATCACTGTGTGTAAGACATTTGAATTTGATCAGAATACTGTTATGGTGAAAGAAAAACACCTTCTTTTTAATCATTCATATTCAGCAACAGTGAAAATGCTCTACATACGCATTGGCTCTGAATAACACATCTCATATGTTTCAAACCTGCCATGCTATCTATTACTGTTTTGATGATTACATAGTTCAACACAAAAATGCATCCCAGATTCTCAATAAGTCTGATTATGCAGATAACCTCCCAATCATAAAAGCTTTTAAGACAAGTATTATGCAAATACAGCATGGAAATCAGACTTGCTGTAATTGGGAGAAAAAGACAAGTGGAAGAACACTGCACATTTGACACCTATTGCATTTCTGAGCACTCACCTTGCATTCCCTGACTTTTTTCCTCATCTTTGAAGTGCTAGGTTAAAGTGTATTTACACTAGAAAGTTACTGATAGGCTTAATAATATGACAGAATGATGTGTTTGAGAAAGCAAGACTTTCTAGATAAGAAATCTTTAAATATTTTCTATTTTATGTTTTTATGACCTTCCTTATACAGAGGGAATGTTTCACGTGCAACACTTGCAGATAGAAATAGATGTAGGTACATTTCACTCAAACCCAATCAAATTTATCTAATATAAAATCCAGACATGAAGCGAACTATGATAGCAGCAGTGATTCTCGGGGCAGCATGTACAAAATCCAATATTTTACTATCTATTTACATCATGGTGGTCAGAAAAGAAATGTGCCAAAACTCCCTTTCCCATTCCACTTGAACTGGTTCCCCACAATTGAAACAAACATCTCCTGTGACATTAAGTTGTCATCAGCTTGTATGATCCCCAGTTCACTCAACCTTTTCTTCTTCATCTGGCCCTTCTGTGTGGAGGCAGCAACTAGTTCATTTACAATTTCACAGTTGCCTTCAACTTGCTCAGAAAGGCTGGATCTTGTATAAAGCTCCATTTTGCCAGTTGCACACTGAATCAGCTCTTCTAGATCCACCCTTTCCGCTGTGCCTGCCTCCTCACTCGTTGGAATTTTAAGGGCTCTATTTTCTGGAGAAACAAATTATAACAAAGTTAAATGTACAAAATAACCCAACAACAAAAAAAATACATATATATGTGTTATATATATATATTATATATTTCTACATTCTATTAGAGCTTTCAAGTGTTTTCTGCCAAGGATTCCTGCTGTCATCCGACTGGATTCTGCAAATTCTTTGCAATTAAGTATCTCAATGAGCAGCTGTCTTACTCTTTGTACCAAGGCTTTCTGACCCTCATAAAGGATTACCAATTTTGAATTCTTTACTCTTGTTATCCTAGAATCTCATTCACTCCACGGACCTTTTGTGGGTAGGGTATTTGCCTACTAAGCGTGGTGTTAGAAGCTAGATGCAAAGATTAATAAGACAGTGCCACTCTTCCTAAAAGAACTCCCATTCTAGCAGCTAATGCCAGCATTATGAGTGTTTATAGAGGAGAATTCTGGATGGTTCCTATGATGCACAACCCCCAGTGTTACTTTCATGATTGTTAAATGGCAAAAGGATTTTCTGCATGTAATCAGCTGACTTTAAGAAGATAATTCAGGTGTCCCTAACCTAATCATATGGACTCTTTAAAAGCAGGGTTTTCTCTGGCTAGATGAAGAAGAGGAAAGCATGAAGAAATTCAAAACATGAGAGATTTGAAGCATAAGCAAAATTTGCCTTGAGGGAGGTTCTCTTAAGGAAGGTTGCTGAGATAGAGAGGTTATGGGGCAAGGACCTGACAGTGGCCTTTAGAAGCTGAGAACAATCCCAAGCCAATCCCAAGCAAAAAAATGGAGACCTCATGCCTACGGCCTCAAGGAAATGGATTCTGCCAACAATACGAATGAGCTCAGAAGCAGATTTTCCCCCCAGAGCTCTCAGATAAAAACCCACTCACCTTAATTTCACCCTGTGAGACCCTAAGTACATAATGCAGCCAAGCCCACCTGAACTTCTGACCTACAGAACTGTGAGAAGAAAAAGACCTCACCGAGAACTGGAGTGGGTCCTGAAGGCTGATGAGGACTACTTTCCTCACCCATGCCAATGCTTAATCCCTCGGACTGAGATTTCATAGTAATCTGGGTCATGGCTTGAAAGTCATGAATTTCCTACTGAATGAGCTCAGCTTTGCTGCCAAGAAAAACAGTTGACAGGGAGGCATTACTTCTGCCAATAAAAAATAGAGATAAACGCCACGATTCCCTCCAGGAAGTGCAGCCCTCAAGCTGGGACACGCAACACTTCTCTGCCTCCATCTTTAACAAATGCCAGTGGGGCCTACCACTGCTATTATAGGCCCAGCTTTATTCTATAAACGTACAGAAAGCCAAGCATGTTATGAAGGGAACTGTGGGACCAAAGAAACCACACACCAAGGTTTTGAATGAATAGGTGAACTAGTTGACCTTGAAAGTTTCTTTCACCCTGAGAGTCTTTCCCAAGCTTCTCTACCTCCATGTCCAAGCATATGCCAGTGATCTTTGTTAAGGAGGAGAGGAAGACTCAGATCCTTAATCAAAGTTTAATGCTGAAACAAAGCAAACTAGATCTGGTTTTTATTTTTATTTATTTATTTGACAGAGAGAGACAGTGAGAGAGGGAACACGAGCAGGGGGTAGTGGGAGAGGGAGAAGCAGGCTTCCCACTGAGCAGAGAGCCTGACGCGGAGCTCGATCCCAGGACCCTGTGATCACGACCTGAGCTGAAGGCAGACATTTAACGACTGAGCCACCCAGGCGCCCAATCTGATTTTTATTTTAAAAAATCACTAAATATAGCATACCTTCAATTTCATCTTGGACATTTTCCTGCAGGTCAGAGAAGATTGTAGGTTTCACCAAGACAACACCATAACCTTCATTATTATGTATGACATTATTCATCATGGATATTTTGGGAATGTCATAATGCTCATCTAAGAAGTCCTGTTACATTGAAAACAAATGTTTTAAGGAACTGTCATATTCAACACAGCCTGATTTTAAAAATCTCACTTTTTTCAGGCTATTCTAAAAATAAAGGAGAAAGCTACGCTTATTAATAAGTGGTAACACAGTCTGAGTGACACAGCATTCCTCTGTCATTTCTGCAGATCTACAGACAGCAAAGTATTCTCACAAAAGACCCTCAATCACCAGCTACTAGTATCAAGAGCATTATTAAGATGTATATACTGTTTGTGCTTTTCAAAACCAGAAAACAATAGAACTCAACATGGGAATTTAAGGAAACATAACTATTTCTTAGATGAAACCATTCTAACTAACCTTCAGAAAGAGGGTATTTTAGCAGGTGCACTCACCTTAATGAGTATCCCTTCCTTGCAGTGATGGATTTCATTGTCACTTAAGGTACACTTACTCCCAGGATATATTTCTATACCAGCACCCTACAAGTTACATTTTAAGGTATCACAATCAGTTTTTTAAAAGCAGGACTACAAGAGAAGGTTTATTACAATCACTTCTTAAACCTTAATACAGTGCAAATATAAAGTGTTTTACAGAAAGTTTTATCAGGTATTTCTAATCAACATTTCCATTTGCTCCATTTCCAGCAAGTTGTCTATCATTTATCACTTTCAAAACCATACACAGATACACACACAAAACACTGGCTAAGATTATCAACACCTGATTACTGTCCCACTCCCTTTCATTCTGGGCAAGTCAGTTTTCTGATTCTGCCAAAGAAAAAGAACAAATTATTTGTTTTTGCACTTATTTAAAATGAACATCCTCTCTCAGATAGTCAAGTAGTTGGAGAACAGTATGAGTCTATTGAAATATTGTAACATAAGGATAGAAAAAAGACCCAATATTTTTAAAAACACATCAGTTTTAAAACATCCCAATGTAACTTAAAATCACTTCTATGAGCTAAATAATTAATGGCCTCCACTACTACACACATGTTAAAATTAGCAGCCAATTCAAGTGTTTCATTTATACAAAGTAACCAGAAAGATCCATGCATGGCCCAATTCTTTCACACTGTCCCTTGGGACCACAGGGTACCAATTAAGAAGTAATAGTAACAGGAATAATTTATTTCCTGAAGTTATACTAAGCACTTTGGGAAGTAAAAATAATTTACTCAAACCTTTATAGTTATTTAAGAAATCACTTTTTGGAATAATTTCATACACAATATCACACATGAAGAAGAGCTGCTATTAGCCATTTATAACACATCTACTGCATATATATTGAGTTGTTTTTCTAAGAGTAATATATGCCATGAGAAAACATTTATTATTAATTCCCCCTTTGGGGATACAAGAACATATATGCCCACATGGCCCACCACACACCAGTCTAACTCTCTGTTAGGTAAAAGATCTGCTAAGTGGGCTTTCTTCCCCAGACTTGAGGCTGAAGAAGCTGGCAATCCATAAACACCAGACACAGACCAGAAAAGCCTCCTGAGAAGCCTGTTCTCTCTAGCCAAAGGACCAGGCAGCCCAGACAGACAGAAAACTTTCAGACAATTATAGCTCCATGCCAGCCAAACACCAAAGATAAAAACAGTGGCCCATCCCCATGCATGCTGGCAAATGCCAAGAGAGAATAGACTTCCACCTTCTCAAGGCTGTTACCAGGCACCCCAACTCTCCCCATGGTGTGGTGTCAGAGAAGGCCAATCAAGAAGCCAGGATGTGCATACCCACCAGCCAATAACAAGGCCCTAGCAGCATCAGTGGAGACTACACACTCCCACCGGACAGTAACAAAGGGCCACTCCCCCTCCCCACTAGAGTGGTATCAGAGCAGGCCTGGTAGAAAGTCTGGACTTTCACCATTGCCCAGTGGTAACAAGGCCACTGCTGTGGGCCTCAGTGTCAGTGGACACCATGTGAGAAACCAGAATTTCCAACCCCTCTCAGCAGTAACACCTCCCCCATTCAAACCGGGTATCAGTGGAGGCTAAATGGGGAACCTGGACTTCTATGACCCTCCACCTGGCAGTAACAAGGCAGTGGCCTCCACCCCATCCCTTCCTGCAGTGGTGTCACTAAAAGAGAAGATCCAGGCTCTCATAATACAGTACAAGATACCCAGGTTTTAGTTGAAAATCACTTGCCATACCAAGAGCAAGGAAGATGTCAAACTGAATAAGATGGTCAATAGATGCCAAAACCAAGATGTCCAGAGATGTTAGAATTAGCTGACGATGATTTTAAAGCAGCCATGCTAAAAATGCTTTAATAAGCAATTATGAACATACTTAAATGAAAAATGAGGGGTGCCTGGGTGGCTCAGTTGGTTAAGCGACTGCCTTCGGCTCAAGTCATGATCCCGGAGTCCTGGGATCGAGTCCCACATCGGGCTCCCAGCTCAGCAGGGAGCCTGCTTCTCCCTCTGACCCTCTCCCCTCTCATGCTGTTTCTCTCTCTCTCAAATAAATAAAATCTTTAAAAAAAGAAATGAAAAATGAAAGGCACATACAGAAATAGAAAGTCTCAGCAAAGAAACAGAAGATATAAAGGACTAAATGGAAATTTCAGAACTCAAAAATAACAAAAAGCTCCGTGGATGGGCTCACCAGCAAAAAGGAAAAGACAAAGCAAAGATTCAGCGAACTGGGAAGACAGAACAACAGAAATTACCCAATCTGAACAACAGAGAGAAAATGCACTGAAAAAGAAAAGTGAATAGAGCCTCAGGGACCTGTGGGACTATAACAAACTACCAATATCAAGAATGAAATGAGACAGCAGCATTGACCCTACAGACATCCAAACATTAAAGGAATACTACAAAGAACTCAAAACATGTAAACTTGACAATTTAGCAGAAGAGATGTCACCTGCCTCCCCAGGCTGGTGTGAGGCCTAAGAGGCTGGGTGGGAGGTGGTGCATATAACACCCGTAACACCAGAAGCCATGCTGCCACTGCCAACAAACAGGAAAGCCCTTCACCACCAACCTGGTGCCCACTCACAGGAGCTCTGTAACCTCTGAGCATATCTGTTAACTCACCTCATGCGAAATAGGTCATTTGAACAGCCCTATAACTATTTAGGAAATTGAATTCATAATTTTAAACCTGCCAAAAAAGAAATCTTCAGGTCCAGATGGTTTCACTGGAAAAACCTACTAAACATTTAAAGAATTAATGCAAGCTAGGGAAGGGAACACTTCTAAATTTGTTTTATGAAGCTAATATCCTGATACCAAAACTTGACAAAGACAGTGCAAATAAAGAAAACTTCAATATCCCTCATGAATACAGATGTAAAAACTCCTCACAAAATATTAGCAAATATAACACAGCAATATATAAAAAAATATACACTATGACTAAATTGTTTATTCTAGGGATGCAAAACTGGTTCAAAATTTGAAAAAACAATGTAATCCACCATTTCTTTTGTCCAAAAAGAAAAATCATGTAATCATATGAAATGATGTAGAAAAAACATCTGACAAATGTCAACACACATTCATTATAAAAATTCTCACAAAACAGAAATAGAGAACTTCTTCAACTTGATAAAAAATATCCACGGGGCACCTGGGTGGCTCAGTCGGTTAAGTGTCTGCTTTGGCTCAGGTCATGATCTGAGAGTCCTGGGATAGAGCCCTATGTCGGGCTCCCGGCTCAGCGGGGAGCCTGCTTCTCCCTCTCCTTCTGCCTTTCCCACGGATTGTCCTCTGTCTCTCTCTCTCTCTCTCTCAAATGAATAAAATCTTAAAAAAAAAAAAAAAGAATATCTACAAAAAGCCTACTTACCCTTGTACTTAATGGTATAATACTGACACATTCTCCCTAATATCAAGAACAAGGTAAAGATGTCCACTCTGACCACTCTTATTCAACACAGTGCTACAAGTTCTAGTCAGTGCCATAAAGCAAAAAAAGGAAACAAAACCATACAGATCAGAAAGGAAGAAATAAAACTGTCCCTATTTGCAGATGACATGATTGTCTACATAGAAAATCCCAAGGAATCTACAACACTCCTAGAACTAAGAAAAGTCAGGAAGGTCACATGATATAAGACAAAAGTCGATTATGTTTCTATATAGTAGAAATGAACACATGGAATTGAAATTAATAACACAAGATGACTTATAATCACTTAAAAAAATGATTTACATACAAATCTAACAAAACACATACAAGACTTGTATACTGAAAATTATAGAAATGCTGATGAAAGAAATCAAAGATGTAAACAAATGGGAGAGACACAGTGTTCACAACATTGGAAGATTCAACATAAAAAAGATGTCCATCCTCCCCAAATTGATATACAGGTTTACTAGAATTCATATCACAATCTCAGCTAGATTTTTTATAGATAGAGACAATATTTTTCTAAAACGTTTATTGAAAGGCAAAGGAACTAGAATAGCTGAAGCAATTTTAGAAAACACAAATAGAGTGGGAGGAATCACTCTATCAGATTTTAAGACTTTACAGTAGCAGGTTATGGTGGAGGGATAGCTACACAGATCAGTGGAACGGAATAGAGAACCCAGAAATGGGCCCACACAAATTTCCCAGATGATTTTTGACAAAGGTGCAAAACCAATTTATTGGAAGGACAGGCTTTTCAAGAGATGATGTGGTTACAATTGAACATCTATGGACAAATAAATAAACCTTAACCCAAAACTCACATTTACACCAAAATTTACTCAAAAATAGATCATGATCTTAAGTGTAAAATGTAAACCATAAAATTTTTAGGAAAAAAAAATAAGAGAAAATCTTTGCGATCTAAGGCTGGGCAAAGAGTTCTTACACTTAACACCAAAAGCACTACCCATACCAGGAAAAATCAATAAATTGTGCTTCATCAAAATTTAAAGCTTTGTTCTATAAAAGCCTGTGTGAAGAAAATGAAAAGATAAGCTATAGACTAGCATAAAAATCTGCAGGGGCACCTGGGTGGCTCAGTCGGTTGAGCATCCAACTCTTGATTTTGACTCGGGTCATGATTTCCGGGTCATGGGTTCAAGCCCCAGGTAGGGCTCTGAGCTGGACATGGTGCCATGGCTGGACTTGGGATTCTCTCTCTCCTTCTCTCTCTGCCCTTCCCTCCCCGCCTGCTCGCAGACATGTGCGCATGTTCTCTCTCAAAAAAAAAAAAAAAAAAATCTGCAAAACAAAATACCCACCAGAGGACTAGTATCTAGAATATAAAAAGAACTCTCAAAACTCTACAGTAAAAAAGAATAATCTAATTAGAAGATGTGCAGAAGTCACAAATAGACATTTCACTGAAGAGAAGGATGGCAACATCAAAAGGAATGAGATCTTGCCATTTGCAACAACGTGGATGGAACTGGAGGGTGTTATGCTGAGTGAAATAAGTCAATCAGAGAAAGACATGTATCATATGACCTCACTGATATGAGGAATTCTTAATCTCAGAAAACAAACTGAGGGTTGCTGGAGTGGTGGGGCGTGGGAGGGATGGGGTGGCTGGGTGATAGACATTGGGGAGGGTATGTGCTATGGTGAGCGCTGTGAATTGTGCAAGACTGTTGAATCACAGATCTGTACTTCTGAAACAAATAATGCAATATATGTTAAGAACAAAAGAAGAAGAAGAAGATAGCAGGAGGGGAAGAATGAAGGGGAGTAAGTCGGAGGGGGAGACGAACCATGAGAGACGATGGACTCTGAAAAACTAAATGAGGGTTCTAGAGGGAAGGGGGGTGGGGGGATGGGTTAGCCTGGTGATGGGTATTAAAGAGGGCATATTCTGCGTGCAGCACTGGGTGTTATGCACAAACAATGAATCATGGAACACTACATCAAAAACTAATGATGTAATGTATGGTTATTAACATAACAATAAAAAAATTTTTAAAAAAAGAGAAGGATGGCAAGTAAGCATATGAAAAAATGTTCCACATCACTAACCACTAGGTAAATGCAAATTAAAACCATACACCTATCAGAATGGCTAAAATTAAACAGTAAAAATACCAAATGCTGGTGAGGATACAGAGAAACTATCATTCAAACATCATTGATGGGAATGTAAAATGATAGAACTACTCTGGAAAAGTTTGGCCATGTCTTTAAAAAGGGTAAACATGCAGCTACCATGTGACCTACAACTGCACTCCTGGGCATTTACTCCAGAGAAATGAAAACTGTTCACATAGTAACCTGTGCACAAATGTTTGTTGCAGCTTGATTTACAATAGCCAAAACCTGGAAACAATCCAGATATCCTTCAACAGGTGAACAGTTAAACAAACTGTGCAACAACCATATGCTGGAATACTATTCTGCAATAAAAAAGAACAAACGTTTGGTACCCACAACTTGGATGAAGCTCCAGAAAACTGTGCTGAGTGAAAAAAGCCAATCCCAAAAGGTTATGATGATTTACATTTACATAACATTCTTGAAATAGTGAAATAACAGAAATGGAGAAGAGAGTGATTTAAAAAGTCTGAAGGAGAAGCAAGTGGATGTCACTATCAAAAGGCAATATGCAAGATCCTTGGAATGATGGAAATACTCAACTTGACTGAGTGGACGTTATCCTGTTTTGCTATTGTACTACAGTTTTGCAAGATGTTACAACTGGGGGAAACTAGTACAGAATACACATATAGGATCTCTCTGTATTACTTCTTACAACAACATATTATCTCAGCAATTCTCTCAAAATAAAAAAATCTAATTAAAAAACAAAAGCAACTGAGCTTCAATTGCTACAAAATCATTTATAAAGTTAAGAAATGTGAAGGGTCTAAATTTCTCAAAGTTATCACAGAGAAACTGAGATTTCTTATTTTTCTTCCTTATACAACTGAAATCTGCCTGACTTAGTACATAAAAGTGCCTGACCTGCTTTGAAGAAAGAGAACAGGAGTCTGCATTTACATGTTGGCCCCACACTTTGTTTATGTATTTAGAACTTAAACCTAAACTACTTCCCCAAAGGATAAGAGATTTTCCTACCTTGGCACCATATAAATCCGAGTTCTTCATTAAAAATTCTGCTGATGTTCGCACTGTGACTCCTGTAGTTTCACACTGCAGCACACAGTTTTCCAATGTGGTCTTACCACGGTGAATGACTAGGATGAAAACATGCAATCAAATGCTTTTTGTGTGTTTTCCAATATTAGAAATGGTCTAGAGCTGACATTAGGTGGTCTAAATATTTCTCTAGCTACCATTTAAACTTTGTTACTGGAATTACAAATTCATAGTATACAAAATAATGACTAAAATCTAAAAGCAGCATTCTTAAAAACAAATGAATTGATCTCAGAAATGCAAAATCGGGTTAAAAAGCACTTGTCATTACCAAAAAAGTATCAGAAAGTAACTTTCATGAGTATCTTGGAAGGGAGAAAAAAAGGAGACCCAATTTAAGAAAGGGGAATACAGATTCTAGAAAACCAATACCAGCACAATGTGAATAGAGCTGCATTGAGTCTAGGGCTAAGTCAAATACAAAGAACACAGACCACAATATTGGAATGTTTAAAAGAAAAAAAATGATCACAAGGAAACCAATATTAAACTAACAAATTTTCAAGAATAGACTGAACTATTTTTCAGAGTAAGCTTCCTAAGTCATCATGTCATATACATAAATAATCAGCCTTCCATATACTCAAAAGTGGTTTATTAAATTGCATCTTCCAGGAAAAGTAAAGTTTTCTTTTAAAACCTGAAACAAAATAATACAGGAAATATTCAGATACTTACTCAAGATTCCTTCTACAGCATCATGCTGAATAAATTTTATTCCTGAGATTTTAATATTCACACCTGTACAATCCACAAAAGTATCTCCTTTGCCCATCTTTTCTATCACAATATCATCTGGTAGACCATATCCTAAGGAGAAGAACAAGAGCATTTAAGATGGGTGAGGGGAAATGTCTAAACATAAAATTGCTACAATTGATTTCTCTATTTCAATGGCTCCAAATGATATGAGACCAGTCAACCAACTTGCATTTAAATAAAATCTAATTATCTCCCCAGATATCTTGTTTAATTTAAACCAGGGTATACAACTTTTAATAATAACAATTCCTCAGTTTGCCCCCATATCAGGAAGACTACCCTATCAACCATCTCAGACTAACTCAGCAGTAAATTTGCTTATAAAACTGCTATATAAAAATAAATAACCCTAAATACAGCTGGTTCAAAAAGCTTTAAAGCATTTAACCCTTACAGGTTTTTTCCCAACTCTAAATTCTATTATTCTAATATAAATTAGGTTTAAAAAACCTAAGTATTTCTCAAGATTTTCTGATTTTAGTATTCTCTTAGACTGACTTAGAATGTGACAAACTGACTTAAAACCATTTTAATTATTGAAAAAATAGGTCTACCTTGTGAACCAATAAAAAACATTGGATCTCTACAAATCCCAAACTAATAATATAGGCCAGACCTCTGAACAGGCATACAAAAAACTGGACTATCAGAAAACTAGAGAAGTTGCCTGACTTATCATAAAACAAAAGCATACAGACAAAGCTGTA
This sequence comes from Zalophus californianus, assembly GCF_009762305.2. Classification (NCBI taxonomy): domain Eukaryota; kingdom Metazoa; phylum Chordata; class Mammalia; order Carnivora; family Otariidae; genus Zalophus; species Zalophus californianus. Next base: position 36,831,054 of record NC_045611.1, on the reverse strand, counting down.
AGAAATACCTCTCGTTGTCTAAGATGAGTCTTTGCTTGAGTAAATGAAAGCAGTCACTACATTAAAGGCAAAACCAGTGAAGTTGTACTCAAAGGACACAGACAAGCTTTCAGGGGCAGTGAAGGAGAATGCAAGAGGATTCCATACTCAGGAATGCTGCCAGTGGTGGACTCTGGATGACTGGATTATAAGTATTTTTTTTCCCTGATTCTTTTTGTGTCTGCCTGTAGTTGGAACATTTTCTATAATAACCATTATTTTTTATCATCAAAAAAATAAAAAATCAAATGTCATATTGAGAAAAAAACAGATTACTGCATAAACAAGCTACATATTCTTAGTAGTTTAAAACATAAAACCATCACTTAAGTGAATATATGTTCTAAACAAGAAAGAAAAACCCTACCACAAGTACTGTTAACACCCTACACACAGTAGGTACTCAATTATATACCTCCTGTGATAAGTGTTAGCTATAGATCAGAAAAGATATCAGATACCCTTTAATCTTACTCATGAACAAGTACTCCATAAATTCACATTAGAGATACCATAGGATTTCCCAAATTCTCAGAAATGCCTTCTGTCAGTAAATCTAGTTATCTTTACACTTAAGTATCAGAATTCTATATGGTTATTTATTACACTTTGGCAATTTCATTATTAATATCCTTACCAATCTAGGAAGAACTCTTATCCACCATACAATCTATAGTATCAATGCTATTTTCACTAGGCCAAAAAGTAAAGTGTTTTTATTGCAGTGATTTATCCTGCAGATGTGTTATTTATACACACACATCTATCATATATCAAATATTGGAGAGGAGAAAGAACAAAAATTACATAAACAAAAAAGGGGGTGAGGTGATGTACTAGTGAACAGCAGGAAATTAAACTCCCAGCCTTGCTTCCATTAAGAAGTTTTGACAAGATAAAGAACATAGCTTAAGCAGTTTGTGAACAGCTGCACAAGTCCCAAAATGATAAACAATTTTTTGCATTACAAGCTTTATTGCTAACTTGAAGCTCTTTTGGTAAATAGTTGAACAGGTGCATCTAAATTTGACATGTTATAGAAATACACAGGACCAAGATGAACAATTGTAAAGTAACCTAAATTTAGGAATCACTCTAAATGTACAATAAGATTATGACTGCTAAAAAGTTATTTTTAATAGAATCTTTCAACATAAATGTTCTCAAAAGTACACTTTGGTTACAATACGAAGTGTACAATTTGACATTCAGCAAGCTTTTATTTATTTTTTTCTCTAGAGAGAGAGCACGCAAGAGCATGAGTTGGAGAAGGGCAGAGGGAGAGGGAGAGAAGCAGACTCCCCACAGAGCGTGAAGCCCATAGCTGGGTTTGATCCCAAGACCCTGAGATCATGACCTGGGCCAAAACCAAGAGTCAGACACTCAACTAACTGAGCCACCTTTAAAAGCCCCTCAGCAAGCTTTTAAATAATTAATAAGGGTGCCTGGGTGGCTAAGTCCGTTGGGCATCTGCCTTCAGCTCAGGTCATGATCCCGGAGTTCTGGGATTGAGTCCCTGCTCAGTAGAGTCTGCTTCCCCCTCTGACCCCCACCCCTTGATCGTGCTCTCATTCTCTCTCAAATAAATAAATAAATAAATAAAATCTCTTAAAAAGAAAATTAAAAATAATTTAAAATAAAAAATAAAGAATTAATAAGACAAAAGATTTTGGTCCACTTTCAAGTTGGACCTATACCTATGCAAAAATATGTTAAATTTAAAAACAAAAAACAAAAAAACATGCATCAACATATCCATAACATAAGAAATAAGAGTAAGCAAGAAATAAAAAATACTAAACTCTAAAAAAATATTGGTAGGAAAAATTATTCTAGAAATGAGATTTCCTCGGGCGCCTGGGTGGGCTCAGTTGGTTGAGCGACTGCCTTCGGCTCAGGTCATGATCCTGGAGTCCCGGGATCGAGTCCCGCATCGGGCTCCCTGTTCAGCGGGGAGTCTGCTTCTCCCTCTGACCCTCCCCCCTCTTGTGCTCTCTCTTTCTCATTCTCTCTCTCAAATAAATAAGTAAAATCTTTAAAAAAAAAAGAAATGAGATTTCCTCTTCATAAACCACCTACAATCTAGAAAATATACTTCTTCCTAATAGTCTTTTTTTCTCTATGTGCTTGTTTTCCCCAACACATACAAAGAATCATACCTCAAGTTGCTCAAACATGGAGTCAATCCCCCATACACTTTTTTTTTTAAAGATTTTATTTGACAGAGAGAGCACAAGCAGAGGGAGAGAGAGGGAGAAGCAGGTTCCCTGCTGAGCAAGGAGCCCGATGTGCCACCCGATCCCAGGACCCTCGGATCATGACCCAAGCCGAAGGCAGCCGCTTAACCGACTGAGGTACCCAGGTGTCCCCCCAATACACTTTAAATACTCTTAATATTTTAAGGCAACTCATAAAAAGGAATAAGATCTTGCCATTTGCAACAACGTGGATGGAACTGGAGGGTGTTATGCTGAGTGAAATAAGTCAATCAGAGAAAGACATGTATCATATGACCTCACTGATATGAGGAATTCTTAATCTCAGGAAACAAACTGCATGTTGTTGGAGTGGTGGGGGGTGGGAGGGAGGGGGTGGCTGGGTGATAGACAGTGGGTAGGGTATGTGCTATGGTGAGCGCTGTGAATTGTGCAAGACTGTTGAATCACAGATCTGTACTTCTGAAACAATGTAATATATGTTAAGAAAAAGAAAAAGAAGATAGCAGGAGGGGAAGAATGAAGGGGAGTAAGTCAGAGGGGGAGACGAACCATGAGAGACGATGGATTCTGAAAAACAAACTGAGGGTTCTAGAGTGGAGGAGGGTGGGGGGATGGGTTAGACTGGTGATGGGTATTAAAGAGGGCACATTCTGCGTGGAGCACTGGGTGTTATGCACAAACAATGAATCATGGAACACTACATCAAAAGCTAATGATGTAATGTATGGTGATTAACATAACAATAAAAAAATATATTTTAAGGCAACTCATTTGAAATCAAATGGATTAAATCATATTCTTAGAGCTTCAACAAGATGAGTGACTTACTGTTTTCTTAAGCGTATCATGCAAGAGTTTGGTTGCATGATATCCCAGACTCACCTTCCAGCTCAATGGAATCAGCAATGGCGAATGTGCCATGTACCATGTAATGGCCAGGACAAACAATCACAGTGTCCCCTTCATAGCAGGCATTTATAGCAGACAACGGGTCACTATGGAACTAGAAAACAACAACAGATTGCAAATATAGACCCCCAAAATGGCAACCTACATATCACTCCAGGTACCCTCCTGCTTCACTTTATAAAGGGAGCCAAAACTGCATACTCAAGTATCTCCTCATGATCAACACGTGCTTGGTAATTTACTAATGCTGATGAAAGGCAGGGCTCTCACTACTACCCATTTCACAAAAAAACAACTCTGGTAAGCTCCTGTAAACGCTTTGTAGGATTCAGGAAAACCGGAGTGAATCAGAAGAAAAAAAGCCACCTGAGGTAAAAACCTCCTTTTACCTGAATTTCTGTTTCCTCCTTACAAGGCTCCTGACAAAGCCTGTCCCTGAGCAGAGATCGCAGCAGACCAGTCATCATGGTGGAGGAGACCACATGCATGACCTTCTGACCATTTAGACGAATGCCCTTTGCTTGGATGTTCGAATTCTTCTGATAACCAAACACGTATCTTAGAGAAACCAACAGAGCCATCAGTTCTTAGTAAGATAGCTGGTTAGAAAAGATGCCAACTAACTAAGAATAACAAAGACACACATACCTCAACAAAGGATTCTCAATGAGTTTTAGCTTTTGTTTCAACTGTTCAATCTCTGAATACAATTTTAACCCTTCAACCATGGAGATGTTTTCCTGCTCAGAATCAGAGTTACAATTTGACAAACTGCTTCTCAGATTTAAAAATGTCCTGTAACTCTCCTCACATTGGGACAACAGATTGCGGTAATCAACAATAAGTCCTGAAGGAACTCGGTCTTCAAGGATGTCATAATGCCTGAAAGTTTAAAAGTAAATTGAAATCCACTGCCTTTCTGACACATTTTCCTATCATTAAAACAGCCCATTTAGTCCTCAAAAACCAGAAAGAAAAGCATTTTATCGTACATAACTCAGGTACATGTAAAGTCTTTCTGAATAGCACTCTATTATAAGTGGAAGCTATTGAAAGTTTTAAGGACCACTTCATTAAGGTCACTAACTTTTCTTGTTTTGGGGAGTTGCTGGGTTTTGTCCTTAGATCCAAGCATTTGTGCTTTAGAAACACTGAAATTCACATTTTACCATTTGTAATCATTATTTAATAAAAAATGATGTTCTCATATATTAGATTCTTTTTTTTTTTTAAGATTTTATTTATTTGTTTGTCAGAAAGAGAGACAGGGAGAGAGGGAACACAAGCAGGGAGAGTGGGAGAGGGAGAAGCAGGCTTCCCGTGGAGCAGAGAGCCCGATGCGGGGCTCGATCCCAGGACCCTGGGATCATGACCTGAGCCGAAGGCAGACGCTTAACGACTGAGCCACCCAGACGCCCCTCATATATTAGATTCTTAATAAGCAGATGTCAGAGGGCAATCTGGGGGTGTGGGGCGGGGGGAGGGAAGTATCCCAATAGTTTCACAACAATGTTGAAGATTACCATATTTATAGGATCAAAAATTAAAAATGATTCAAGCATTGGGTTTAGTCCTTCTTCACATTTAAAGCACTACAGCACAAAATTATGCTGAATATTCCCTTAGGAAGATTATTACAGTATGTTTCAAAAACATAAGTCTTTGGGCGCCTGGGTGGCTCAGTTGGTTAAGCGACTGCCTTCGGCTCAGGTCATGATCCTGGAGTCCCGGGATCGAGTCCCACATCGGGCTCCCTGCTCGGCAGGGAGTCTGCTTCTCCCTCTGACCTTCTTCCCTCTCGTGCTGTCTCTCATTCTCTCTCTCTCAAATAAATAAATAAAATCTTAAAAAAAAAAAACATAAGTCTTTGAGATTCTCAGAAAAAAATATAAAGCTGCCATTACTAAACTAGAGAGTGATTAAAACAAAATAACCTTGTATTGGACAACCTTATTGGCATTTAAAATTTATTATTACTTTATATACCTTCTCAAACATATAGACAGAACCAAAGTATTTCTAGATGCAATAATTTATGAATGTAGAACAATCACGTTAATGGATGTGAAATTAATGGATTTGAAAATAAACTGCAATTTTATTGTCATTACCTACAGTTTTAAATAATTGCTTTATTTCTCAGTTAAAAATGTATTGACTAGCTATGCCTGAGGCCAGAGTTTTTCAACCTTGGCTGCGTATTAGAATCACTGGGGAGCTTTTAAAAATACAAATGCTCAGGTCCCCATTCAGACCAATTAAATTGGTCTCTAGAAGTAGAGAGGTTTTTTTTAAAGTTCCTTGGGGAATCTAATGTGCAGTCAAGGTTGAAAACCATTGCCTTAGATGATGTTTTTTCAACTTAGTCATGCTCTAAATAAGATAGGGGGAAAAACAGAACCACATCCTAAACAAATTTACATGAAATTACAGTTAACATTCAAACAGTATTTAAAATAAATAAAAAATAATTTTTTTCCACTTTTCAAGTAAATGAATTAGGTGAAGCTTGAAAAGCATGGATTTTGTCTGCTTTGGTTAATCCATACTCATTTAAAGATATTCTAGAAATCCACTTTGCAAACAAACAATTGGGAACCAAACCACTGACTGCTTGATTAGGTCTTTTAAGTTATGAAGATTAAGACTCAAATTTTAGGGCGCCTGGGTGGCTCAGTTGGTTAAGCGACTGCCTTCAGCTCAGGTCATGATCCTGGAGTCCCGGGATCGAGTCCCACATCGGGCTTCCTGCTCAGCAGGGAGTCTGCTTCTCCCTCTGACCCTCTTCCCTCTCGTGCTTGCTATCTCTCATTCTCTCTCTCTCTCTCAAATAAATAAATAAAATCTTTAAAAAAAAAAAAAGACTCAAATTTTAAAAGTTTCTTAGCATTTCCAATATCCATGCCAATCAGCTTACTTCTTCTCATTAAAGTGATACTTTGTGGTCTGGAAGCAATGAGCCAACATCTGTGTCTCAGACCCATAAGCTTTGAAGCACAATGTTTTGAATTAAAAAGGAAAAACATTTACCTTACAGTACAAAATCAAGACAATATGGCTTGATTCCCTTTAAATCCTGCCTGTTGATAACACTACTCCTATCTTTGCCTAGGGACCTTTTATAGAGTCTGCCTACATTTGATAACATTCCAGTTTCCCCAACAAGTACTGTAGTTTCTTCTCCATAACTGAAAACAATTCCTCCCTTAGGCTTTCCCACCTGCCAGTGATGTACAAGGTATGTATGTAAATCATTTCTTTTTTAACATGTAAAGCAGTCAACTCAGAATACAGTCCTTTCCAAGATCAAATTTGCTAGATACACGATACTCACCTACCATTACATTTCACTTCAATCAAAACCAGTCATTGCTTTCTAAGAGCAAGTGTACCAAAACTAGAAAATATGTAAGCTTATTGAAATCCTGGCATTTTATTGAGTACACTATGGGAAAATAGGAAATGCACAATGGAAAAATTGGAAAGGCTAAATAGAAATCATACATAATTCTAAATCAGGTAGAACCATTAACCAGATTTTTCACATTTTTTTTACTTATTATTTACTATATAAACCAAGAGAAACTTACTAAATATAATTGGGTTCCACAAAAATGTAAAGGGTTACTGCCTTATCTTATGTAACCAATCATCTTTCACAGAGGAAAAAAAAATTTTTTTTGAGTGCAAGTTCTAATTTCTTATTGCAGCGCTGCCTTTAAATTACCACTTATGAATACAAGAAAAATTACCTGGTCTTAGAGTACCATCTAGTGGAAATCTGAATGAACATTTAACAAAATCAGTGCAGAACAACTACTTGGGTTGCATGGTTAAGCTAGGTTTTTTATAACTTAAGCATTTTTCCCTATTAAAATATGACAAATTAGAAAAAGAATGTGTTTCGGTATTTAGGAAATTTTTATGCACCACCAATATTAACTGTTTGGTATTTTCATCCATTTGTCAAATAAGATTCAAGGACAAGAACTTGACAAAACACCCTGAAATAACTCTGTTAGTTTAACCTAGTGTGTTTTACTGTAGGAACTTAGAATAAAGCCAAATATTTTTTAAAGTATTCTTTTAAAAAAGCAAAAGTCTTCTATAATTCAACTAATTTCACTATTTTTCAAACTGTCTTTGAACTTAACACAGAGTTTTTTTTAAACACATTAGCTCAACTAAGTTTTAACTTATAAAACAGTTAGCTATTTAACTTCAATGTCCCTGAACTCTGCTGTTACTCAGTTTATAAACTATGAGTAGGTTACTCTGCCCTTGCACAAGTTTCATTTAATAACTTTTCAATGGGTTATACTATTTGTATGGTGGCCTGTTCTTCTGTGTGTGGGCCCCTGAAGTATATATACACCAGATGGGTAAAATTAAACCATGGACAATTTTTCCAACATGTACGAGGTCACTAATAAATACTTACAATCTCAATCGAGGTTCAACACATCTGACAAAATAATCATACTCATCCTCCTCTTCTTCATCCCAGCTCCTCCAAATGTTTTGATAGAAAAACCTGAAAAGGAAATTCATATCATTCAAATTCAATCACTGGCTCAGTGTTAAGGTTCTGGAGGGGTGCAAGTTAAAGAGTAAAACAAAACTGTATCGGCTCCAGTAGACAATGTCACATAAATGTTAGACTCGATAGTCATGAGTCATAGAACTTCTATGGACTGGCTAAAGAAATTTTTCTACAACACTGGTTCCATTATGATCTTTAATTAGAACTATTTATTGGGGTGCCTAGGTGACTCAGTTGCTTGAGAGTCTGCCTTCAGCTCAGGTCATGATCCCAGAATCCTGGGATCAAGTCCCAGGTCAAATGAGCAGGGAGCCTCCTTCTCCTTCTCCATCTGCCCCTCCCCCCACCAGCTTGTGCTCTAAATAAATAAAATCAAAAAAAGAAAAAAAAAAGATTTACTGACCATCTGTAATTGGGTGGATGGTAGTGCCATTTGTTAAGACAGAAAAGACTGGTAGAGAAACAGGTTTAGGTTAAGAACAGAGTTGTTTTCTCCATGTTTGAATGGAGATGCCTATCTGACCTCCAAGTGGATGATGTCAAGAGTGAAGATGAATATACAAGCCCAGAGCCCAAGGGAAAGGTCAGGGCTAAAAACAAAAATCTGGGAGTTGTCAGCATATTGATGGCATTAAAGCAACAGATGAGATCATCTAGGGACATAATATAAAGCAGCAGGTCTCAAACCTGGCTGCATGTTAGAGTCCCCTTGGAAGCTTTTAAAAATTGGTTCCCAAACCTACTCCAGACCAATAAAACAGAATCTTTGGGGGAGTTGGGGGTTAGACACAGAATTCAATTTTTTTAAACCTCTCCAAGTGATTTAACCAATTTTTATTATGGAAAATTTCAAACATATACAAAAGCAAGTAGTATAATGAATACCATGTATGCATCACCCAGCTTCAACAATTATCAATGCATAGGCAATCTTTTTTCATCTCTGCCCTACCCACTTACTTCTCTGCTCCCCACCCCCACCATCCCAACACTGGATTACTTTAAAGCAAATGTTAAACATATAACATCATTCACAAAATTTAGTACGTAGCTTTAAAATAAATCTTTATACCAAGAAAATGTTATAATTCCCTTAATATCCAAATATCCAGTTAGTGTTGAATTTTCCCTATTTGTCTCTTTGACTATTGTTGCTGTTGTTGTTTTATCATTGGCTTGTTCAAGTAAGGGTCCAAACAAGGGTCAACCATTGCATTTAATTAAATCACTTTTATTCTATAGATTATCCTCCGTCCTTTTCTCCTTGCAATTTATCTAACAGTTTTCCACACTCTGAATTTTATTGATTGCATCCCCATGGGGTCATTTAACATGTTTTTCTGTTTCTTTTACTTCTGATAAACAGATAGTAAGATCTAAAGACTTGATCAGCTTTAGGAAAGATTTTTTTTTGGCAAGGGTACTTAAAAGGAGACACAATGTACTTCCAACAGGAAGTATATGATACCTGGTCATCTCCTCTGATGATGAGGTTAAGAAACCATTGGATTCAGGTTTGACAGTCTGATCCATCCACTACCAAGTTCCCCTTGTGAGTTTTTAACCAATGGTTGTAGTAGCCAATCATGATCATTGCCTAGAAACTTTATTATAAGTTGTAAAATATTAATATTCTGATCCTATCATTCTTTCTTCATGTATTAGTTAGAATACTCCTATAAAATAACAATTTCAGGTGATTCTAATGTGCTTCCAAGGCTGATTAAAGAGAGAGAAGGGTAACTAGTCTAGGATGGATCCCTGCGTAACTCCAACATTTTAAAGTTTTGAGCAAGAGAGGAAAAGCAGGTCAAGATGACTAAGAAGCTGGAGGGGAGTGTGTTAAAAAGATGGGAATGATCAAATAACTAGAATGTGACCAAGAGGGAAATCAAGATGTGATCAGAGAAGAGGGTGATGAAGAAGGAGAACATGGAGGACTTTGGTGACCTCAAGCACAATTTCAGTGGTGCTGTTGGGCAGAAGCATTACTGGAATGCCAAGAAGTGCAGACTGAAACTACACAGAACTCTGTCAAGAAGTTCTGCTGTGAAAAGGAGCAGTGAAGATGAAGCCATCTCTTAATCCTTGTAGATTGGACTGCCAGTCTCTTCATCCTCTAGAGTCATCTTTTCTGTTGTTCTTTGGCGGGTTTTTTTATTTATTTATTTATTTATTTAATTTGAGGGGGAGAGAGAGAGAGAGCACAAGAGCAGGGGGAGGGAGAAGCAGACTCTCCACTGAACAGGGAACCTGACACAGGGCTCGATCCCAGAATCCTGGATCATGACTTGAGCTGCAGACAGACGCTTAAAAGAGAACCACCCAGGTGTGCCCTATAGAGTCATCTTAAAAAAAAAAAAAACGAACCTGAGCATGCCTTTACTCCATTAAAAAACTGCTGGCTCCTGCCCTCAGAATGAAGTTCAAAATCCTGAGCGTGGCAGTGTTCCATGGGTTCACAATCTGGCTCTAGAGCTCCTCTCTTGCTTCAGACCTCCTACATGCCAACTCTCATTTCACAAGCTCTTGCAAACCTCCGTGTGACATGCTGGTCAGGCTGTCCATCTTCTCCACCTGGTGAGCTTATACCTACATTTCAAGACCCAGCTCAAGTAGTAAGCTCACCAGTACCATACTGGATATTCATACACCATTCACATCTCCACCTCCTCCGGTGTTTATTCCCTCAAGACAGAAACCTTGACTTCTGCCATATCCACTCATATCTCCTCATCCCCCAGATCCACTCCACCACCAAGTCCCAGCCATCCTACCCTGTCAGAAAGCCTCCATGTGTCCTCTCCATACCCCACTCCCGTCCACTCTCTTGCCCCTCCCCTGGTCTTCCTAGTCCATCTCCCTGCATTTGTTTTCCAAACAGCAGCCAGAACGAACCTTTTAAAACACAAAGCTGATCCTATTCACCTTTGAATAAAAACCTTTCAGTGCTTCCCCAGTGCTCTTAAAGACAAAAATGACTAACTGGCTGACAAAGCCCTGCATATTTTCCCTCCGGACAACCTATAAGCTGGTTTCCTAAGCCTCCCCCATTACTGTCTGTGTTCCAGCCACACTGGCCTTTCAGTGCCTTAAACTTACTCAGCTCCTGAACCTGTTCCCTCCCCACTCCTGCCATAGTCCCTTTCACCTTGCCAACACTTCAGACTCAAGTTCAAATGCCATTTCCTCAGGAGACAACCATGTAACAGTCAGTGACCTAGTCTTAGAACACTCTACCTCTTCACTGCACTCACTGCAGTTTCCAATCACATATACACTGTTGTGTGATTAAGATTCATCTCCCACCTTTAGATTGACAGTCCCCTGGTGATGGTGATTGTGTCAGTTTCATGTATCAGTCAAATCTCCCCTTCAATTCAGGACCCAGTACTTGAATATTCATTGAATAAACAAATGAGAACCTGAATAATTTGAAATTTTCTGGGCATGACCAGAATCTGAGCCCTCAAAATGAAGAATAAATTTAGCTAGACTCACCTTCAAATAATACCATTACTAATTCTAAATACAAGTCTTTCTACCAACTTCAATACCCCTAGAGATTAGCTCCCTGACTCTTAATTTCCTAAACTCATCATTTATCCCTTTTCCTTCAAATGCTTCAATTCACAGATTTTTTTTTAAAGATTTTATTTATTTATTTGAGAGAGAAAGAGAATGAGAGATAGAAAGCACAAGAGGGAGGTCGTGAAAGGTCAGAGGGAGAAGCAGACTCCCTGCTGAGCAGGGAGCCCGACACGGGACTCAATCCCTGGACTCCAGGATCATGACCTGAGCCGAAGGCAGTCACTTAACCAACTGAGCCACCCAGGCGCCCAATTCACAGATTTTTTTCAAGTGAGAGAAACATAAGAGAATTATTCTGGTTCTGGACAGAAGCCAGTTGTTTAGATTTATATTGCTTGGCCTAATACTGAACATATAGGGTTAAAAGTTCTTGGATACAATTAGAAATTTTCCATAAGATCTTGGAAGCAGGGCCCAAGAAACATCCTGCTTCTTTGTAGAGCATTCAAATTAAGCTCAGCAAAACCAGGTTAACTCACTAATGGTTTAAAAACTGAAAACTATAAGACATTATGCCACACTATTAACATGATCATTATATTATCCAGTCTCCCAGTTCCTAGAGGCATAGAAGTCCATTTTTAAATAGACAAAAGTCAGCCTTCCTTAGTGAATATACTTACAACACAGAAGATCCAAAAGAACTATCTGTATCAGTAACTATCTGACAAAAGATTTATCTGATGATGGTTATCAGAGGGGAGGTGGTTGGGGGGATGGGTGAAATAGGTGATGGGGACTAAGGAGTGCACTTGTGTGATGAGCACAGGTGATGTATGGAACTGCTGAATCACTATATTGTACACCTGGAACTAATATAACACTGTATGTTAACTACACTGTACTTAAAATTAAAAAAAAAAAAAAAACGCTCACCACTTAATCCAGGTAGGAGCTTTCCTCCTCACTCAAAGGACAAGGAGTGCACAAGCTCAAGTGGAAATCAAGTATTCCAAAAAAGGTTGAAAGGCATGAACATATACCCTAAGGATCCTGAAAATGACCTAAGAAGACACCTTCTTTGGCCAGATACATTCTTGGGGCCAGGGCGGGGGGGGGGGGGGGGGGGGGGGGGGTGTGTCTTTTATCGGTACACAAGACATGGTGTACCACCTACCTCACTTTCTCTCCTTTCCTCATATTCAAGTACATCAACCATAAACCTTAGCATCCAGAACTTTTAAGAGTTTCTAAACATATGCAAACCAAATGAAGAATCCCCTATCCTTTGTTAACATTTGGGGACACTGAATGAAAGCTATACAGGAATCCTGTGTATTTTTTTCAACTTTTCTGTAAGTCTGAAATGATCTCAAAATGAAAATTTTTTATAAAAAATCATATTATAGAATTATTAATAAATACAGATAAAAAATAGTAAAAACATCCAATTCTTCTTAGACTCTGTTTTCACTTTTCTGTATATTCTTTTTTGTTTGTTTTTTAATTTTTTATTGTTATGTTAATCACCATAAATGACCAACTTTATAGTATGAGTTTTAAATCTGGGTATATAACACAGACCAGAATTACTGCATTTCATCCTAAGTTTCTGGCCACGAGGTTATTTTTATCAACTCTCCTCTCTTCCTACCTGACATGTTCAATTGCAAGAGCTGTCTGGTCAAATACTCCAGAATCATCAAACACCACCCACAGCTCCTGCAGGGGCAACCGATGTTCCTTCAAATTGAGGAGCTCATTCATACACTCCAAGGTAAAAGAGCTCACTTGAGATTCACAGAGGTATGGGTCGGCAAGCCTCACCACTGCCTTCAAGGCTGCAAAGTCCACATTGGTGACCTGAAATTTAAAATAATATGACTTACATGGAAATCAAAATGAAGATACTTACAAAACACTACTAGTAGCCTGATTTTTTTACACGTGTAATGGGAACAGGGAGCCTTCTTCCATAATATAAAAAATAAACAAGAAGGGCCTGGCTCTTACCCAAATGGAGCTTACACTGTAACTGAGGAGACAAACAAGACGGTGATGAGCATGTGACAAAGTGTAACCAGTAGGGGTGGTGGTCTGATTTTGCTGGGATGGTCGGGAGAAGTCACTTCTTAGCTGTGATGTACAGGACGAAAGGGGAGCACCCATCTGAAGAGCAGGAAGGTGAAAAGGCCCTGTGGCAGAGAAAAGCTTGGCTGCTGGAGTAGCAGACACGCAGTATTTTTTTGCTGGAACCAAAGGAAAGAAACGGGCCAGGAGAGGGGCAGCAGGAGATGAGGTGAGAGAAAAGGCCAAAAAGATCAGGACAGAAAGGGCATTGGAAGGAGCTTGGATTGTGTATTCTCTAGACAATGAGAAGCCACAGAGCCAACACCAGGGCTTTGGTGAATGCAATGCATTCGAGGTTTTAAACAGAGGAATGACACATTTCTCTTTTAAACAATGACTTTGACAACTTTTAGAGGGGGATCAGGGTGGAGGTGGGGGGCTGGACGTGGACGGCCGACAGGGCAGTTGACAACATCACCATAACCAAATTAACAGGCCTTTACTGCAACCAAAGATATTAACATAATACAAAATTTAAATCACCAGGAACAGCTGCAACCCACTGCCTCTTCCATAATCACTGCAGTAAATGATGTCATTTTCTAAAAGAGCTGCAGCAACAACTTGTATTCTCACTCCCTGGTTTAACATTTTAGGTTAACAGGGTTTTCTGTAGTCCAGTTAACAAACACTGAGAAAAATTCACAGCTGTAATTAGAGTGCAAATTTAAGGTAAAAGGCCCAGTCAGTTGAAAAATAAGATTGTTTTTACTTTTGACAATGGGACACATTATCAAGAGATTAACCACATATCTACAAATTTGTTAGGCAAAATATAGGCCAGTTTTAAAATGGCTGTTTGGTTTTGGTTTGAGTTACTTAATGGACTACAACTTAGAAGGTAAAAAATTGAAATTCTGTTGACTTCATAATGAGACCTCTTTATTTTTTAAATGGTCTCAAATACCTCCTCCACTTCATAGGTTTATAATTCATTTCCCCTTGTCAAAGGACACTGGAACTTTAACCATCTCAATTCCCTGGTAGCTCCTCCTTGGCTGCCTTTAAAATTTGCAGAACACTTCATATACCATGACAATTAGATGTGAAAAACATGCTATTTTCAATCAGCTCATAAACTTTAATTAAAAATAAGCACTTTGGCTGTAACAGTCTGAAGGAAAGTGCTTTTAGCCAGAGACAAATGTCTTAACAACAGAATTAAATTTACCTCAACCAGCACCTCAAACACATTAGTGTGCCAGACTGCCCGCCATCCAGATGGTTCAAGGACCTTCTCCAAGAACTCAGCTGTGAATTCTCTTACTTCAGACGCCTTGCAGTCAGCTACAAACAAATTAAACACAATAAGAATTGAGACTGCATAAAGCAGAGAAAAGTTAATAAATCCACTTTCTCAGAACCAACTGGCAATCTGGAGACTGAGACAGACAATCTACTTATAAACTGAAAAGATAAAAGCAGAAAAAAAAAAAAAGGAAAAGAAAAGAAAAACCTACTCACCTAAAATGTAATCTTGATAAGCTTTGAATCGCTCATAGAATAAAAGTTGACTTGTCTGGAATATTTCTGGGAAATGAATCTTTCCTGAAGGCACAAAACTTGGTAAACTAGAACCTGGTTTATCATGATTGCTACAATCACTGCATGAATCTTCATCTTGGAACAGACCTAAAAGAAAA
Organism: Zalophus californianus; assembly: GCF_009762305.2. Taxonomy (NCBI): domain Eukaryota; kingdom Metazoa; phylum Chordata; class Mammalia; order Carnivora; family Otariidae; genus Zalophus; species Zalophus californianus. The sequence continues at coordinate 36,816,040 of NC_045611.1, read as the reverse complement.
AGGAAAATAAGCAGGTTTAACTATCCCAGACACCTCCAGTGCTTATAGACTGCTTCTAATTTCATATCCTTGCTTAGAAATTCCAAACAAAATACAAACAAGGGATTTGGGTGTGATGTTTTATTTACCTTTATCACTGTCAGAAGAAATTAGTTTTCCAAACTTGAAAATATCTCAAAATCCAAGTTCTACTTCAAAACAATAAGAACTTAAAATCTTTCATAGGTTAGGTCTTTGTTGTTCTGTGAAGTTTTTCAGGGAGGCAGAGAAAAAGGGTTTTTTGATTCACTAGAAATCACTAAAGATCTCCTTCAAAGGATAAAGCTATGATTCTTACTATAGTTAGCAACTTAAAATGGTCAAATATCTTGTTATTTTTTTTCCCAAAACAATTCCATAAAGCTGCATTAAAGTTAGGAGCTGGTTTCCTATATTCCTTCACAAATGAGCTGAAGCCTCCCTTTCTTTTCTGCAATATCAGTCTGTCAATGCCCCTCAATAAACAGGGATAAGAGATTCTTAATACATAAGGTTTACTTCACTAAAGCTACTTCGCTAAACTTTCCTCCTGATTTCAGTGACTGTGTCTAAAGAAAGGATTAGAAAATGCTAATCACATTAGGTTTGGGCTATATGTAATTATGTTTCATAAGGCATGATTTGGTCAGTGGCATATCTAATTCTGTATAATACGATGTTTTTAATAGACAAAACAACTACTAAATAAACAATGCTGAGGGTAGCATTTAAGCTGGCAAAATAGTCTCCACAGGTTGTTTCAGGAAGGGTATCTGAGACTATTATTAACAGCAATCTTTCTCTCCACCACACCCCACCCCACCACGCCCTGCTCCTCATATTCTCTCCTTCCTTCGACTTCTTTGCCTCTATTCAGGCCACCAGAACTACTTGATCCCACAAATGACCCACAGCCTACTCAAGTCTACTGCTCACATGCTAATGCACATGAGCCTCAAAGGACATCAATACCTCACTAGCTGTGTGGCAATCTCTCTGTGCCTCAGTTTCCTCTCCTATAAAGGGAAGATGAAAATAGCATGCCTATTTCAATTAAATTAATTAAATAAATTACCTGTTAATCACTTACAACAGTACCCATCAAATAGTATATATAAATGTTTATTAATGAAATAAGGGGCGCCTGGGTGGCTCAGTCGTTAAGCATCTGCCTTCAGCTCAGGTCATGATCCCAGGGTCCTGGGATCGAGCCCCGCATCAGGCTCCCTGCTCCACAGGAAGCCTGCTTCTCTCTCTCCCACTCCCCCTGCTTCTGTTCCCTCTCTCACTGCGTCTCTCTCTGTCAAATAAATAAATAAATTCTTAAAAAAAAAAATAATACCTTCTCACACCCATTAGGATAGCTATTATCAAAAAACAACAACAAAAACTATCAAGGAAACAAGTGTTGGTGAGGATGTGGAGAAACAAGGAACTCTTGTACACTGCTATAGGCAATGGAAAATGGTACATGGCTATGGGGAACAGTATGATGGTCCCTCAAAAATTTAAAAATAGAATTGCCATACGACTCAGCAATTCCACTTCTGAATATATATCCAAAAGAACTGAAAGCAGGATCTCCAAAAGATATTTGTACACCCATGCTCATAGCAGCATTATTCAATAGCTAAGAGGTGGGAGCCACCCAAGTGTCCATTATTGGATGAATGGATAAGCAAAAGGTGATATCTACATACAAAGGAATATTATTCAACCTTAAAAAGGAAGGAAATGCTGACACCTGCTACATCATAGACGAACCCTGAGGACATTTCATGAGGTTAAATGAAATAAGCCATTCACAGGAAGACAAATACTGTATGAATTCACTGATATGAGGTACCTAGAGTAGCCAAAGTCATAGAGACAGAAAGTATAATGGTGGTAGCCAGGGGCTGGGAGAGGGGAATATGAAGAGTGATAGGTACAGAGTTTCAATTTACAAGATGAAAGAGTTATGGGGACTGATGGTAGTGACAGCTGCACAACCGTGTGAATATATTTAATACCACTGAACTATACAGTTAAAAATGGTTAAGATGGTAAACTTTATGTGTATTTTAACACAATATAAAACAAAGACTACCTTACTTCCGCACAATTCTTTACAGCCACTTTGAAAGTACTAATTTTCACACATTATTTCAATTCACCTTCAACATTCTGTAGGACCATGGCTCTGTTTTCCAGATAGGAAAACTAAGGCCAAGTTATTTTTGCCAGTTAACAAGAGGGATTAGTAGTGGAATTAAGTCACATGTATGTTTTCTCCCTTTGCCAGGACCCTTTCCACTACATAATCCCACTGAAAATGTTAAAGGAAAAGTCTGAACAGCTTAAAATATTAGGAAAAAAAAACATAACGGAATCTCCATAAAGAGGTAGACAGGACTGTAAATTATACTTGGGCTCTATTTATAGACTCTGCCCCATCCTGGCTCCCCTAACTTTGGGCGTGTCAGCTACTCTCAGTGCTCGGGGCAGCTACTGAGGCCAAGGGTTCACGTTTCTTCTCTTTTGGGAAAGGGTTCGTGATCTCCTCTGAGAATGAGATGAAAAAGAGGAGATGTCTCTCCACAGATGAACGCGCAAAAAAAACAAAAAACAAAAAACCCGGAAGCCCACCCAGACCTCCAGGTTGGAAATTCCTGAGCGGGCCCAACCCCCTTCCGTGTCAAGGAAGCTGAAGCCAGATGGGGAGAGGGGAAGGGGAGATGCCCAGGGTACCTCCCGACTTTGACGTTCTGAGAACGGGTCGGAGCCTCTCACAGTCACCGCCGCCACCCTAGCCAGCCGGGTCCGGAAGGCCGATAAGACCCAGGGGCCCTCGGAGGGTCCCGACGCCCCAAGCCACCGCGGGGGACACGGTCGGCTGCTAGGAGGCGGCTCCTCGGACCCGACAAGACGGGTACTCACCTTTCTCCAGAGGCGCTGGCTCCTCCTCGACCGCCCAGCCCGTGCGCTCCGGCTGCGGAGTCATAGCCTGCGACCCCAGCCCGACACCCGCCAGCAGTCCGTCAGCCATTTCAAATTTCCGCGGGCAGCCGTCTAGCCCTGGAACAAAGTGACGCAGGCGTTTCTGATTGGATGGTGGGCCGAGGCCCTCGGGCCAATTAAAGGAAAGCGTACGTTGCCCCGTTTCCGAACGAGCTCCGCCCTCTTCCAGCCTCCTCTAACCCCCATAACCGCGCCTTTGCGCCACCTGCTGGGCGGGCGGACCGCTCTTCCCGTCCAAGCTCTTGGTCTTTTGTTTACTGTGACTAATGTGGACAAAATTGAACTGGAACATAATTTGGGATGATTTCTGAAACATTACCAAACCATGCCTGGAAAGGGGTATTAGCATAAGAAGCACTGAATTGGGGATCAAAAAACATAGTATTTAGACTTGTTTCTGCCATTACTAGTGGTATTACCTTAAGCAGGTCACTTGACCTGTCAGAAGATCATCTTCAGTTGTAATAGTGCATTGGCCTAGGTGGCTGTGAACTTTTCATCACTAAAAATCAGCCTCAGTCTCTCTCAACATCCCCCCCACCTCTCTCTCATTTGCTGTGTATGCACACACACAATATTTTCAAAGAATGTCAAATCAAATTTAGTAAGTAAAAGTGTGATTTACCCATAATTATTAATCAAAGGTAACTAATCTCCAATAAGAGCTAACATGTATTGAGTATTGTGTGCAAGACATTACCTATACTATCTTTTTTTCCAGTTTTATTGAGAAATAATTGACCTACATCACCCTATAAGTTTAAGGCATCCAGTGTAACAATTTGATTTACATATATTGTGAAATGATTACCACAGTAGGTCCAGCTAACATCCATCTTCAAAGGTAGCTACAATAAAAATAAAAGAAAGAAGAAAAGAAGAAAAAAATTTTTTTCTCCTTGTGATGAGAGGATTTAGTCTCTTAATTTTTCTATAGATCAAACAGCACTGTTAGCTATAGTCATCCTGTTGTATATTACATACCCACATTATTTTATTCAATCTTCAAAAAAATCCTATGAGACAGGAAATATTATTATTCTCATTTCACATTTGAGGAAACAGAGTCACCAAGAAGTAAACTAACTTGCCCAATTTAACCCAGCACAGTCAAGATTATAAACCAGCCAAACTCCGGAAGCCACCCCTTTATGCTTCAGCAGGGCCATGACCTGTCAGAACCAAGGTGGGCGGGTGATGGCAGAGGTTACCAGAACACCAAGTGGGCTGAGTTCCACAGAAGGCCAAGAGCCTGGTTGTGACAGTTAGGCTGTGCAGTCTTTCATAGGGAAAATGTATCCACTTACTGACTTGAAGGAATACCTTGGGCTAAAGTCCCTCAGATCCCTTATGACCGAAACAAAATGAAGCCAGGGGAGGCAACTGTGGAAACCTGCACTTAATTCCACTAGCTTTTCCAGGAAATACGATTCCTTTGACTCTTGTACAGCATCTGACCTTACACTTATTCATTCACTGAGCAAATATTTACTGAGTTCCACAAGGTGAAAACACACAAAACAAGAAAAATCAAGACAAGCATCAGGCCTTGAAGATGAAGCTAGCTTTCTCATTATTGTCCTTTTAGCCCTCTTGCCCACAAACACCACAGGTAGCAGGATTTCTCCCCACCTTTTTCCCTCAGCCCTGGAGATAACATAGCTCTCTTCTTGTTCAATTACCAAATATTTCATCGGCTGTCAAGATATTACCGAAACCAGTGCTTCTGGAAAAGTCTTGGAAAGGAACAGGAGACCACAGAGTCAGAGACAAAATACCTATGCTGCTGCAAACTCCATTAAGGACAAATTATTTATTAAACCGGATGCATTTCCAAACCTTCATCAAAGTTTATTCATTACTTGCTCAGTCATATCAAAAGTTTTTACAGTTTTCCCCTAAGTGGAGACCTGTAAGGTACACACATTTCTTGGGAGTTTGCCTTCCCTGCCCCCTCCCTGTTATCCTAAGGAAAGGATTTTTTTTCCTTCTTCCTTTCCCCTTGTGGCCTATCTCAACCTTCCACCTACCCTAAGTTAGGATTGCACCCGTTTTTCCCACTCTTTTCTATATCTTTTCTTTTTTCATTTATTTTATTTTATTTATATATATGAGAGAGTGAGAGTGAGAGAGATCACAGAGGGAGAGGGAGAAGCAAACCCACCGCTGAGCAGGGAGCCCAATGCGGGGCTTGATCCCAGGACCCTGAGATCATGACCCAAGCTGAAGGCAGACGCTCAACTGAGTGAGCCACCCAGGCACCCCTCTTTTTTATATCTTTGCTCTCTTTCCCACCACTAGATCCTTATAATTATGTCTACACAAGTACTCAAAACTAACTGCCCTTCCCAAAAATCTCCCCAAAGCCCGGTTGCAATCCTAAGATACAGCCTATGTGCTTTCTTTCTCTATAGTGCATTCCTCTCCTGCCTTCCTGAGGGCCAGTAGCTCCCTCCATCACCCTCCACTTCACAGGAGCACTGATTGCCCAGCACCCCTCCTCTGTCTTTCCTCCCTTGGCCTCTGGTTGTTCACTCTCCTGGTCTTCCTTCCTGCCCTTGTTCCTCTTCCTTCCCCTCAGGTTCCCTAAACCTAGGGGTTTCCCAAAGGCATGTCCTGACTCCACCTTTCTCAGGAGGAAACATAAGTGAGTGAAGAGGGCCAAGGACTGTGGCAGTCACTGTAAGCACATAGGAAAGTGGATTTGCTGATTCACTTGACAAATAATAAACATATAGAGTGTAGACTAAGTGCCAGACACCATTCTAGATTCAAGGGAAATGGGCAAACAAGACAGGTAAGGCCCCTGTCTGCATGGAATTCACAGCCTAATGAGGATACACAATGAACAAATAAAAAAAAAAGCAATTAACAAGAGTCTATTATGAAAAAATACTAAAAATAAAATAAAATTTAGTGATATGATAGAGAATGATGAGTGAAGAGGAAAAATTCAGATTTTTATGTGAAAATGCCTGATTTTCAAGTAACAACTACTTTTTTAAAAAAACTTAAATGCTATGCAACCCAGAAAAACTTATTTCCTAGGCCAGCTCTGACCCATGGGCCACTAGATTGCAGCCTGTGTTCTAAGCCCCAACAACTCAAAGTATAGCCCAGGGACCAGGAGTGTGTTAGAAATGCAGAGTCTCTCCCCCACCCCCAGATCTGCTGGATGGGATTCTGGATTTCAACAAGATCCCTAGTCCCCGACGACATCATTCATATTTGACACAAAGCCCTTCACACCTGACTTCTCCCCTGCCACCAGTTCAGTTTTCATCTTTCTGCTGGAACACTTGACCTGGAATTCTTGCCCCTGATTCACATTCACTGTGCTGTAAAGCCAAGCCCAAGTGCAGTTTACCTTCCAGCATACATGACACTCATCTCACTCCACCTTCCCGGCCACAGCCCCGTAGAGCCACCACCATCTCCCATTCAGGCTGTCAAGATGACATCTGGGAAGTCACCCTGTCTGAGAAGACTTCCCACACCCTCTCACTTGCTTCCAGAATCAATTGCTCCCCTTTCACTGCTCCTACTACAGGGGTCTCAAGCATAAATGCCCAGAATGGCCAGACAACTGACATAAGAAAAGAAGTGGACCCCTGTGTAAGTCCTATAGGTAGGTCCAACACAGTGGACCCCGTGTTGCCATGTTGGCTTTCCAAGAGAAGCCAGAAATCTGATTTTTATAAGAAATCTCCCATATTAAAAAGTTGGCAACTAATTTTAGAAACTTAAACACTGTGCCAGCCAAATAAACATATCTGTAGAACATCAGTTTGCAACTTCAGAGATTTAATCTACTTGTGACATGATCAGAGACATTGCTATAGGTTCTTTGAAGACAAGTACCTTGTCCCATTCATTTTTGTATTGCTGGCACTGATGACTAAATTTCACTTAGTAACCGTACAAACTAGATTAATACTGCTCTTCTTATATAAAATGTGTGAAGAGAGACAGATAGACAGACAACAGGCCCAAAATGGAGTCACTTGGGCTAAATCCACATCACCAAACCTAGATTTAATACCTAATCTAACTGCAGTTTCAAACTCTCCCAGGACTGTAATCTTAAATCATTAAATCTGGAACTTCCTGGTTAGCACTAGTGAGGTAATCCACTTGATAGACCCCTTCTGCCCCAAAGTAGGATAAGGTCACACTTCTTCCTTGCCCCTGTCCCCTTCTGCTTATAAAATCTCCCATTTTGTTCAGCTTTTTGGAGCTCCTTTCTATCTTCTAGACAAGTTGCTGACCTATTCATGAATCACTGAATAGTGCCCATAAGATCTTTAAGGTTTATTCAGTTGAATTTTGTTCTTTAACAAATGTAATATTACAACGCCATTAAACCAAAGGCTCAGGTTTAGAATCAAGTGGCCGGGGGCCTGGACCACTCCTGCAGCTGCTGCCCAAAGACCTCCTGGAATCACAGACTAATCATTAGCCTGTTTCCTAAGTCAGAGTCACTGAAGGCTACCTGGATTGAGGGCCCTCGGCCCCCAAACCAGCCCACTAGCTTCCCCATGGACAGAAACCCCTCTAAGCTGGTGGGTGATTCTTTGTATAGCTGAAGGCTATGACCCTCTGGGAGACAGGGGTGCACTGTAGTCCCACTACACCACTATGGAAGGTAACTGCCCATCCACATGAATGAGTTATTGGGAGCAGACATAAATCAGGATAGACAGTACAAATTCTGACCATCACAGATGGGTACGGAGAGGTCCTAGAGCCTGGGAGGGGTTCCACTGGGAGAGGCTTGTCCCTCCACCTGCTGTTGTAGGGAGCTCCATGTGGGCCCAGGGTGGGCAGGTATTCCACGATGTCCACTCTGGGACAGGGAGAGACAAGATGCTAGGTCTCTGCTACTCTGATTTGAAAGTCTGGGGACACCATTCACAAGAACAAAAACAAAGCAAGCAAGGGGGCGGAGCAAGATGGTGGAAGAGTAGGAGACCTGGATTTCATCTGGTCTCAGGAATTCAGCTGAATAGGGATCAAACCATTCTGAACACCTACGAACTCAACAGGAGATTGAAGGAAAGAATAGCAACAACTCTCTGAACAGAAAAGCGACCACATACTGGAAGGTAGGACGTGCGGAGAAGTGAATCCGAGGTGATATTCGGGAGGATAGACGGCAGGGGAGGGGGCCCATCGGCCGCTTCTGGCAAGTGATAGAGCCGTGGAGCACAAAATCGGAAATTTTAGAAGTCAGCTCCTCTGAGGGACGTCGCTCCAGTGGCTAAGCGGGGGATGGAACCCTCATGGCACAGTGTGGACTCAGGACCCTCAGGGTCACAGAAAGACCGGGGGTGCCTGAGTGCGGCAGAGCTCCCAGGTACTGGAGCAGGGAAGCCGGCTGCAGAGATGGAGCAGAGGCATGGGCTCTCAGCTCTGGGTTGCCATAAACCGTGATCCGCAGCACAGTCGGGCCACTGCTCCTCCAGCAGGGACCCAACAAGTGGCAGATCCAGGGAGACTCCCCTTCCCCCACCAGGAGGAGTGGCAGGAAAGCACACTGCAGGGATCTGCTGGGTTTGGAGACTCCAAACCGGGTCGGGAGCCAGAGATAGAAATGCTTCGTCACAGGCCGGGTGAGAACGGAGTGTGGCTAGAGACGGGGGAGACGGGAGTGACTAACTGCTATTCTCTGGGGACGCACTGAGGAGTGGGGGCGCGAGTTCTCAGCTCCTCCAGATGGAGATTGGAGGCTGCCATTTTCACTCTTCTCCTCCAAAGCTGTACGGAAAGCTTGCAGGGAACAAAAGCTCCCGAGAGCAAACCCGAGCATATTACTTAGCCCGGACCAGCAAGGGCGGGGCAATTCCGCCTCCGGCAAAGACATTTGGGAACCACAGCAACAGGCCCCTCCCCCAGGGGATCACCAAGAACAGCCAGCCAACCAAGACCAACTTTACCGATCAATGAGAATGGGAGAATTCCAGCGCTAGGGGAATACTGCACATAGAATTCATGGCTTTTTACCATGATTCATTAGTCTTTCAAAGTTAAATTTTCTTTAACTGTTTCTTTTTTTTAATTTCTCTTTTTCCCTTTTTCAACCAACATCTTATCAATCCCTTTTTTAAAAAAAACATTTTTATTTTTCATTTTTAGAGTCATATTTTATCCCTTCATAGTAGTTACCCTTATTTTTGGCATATATATATAAGTTGTTCTCTCCTTAAAATTTTGAGATACAGTTTCTTCTAACAGATAAAAATATACCCTAAATCACTAGTATATGGCTTTGTTCTAGTCTCCTGCCTAATCACATTCTCACCCTTTTTTTCCTTTTTTTTAAATCTTCTTCTTTCTTTTTTCAAAAAACTTCTTATCAATTCCTTTTATAAAATCTTTTATAATTCTCACCTTTACAGTCATCTTCCATCCCTTCATTGTATCAACCCATATTTTGTACATATATAAGTCTTTCTTTCTTTAAAATTTTAGGAGGCACTTTCTTCTGACAGACCAAAATACACCCAAAATCTACTGTGTGGCACTGATCTATGCACTAGCCTGATCATATTTGACCATATTCTGTTTTTTTTTGTTTGTTCTGTTTTTGTTTGTTTTTACCTTTTTCTTTTTCTTTTTTTTTTCTCTTTCTTTTTTCTTTCTTTCCCTTTCTTCTACCCTGGTTTCAGGTCTTTTCTTATTTGTTTAGAGTATATTTTCTGAGGACATTGTTAACCTGTTAGCATTTTGTTCTCTCATTCATCTGTTCTCCTCTGGACAAAATGACAAGACGAAAAAAATCACCCTAACAAAAAGAACGAGAGGTAGTCCCGTCTGCCAGGGACCTACTCAATACAGACATTAGTACGATGTCAGACCTAGAGTTCAGGATCATGATTTTAAAGATACTAGCTGGGCTTGAAAAAGGCATGGAGGTTATTAGAGAAACCCTTCCTAGAGAAATAAAAGAACTCAAATATAACCAAGTCGAAAACAAAAAGGCTATTAATGAGGAGCAATCAAAAATGGGGGCACTAACTGCTAGCATAAAAGAGGCAGAAGAGAGAATTAGCGATATAGAAGACCAAATGATGGAAAATAAAGAGGTCAAGAAAAAGAGAGAGAAACAACTACTGGATCACGAGGGCAGAATTCAAAAGACAAGCGATACGATAAGACGAAACAACATTTGAATAATTGGGATCCCAGAAGAAGAAGAAAGAGAGAGAGAGGGGCAGAAGGTATATTGGAGCAAATTATAGCAGAGAACTTCCCTTATGTGGGGAAGGAAACAGGCATCAAAATCCAGGAGGCACAGAGAACCCCTCTCAAAATCAATAAAAATAGGTCAACACCCCGACATCTAATAGTAAAACTTACGAGTCTCAGAGACAAAGAGAAAATCCTGAAAGCAGCTCGGGAGAAGAGATATGTAACCTATAATGGCAGAAATATTAGATTGGCAACACACCTATCCACAGACACCTGGCAGGCCAGAAAGGACTAGCATGATATACTCAGAGCACTAAACGAGAAAAATCTGCAGCCAAGAATTCTATATCCAGCTAAGCTGTCATTGAAAATAGAAGGAGAGATAAAAAGCTTCCAGGACAAACAAAAACTAAAGGAATTTGCAAACACGAAACCAGCCCTCCAAGAAATATTGAAAGGGGTCCTATAAGCAAAGACAGAGCCTAAAAGCAGCATAGACCAGAAAGGAACACAGACAATATACAGTAACAGTCACCTTACAGGCAATACAATGGCACTAAATTCATACCTTTCAATAGTTACCCTGAATGTAAATAGGCTAAATGCCCCAATCAAAAGACACAGGCTATCAGATTGGATTAAAAAACAAGACCCAGAGGGGGTGGAGCAAGATGGCGGAGGAGTAGGAGACCTAGATTTCGTCTGGTCTCAGAAATTCAGCTGAATAGGGATCAAACCATTCTGAACACCTACGAACTCAACAGGAGATCGAAGAGGAGAGTAGCAACAACTCTCTGAACAGAGAAGCGACAACTTACTGGTTTTGCAAATATATATAAGTTGTTCTCTCTTTAAATTTTTGAGATACAGTTTCTTCTAACAGATCAAAATATACCCTAAATCACTAGTGTATGGTTCTGTTCTAGTCTCCTGCCTGATCACATTCTCTCCCTTTTTTCTTTTTTTTTTAATCTTCTTTCTTTTTTCAAACAACTTCTTATCTTATCAAGTCCTTTTATAAAATCTTTTATAATTTTTATCTTTACAGTCATCTTCTATCCCTTCATTGTATCAACCCTTATTTTGTACATATATGTCTTTCTTCCTTTAAAATTTTAGGAGGCACTTTTTTCTAACAGATCAAAATACGCCCAAAATCTAGTGTGTGGCACTGATCTATGCACTAGCCTGATCATATTTGATCACATTCTGCTTTTTTTGTATTGTTCTGTTTTTGTTTTTATCTTTTTTTTTCTCTCTTTCTTTTTTCTTTCTTTCCCTTTCTTTTCCCCTGGTTTCAGGTCTTTTCTGATTTGTATACAGTATATTTGCTGGGGACGTTGTAAACCTGTTAGCATTTTGTTCTCTCATTCATCTATTCTCCTCTGGACAAAATGACAAGACGAAAAAAATCACCTCAGCAAAAAGAACAAGAGGTAGTACCGTCAGCCAGGGACCTACTCAATACGGACATTAGTACGATGTCGGACCTAGAGTTCAGAATCATGACTTTAAAGATACTAGCTGGGCTTGAAAAAAGCGTGGAAGTTATTAGAGAAACCCTTTCTGGAGAAATAAAAGAACTAAAATCTAACCAAGTAGAAATCAAAAAGGCTATGGATGAGGTGCAATCAAAAATGGGGGCACTAACTGCTAGGATAAATGAGGCAGAAGAGAGAATCAGTGATATAGAAGACCAAATGATGGAAAGTAAAGAGGCTGAGAAAAAGGGGGAGAAACAACTACAGGATCACGAGGGCAGAATTCGAGAGATAAGTGATTCGATAAGACAAAACAACATTAGAATAATTGGGATCCCAGAAGAAGAAGAAAGAGAGAGAGGGGCAGAAGGTATATTGGAGCAAATAATAGCAGAGAACTTCCCTAATGTGAGGAAGGAAACAGGCATCCAAATCCAGGAGGCACAGAGAACCCCTCTCAAAATCAATAAAAATAGGTCAACACCCCGACACCTAATAGTAAAACTTACGAGTCTCACAGACAAAGAGAAAATCCTGAAAGCAGCTCGGGAGAAGTGATATGTAAGCTACAAGGGTAAAAATATTAGATTGGCAACAGACCTATCCACAGACACCTGGTAGGCCAGAAAGGACTGGCAAGATATCTTCAGAGCACTAAACGAGAAAAATATGCAGCCAAGAATACTATATCCAACTAGGCTGTCATTGAAAATAGAAGGAGAGATCAAAAGCTTCCAGAACGAACAAAAACTAAAGGAATTTGCAAACATGAAACCAGCCCTCCAAGAAATATTGAAAGGGGTCCTCTAAGCAAAGAGAGAGCCTAAAAGCAGCACAGATCAGAAAGGAACACAGACAACATACAGTAACAGTCACCTTACAGGCAATACAATGGCAATAAATTCATACCTTTCAATAGTTACCCTGAATATAAATGGGCTCAATGCCCCAATCAAAAGACACAGGATATCAGATTGGATTAAAAAACAAGACCCATCAATATGCTGTCTGCAAGAGACTCATTTTAGACCCAAAGACACCCCCAGATTGAAAGTGAGGGGGTGGAAAACCATTTACCATGCTAATGGACACCAAAAGAAAGCTGGGATGGCAATCCTTATATCAGACAAACTAGATTTTAAAACAAAGACTGTAATAAGAGATGAGGAAGGACACTATATCCTACTTAAAGGGTCTATCCAACAAGAAGATCTAACAATTGTAAATATCTATGCCCCGAACATGGGAGCAGCCAATTATATAAGGCAATTAATAACAAAAGCAAAGAAACACATTGACAACAATACAATAATAGTGGGGGACTTTAACACCCCCCTCACTGAAATGGACAGATCATCTAAGCAAAAGATCAACAAGGAAATAAAGACTTTAAATGACACACTGGACCAAATGGACTTCACAGACATATTCAGAACATTCCATCCCAAAGCAACAGAATACACATTCTTCTCTAGTGCCCATGGAACATTCTCCAGAATTGATCACATCCTAGGTCACAAATCAGGTCTCAACCGGTACCAAAAGATTGGGATCATTCCCTGCATATTTTCAGACCACAATGCTTTGAAACTAGAACTCAATCACAAGAGGAAAGTCGGAAAGAACTCAAATACATGGAGGCTAAAGAGCATCCTACTAAAGAATGAATGGGTCAACCAGGAAATTAAAGAAGAATTAAAAAAATTCATGGAAACCAATGAAAATGAAAACACAACTGTCCAAAATCTTCGGGATACAGCAAAGGCAGTCCTGAGAGGAAAGTATATAGCAATACAAGCCTTTCTCAAGAAACAAGAAAGGTCTCAAATACACAACCTAACCCTACACCTAAAGGAGCTGGAGAAAGAACAGCAAATAAAGCCTAAACCCAGCAGGAGAAGAGAAATCATAAAGATCACAGCAGAAATCAATGAACTAGAAACCAAAAGAACAGTAGAACAGATCAACGAAACTAGGAGCTGGTTCTTTGAAAGAATTAACAAGATTGATAAACCCCTGGCGAGACTTATCAAAAGAAAAAAGAAATGACCCAAATCCACAAAATCATGAATGAAAGAGGAGAGATCACAACCAACACCAAAGAAATACAAACAATTATAAGAACATATTATGAGCAACTCTATGCCAGCAAATTAGATAACCTGGAAGAAATGGGTGCATTCCTAGAGATGGATCAACTACCAAAACTGAACCAGGAAGAAATAGAAAACCTGAACAAACCTCATCACTAAGGAAATTGAAACAGTCATCAAAAATCTCCCAACAAACAAAAGCCCAGGGCCAGATGGCTGCGCAGGGGAATTCTACCAAACATTTAAAGAAGAATGAATACCTATTCTCCTGAAACTGTTCCAAAAAATAGAAATGGAAGGAAAACTTCCAAACTCGTTTTATGAGGCCACCATTCCCTTGATCCCAAAACCAAAGACCCCATCAAAAAGGAGAATTACAGACCAATATCCTTGATGAACATGGATGCAAAAATTCTCACCAAAATACTAGCCAATAGGATCCAACAGTACATTAAAAGGATTATTCACCACGACCAAGTGGGATTTATCCCTGGGCTGCAAGGCTGGTTCAACAACCGCAAGTCAATCAACGTGATACAATACATTAACGAAAGAAAGAACAAGAATCATATGATCCTCTCAATAGATGCAGAAAAAGCATTTGACAAATACAGCATCCTTTCTTGATCAAAACTCTTCAGAGTATAGGGATAGAGGGTACATACCTCAATATCCTAAAAGCCATCTATGAAAAACCTACAGAAAATATCATTCTCAATGGGGAAAAGCTGAGAGCTTTCCCCCTAAGGTCAGGACTGCGGCAGGGATGTCCACTATCACCACTGCTATTCAACATAGTATTAGAAGTTCTAGCCACAGCAATCAGACAACAAAAAGAAATCAAAGGCATCCAAATCGGCAAAGAGGAAGTCAAACTCTCACTCTTGCAGATGATATGATACTGTATGTGGAAAACCCAAAGAGTCCACCCCAAAACTGCTAGAACTCATACAGGAATTCAGTCAAGTGGCAGGATATAAAATCAATGCACAGAAATCAGTGGCATTCCTATACACCAACAACAAGGCAGAACAGAGACAAATTAAGGAGTCGATCGCATTTACAATTGCACCCAAAACCATAAGATACCTAGGAATAAATCTAACCAAAGAGGCAAAGGATCTGAACTCAGAAAACTATAAAATACTCATGAAAGAAATTGAGGAAGACACAAAGAAATGGAAAAACGTTCCATGCTCATGGATTGGAAGAACAAACATTGTGAAATGTCAAGGCTACCTAGAGCAATCTACACATTCAATGAAATCCCCATCAAAATGCCATCCACTTTTTTCAAAGAAATGGAACAAATAATCCTAAAATTTGTATGGAACCAGAAGAGACCCCGAATAGCCAGAGGAATCTTGAAAAAGAAGAGCAAAGCTGGCGGCATCACAATTCCGGACTTCCAGCTCTATTCCAAAGCTGTCATCATCAAGACAGTATGGTACTAGCACAAAAACAGACACACAGATCAATAGAACAGAATAGAGAGCCCAGAAATGGACCCTCAACTCTATGGTCAACTAATCTTTGACAAAGCAAGAAAGAATGTCCAATGGAAAAATGTCTGTTCAACAAATGGTGTTGGGAATATTGGACAGCCACATGCAGAAGAATGAAACTGGACCATTTCCTTACACCACACACAAAAATAGACTCCAAATGGTTGAAAGACCTAAACGTGAGACAGAAGTCCATCCAAATCCTAAAGGAGAACACAGGCAGCAACCTCTTCGACCTCAGCCGCAGCAACTTCTTCCTAGAAACATCACCAAAGGCAAGGGAAGCAAGGGCAAAAATGAACTATTGGGATTTTATCAAGATAAAAAGCTTTTGCACAGCAAAAGAAACAGTCCACAAAACCTAAAGACAACCGACAGAATGGGAGAAAATATTTGCAAATGACATATCAGATAAAGGGCTAGTATCCAAAATCTATAAAGAACTTATCAAACTCAACACCCAAAGAACAAATAATCCAATCAAGAAATGGGCAGAAGACATGAACAGACATTTTTCCAAAGAAGACATCCAAATGGCCAACAGGCACATGAAAAAGTGCTCAACATCACTCAGCATCAGGGAAATCCAAATCAAAACCATGAGATACTACCTCACACCCGTCAGAATGGCTAAAATTAACAAGTCAGGAAACAACAGATGTTGGCGGGGATGTGTAGAAGGGGGAACCCTCCTACACTGTTGGTGGGAATGCAAGCTGGTGCAACCCCTCTGGAAAACAGTATGGAGGTTCCTTAAACAGTTGAAAATAGAGCTACCATACGATCCAGCAATTGCACTACTGGGTATTTACCACAAAGATACAAATGTAGGGATCCGAAGGGGTACGTGCACCCCAATGTTTATAGCAGCAATGTCCACAATAGCCAAACTGTGGAAAGAGCCAAGATGTCCATCGACAGATGAATGGATAAAGAAGAGGTGGTATATATACACAACGGAATATTATGCAGCCATCAAAAGAAATGAGATCTTGCCATTTGCAGTGATGTGGATGGAACTGGAGGGTGTTATGCTGAGTGGAATAAGTCAATCAGAAGAAAGACATGTATCATATGACCTCACTGATATGAGGAATTCTTATTCTCAGGAAACAAACTGAGGGTTGCTGGAGTGGTGGGGGGGTGGGGAGGGATGGGGTGGCTGGGTGATAGACATTGGGGAGGGTATGTGCTATGGTGAGCGCTGTGAATTGTGCAAGACTGTTGAATCACAGGTCTGTACCTCTGAAACAAATAATGCAATATATGTTAAGAAAATAAAAAAAAGAAGAAGAAGATAGCAGGAGGGGAAGAATGAAGGGCAGTAAATCAGAGGGGGAGACAAGCATGAGAGATGATGGACTCTGAAAAACAAACTGAGGGTTCTAGAGGGGAGGGGTTGGGGGGATGGGTTGGCCTGGTGGTGGGTAATAAAGAGGACACATTCTGCGTGAAGCACTGGGTGTTATGCACAAACAATGAATCATGGAACACTACATCAAAAACTAATGATGTAATGTATGGCGATTAACATAACAAGAAAAAATTTAAAAAAACTAATGATGTAATGTATGGTGATTAACATAACAATAAAAAATTTAAAGTAAAACACACACACACACACACACACACACACACACACACACACACACAAAGCAAGAAAACCAGGCCCGAATTTTGGGTTGTATATTCCACTAGAGGGCAGCTTAAACTTTCAAAAGAAAATAACTCTTTAGCACTTGGTAAAAGGATGAGTTCTCTCAGCAAGTCTCCTCTTGAGCCTCCAGGCCCTGTGTGAGGCTCTGGGATGAGAAGGGAACAAATAAACATAGCTCTTCCCTCGTGGAGCTCACGGTCCAGTGGGAGAGAGACATATTAAACAAGAGAACACCCCATGAATGTGAAGTCAGAACCTGGTATAACTACCGTTAAGGCGAGAGAATCCCAGAGCAGGAACCGCTTTGCATTGGAGGCCTTGGGAAGACCTCACTGAAGGGAGGATACTGGACTGAAACCTTCAGGATAAGGCAGAAGCAGCCATGGTAGGAGGTGGCAGGGGATTCAGGAAGATGAGGGGGATTCAGGAAGGAGAGTCGGGTGATACAAGAAGAGGGCAGTCCCAGCTCTAGAGTCTCTGAGGCAGAAGAGAGTTCTGTGTGTTGCAGAAACAGAACATAGTCCTTCAGTAGAGAGTGTGAGGGAGGAAGTGGCTGGCAAGAAGACTGTTGGGGTAACAAAGCCTCAAAGGCCATCTTTCATAAGAAGTTCAGATTTTATTCAACATGTAATGGGATGCCATTGATGAGCTTCAAGGAAAAAGAGGTGATTTGACTGGCGCTCTGGCAAAAGCGTTCTGGCCGCTTTACATAGAATGCATTGCAGAGGGATTTGGGCATTTGGGTACATCTGCTGCCTGCCCACATAGATTGTGTAAAACTAACAGGAACACCCCACATTTGCACAGTGCTCTCCAGTTTGCAAAAGTGATTTCACTTGATCCTCAACCCTCTGCCCAATTTCTTTCCCCCTCTCCAGCTTTACTATGAGATATTTACCTAGAGGAAATGTGTTTGGTGAATTCTCATGAGTCAACCAAAGTCAGAGGGATCCATAAATGGGGGAGTCTGGATTCTAACCAAGGTCTGCTGGACTTCCAATTCAGGACTCTTCTAATCTTGACGTTAACCATCTGGTCCAAATACATATTACTTTATATACTTGTGTAGATAGATATAAATATATTTATATATCTGTATTTTTATTTTATTTATTATTTATTTACACTTGTCTAACATATCAAGTAAAAGTGATTCCTATATCCTGATCTTCAAAACCCTGCAGAGAATAGGTCAGGCATTTAGCTCTCCATATGTCTGGACATATGCAGTCTAGGGAACTAGTACAAGACAGATTTGGGAAATTATTAAGAAAATTCAGAAGCAGCAAAAGAGCAAGTGCCACTCATCTAACTCCCCCACTCCAACTCTTGGACATCACCAACCTGCACAGCCCAGTGTTTATGCTTACATTAACCAACTGTAAGAACACAGATGAGTAGTTCTGCTTCCAGCTGGGGATGAGTAACGGGAACTAAACTTAAGTTCTCACAATAAACAACAAAAAACTGGACAAAATATATGAAACAACAGTTTTCAAACAACAGCTGTTGCAGGACCATGGTCCCTGAGAGAAGAGAAGTGAATGACATGAATCCTGTGACTGCCCTGCCTTTGTACCAAAGGCAGTTGCCTGGTTGTGGTGTATGAAAGGGGGACTTAAGCAGAGTCTGGCATCTCACTGAGCTGAGGACACAGAGATTAGAGTTTGGACAGGCAGGCTTGGGATTTTGAGGAATGAAGACCAGGAAAAAGAGCCGATCACACACACACACACAAAAAAAAATTCCAGCAATCAGCAGAAAATTCCCCTCTGGTCTGTTCCTGAATACTGAGTCACAGATGCATAGGGTGGGACTTCAGGAGGCACAGCCAAGAAGCTCTAAGTTAAGTAAGTACTCATAACTCACACAGGCCTGAGAGACATTTGACTTCAGACCAGCCAGAAAGGAGACTCCTCAAAGGACTAATATCTACAATATATAAAGAACTCTCAAAACTCTACAGTAAAAAAAAAAAAAAAAAAAAATCTAATTAGAAAATTGGCAAGAGACATGATCAGACATTTCACTGAAGGGGACTTAAGGATGGCAAATAAGTACATGAAGAAAATGTTCAGTATCATTAGCCACTAAGGAAATGACAATTAAAACCACAACAAGAGGGTTGCGTGGGTGGCTCAGTCATTAAGCGTCTACCTTCGTCTCAGGTCGTGATCCCAGGGTCCTGGAATCAAGTCCCACATCGGGCTCCCTGCTCAGCAGAGAGCCTGCTTCTCTCTCTCCCTCTGCTGCTCCTCCTGCTTGTGTGCTCTCTCTCTCTGTCAAATAAATAAATAAATAAAATATTTTAAAAAAACAACGAGATACTACTAACACCTATCAGAATAGTTAAAATAAAAAATAGTTTAAAAAACCAAATCCTGCTGAGGATACAGAGCAACTGGATCACTCAAACATTGATGGCAAGAATGTAAAATGGTGAAACTACTCTGGAAAACAACTACTTTGGAAAACAGTTGAGCAGTTTCTTAAAAAAACTAAACATGCAACTACTATATGACCTATAATTCCACTCCCCCCCCAAAAAATAAACACTGCTTCCAGCCCCTGTCAACCACTGATCTGCTTTCTGTCACTACAGATTTGTCTTTTCTCGGTCTCGTATGAGTAAAATCATATAGTATGTTTTCTTTTTGTGTTTGGCTTCTTTAACTTAGGATAATGCTTTTGAAATCCACCTATATTGTTGCATACAACAGTATTTCATTATTTTTATTCCCATTGTATGGAAGTTTTCCCCACAATTTACTTAATCATTTACTTGTTGTTAGGTATTTACGTTGTATCACATTTTTGACCATTATGAATAAATCTTTTATGAATATTTGAATATGAGTCATTTTGTGATCATGTCTTCATCTTTCCTGAGTAAATACCTGGGAATGGAATTTCTAGGTCACATAAGTATGTGTTTAACTTTTGGGAAAAAAATACCAAATTATTCCTTAAGTGGTGTGATAGGGAATTTTATGTATCACCTTCACTGGGTCATGGGGTGCCCAGATATTTGTTCAAACATTATTCTGGGTGTTTCCATGAGGTGTTTTGTATGAGATTAACACTTAAATTCCTAAACTGAGTAAAGCAGATAACTCCCTAAGGTAGGTGGGCATCATCCAATCCGCTGAGGACAGAAATAAAACAAATACTTATTATATATATAATATGTAATATATATTATTGGTTCTTTGTTTCTAGAGAACCCTGACTAATACAGATTTTGGTACTGAGAGTGGTCTAGAGGAACAGAAATATAGGGATGAATTTTCTGAATTTGTCCTGGGATTTCTAGAATTGACTCTCTAATCTGATTAGATTTAAAAATACCAGTGGCTTCTATTTCCAGTAAAGAGAGCACAGATAGTCCATGATGTGACCTGGTAATCAAGAGATGCAAAATATCTCCATTGGATATTCCTAATAAACCACTTGTAGGAAGCAAGAAGCTGAGGGACTGTGTATATGATACTTTTGAACATTTTTTTAAGACTAATGAATATAATGACATTGGTTGGTTGCTCCTAATACCACTGGGCAAACTACATAGAAAAAGATAAGCTTAGGGATCTAAATTTCCAGATCTAGGGCGCCTGGGTGGCTCAGTTGGTTAAGCAACTGCCTTCGGCTCAGGTCATGATCCCGGAGTCCCAGGATCGAGTCCCGCATCGGGCTCCCTGCTCAGCAGGGAGTCTGCTTCTCCCTCTGACCCTCTTCCCTCTCGTGCTCTCTATCTCTCATTCTCTCCCTCTCAAATAAATAAATAAAATTTTTAAAAAAAATAAATTTCCAGATCTAATGCCACAAAAATGACCTGAAATCTTCCATGTATGCCCTGAAACAGACCCTTCTTCCCTGTAGTTGCAGGGCTGAGATTGTTGAAAAACAAAGACAGAATCTCATCTTGCCACTGGCTGAATTACAAGGCAGGTCAAACTCCCAGTCTCACAAGGGTCTACTGGTAAGGTGAAGGCATTGATTGGGAAGCAAAGAGATCCCATAAGGTGGAAGAGGGATGTATCAGAAACACTGATAAAGTTAGGGACATTGATCCCCTAAATTCTGATGAATCTTTGCAGTGGAAGTGGTCTCCCCAATCCCAATGGAAGCAGCAGCCTCTCCACCCCTGTCAGAGGATATTAACCCTACCCTGTCTAAGGAAACCGTAATGGCCTCCCCCAAGGCACTTGCCTTGCAAGACAATGCTGATTCTCCTCAGGACTCATCCCCACCACCCCTTTTGCTTCTTGACCTATAACTAGACTCAAGTCTCATCAGGTCCTTAAAGGTAAAGAACAAAGTGTGACCCATGAGGAGATATGCTATAGTCTAAAAGAACTAATTGAGTTTATACAAGCAGAAATCCAGAGAACATGTGCCTAAATGAATACTAAGAGGGTGGGATAATGGTGGAAGGAACATAAAACTGGATAAGGCCAAATTTATTAATATGGTCTCAATAAGCAGAGATTCTGCATTTAATGTAGCAACTCAGAGAATTAGAAAGGACTTTAACTTGGATTTTGGCCAGAAAAGGTGGACCCAGTGAACAAATTGGATGTGCCCAACATGCTTTGGTTTAATGGAGAGGACGGGATTTGAACCCTTAGGGAGGTTGGAATGTTAGAAGAGATTTGTCATTTAAAACCTACTTACCCATACTGGAGGGTTCAGAAAACATACCTTTCACCACTACTGTGAGAAATAAATTTCTGAGGGCAACTCTATCCTTGAAGAGCTCCATAATGACTCTTCTCTGTAGGCCAGACCTTGCAATGGGCACTGCAGCCACTGAATTAGGAAACCTAAATGCAATGCGAGTAATTGGGTCCTAGGGTGGCAGTGGCCAAGTGAGGGCACTCAACCACCAGAAGAAAAGTGGGCGTGGTTAATGGTAATCCACAGCAGAGTCAAAGCTGCGATCAGAATGGTCTGACACAGATCTATGGTGCTGGCTAATTGATCATGGTGTTCCTAGAAGTGAAATAGGAAGCTGATTGAATTCTTACTGACCTGTATAAGCAGAAAAATTCTACATGAAGTAAATAAAAGTCTAACTTGAACCACAAAAACATAGTCACTGTGCTTCAACCAATTCCCAGACTTGAGCCAGTTTACACACCCAGAGCCCCTTGAATGAAGAGGAGGATGGGTCCCCTTGAGGAAGAGCCTTACTATACTGCCAAAATCTTATACAATTAATTTTTCTTCTAGCCTTCCCCAAAGGGACCTACAGCTTTTTCCAGGGTAACTGCATTGGGGAACAGAAAATAAGCAGAACTTTGTGGGACCTCTAGACACTGGCTCTGAACTGAAGGCTCTAGTTCCAGAAGACCCAAAATGTCACTGCGTAGGGCTAATGGGGGTCAAATGATCAATGGAGTGTTAGCTCCAGTCCATCTCACCGTGGGGTCCGTTGGTCCCCAAACCAATTCTGTGGTCATTTCCCCAGTTCCAGAATTCATCATTAGAATAGATATACAAAGCAACAGGCAAAATCCCACATTGCCTCCCCAACCTCTGGTATGAGGGCTATTATGGTGGAAAAACCAAGTCTAATGAAGGCCAATAGAACTGCCTCTATCCAGGAAAATGGTGAACCAAAAGTAATACCACATTCGTGACAGGATGGCAGAGATTAGTGCCACCATCAAAGATTTGAAGGGTGCAGGGATAGTGATTCCCACCACATCCCCATTCAACTTGTCTATTCAGCCTGTGCGGAAGACAGATAAATCTTAGAGAATCACACAGATTATTGTAAGCTTAACCAGGAGGTGACTCACATTACAGGTGCTGTGCCAGATGTGGCTTCCTGGCTTGAGCAAATCAGCACATCCTCTGGTATCTGATAGGCAGCTATTTCTGCATCCCTATCTGTAAGACCCACCAGAAACAGTTTGCTTTCAGCTGACAAAGCCAGCAAAACAATTTTACTATCCTACTGTAGGTGCATTATCAGCTCTCCAGCGCTGTGTCATAATTTAGTTCACAGAGATCCTGATCACCTTTCCCTTCTACAAGATACCACACTGGTCCATTACATTGATGACTTTATGCTGATTGGACCTAGTAAGCAAAAAGTAGCAACTACTCCAGACCTACTAGTAAGACATTTGCATGCCAGAAGGTGGAAAATAAATCTAAAAAAAATTCAGGGACCTTCTACCCCAGTGAAATCTCCAGGGGTTCAATAGTGTGGGGCATATTCATAATGACATTTTTCTAGATATGCCTCCTGAGGCAAAGGAAACAAAAGCAAAAATAAACTATTGGGATTACATCAAAATAAAAAGCTTCTGCCCAGCAAAGAAAACAATCATCAAAACTAAAAGGCAATCTACAGAATGGGAGAAGATATTTGCAAATGATATTCAATAAAGGGTTAGTATCCAAAATATATAAAGAACTTATACAACTCAACACCCAAAAAACAAATAATCCAATTTTAAAATGGGCAGAAGACATGAACAGACATTACTCCAAAGAAGACATCCAGATAGGCAACAGACACATGAAAAAATGCTCAACACCACTCAGGAAAATGCAAATCAAAACTACAATGAGATGTCACCTCACACCAGTCAGAATGGGCTAAAATAAAAAACATAAGAAACAACAAGTGTTGGTGAGGATGTGAAGAAAAAGTAACCTCTCTTGGGGGTGCCTGGGTGGCTCAGTCAGTTAAGCACCTGCCTTCGGCTCAGGTCATGATCCCAGGGGCCTGGGATTGAGCCCTGCATCAGCTCCCTGCTCAGTGGGGAGCCTGCTTCTCTTTCTCCCTCTGCCATTTCCCCCACTTGTGCTCTCTGGCTCTCTCTATTTCTCTGTCAAATAAATAAAATCTTAAAAAGAAAAGAAAAGAAAAAGGAACCCCCTTGCTGTGTGGGAATGCAAGCTGGTGCAGCCACTCTGGAAAACAGTATAGAGGTGCCTCAAAAGTTAAAAACAGAACTACCCTATGATCTACTAATCACACTACTCGGTATTTACCCAAAGAATAGGAAAACACTGATTCAGAAAGATACATGAACCCCTATGTTTATAGCAGCATTATCTACAATAGCCAAATTATGGAAGTAGCCCAAGTGTCCATTGATAGATGAATGGATAAATAGAATTCCCCTGGGAAGCCACCTGGCCCTGGGCTTTTGTTTCTTGGGAGATTTTTGATGACTGCTTCAATTTCCTTAGTGGTTATAGGTCTGTTCAGGTTTTCTATTTCTTCCTGGTTCAGTTTTGGTAGTTGATCCATCTCTAGGAATGCACCCATTTCTTCCAGGTTATCTAATTTGCTGGCATAGAGTTGCTCATAATATGTTCTTATATTTGTTTGTATTTCTTTGGTGTTGGTTGTGATTTCTCCTCTTTCGTTCATGATTTTGTTGATTTGGGTCATTTCTCTTTTCTTTTTGATCAGTCTTGCCAGGGGTTTATCAATCTTGTTAATTCTTTCAAAGAACCAGCTCCTAGTTTCGTTGATCTGTTCTACTGTTCTTTTGGTTTCTAGTTCATTGATTTCTGCTCTGATCTTTATGATTTCTCTTCTCCTGCTGGGTTTAGGTTTTATTTGCTCTTCTTTCTCCAGCTCCTTTAGGTGTAGGGTTAGATTGTGTATTTGAGACCTTTCTTGTTTCTTGAGAAAGGCTTGTATTGCTATATACTTTCCTCTCAGGACTGCCTTTGCTGTATCCCAAAGATTTTGGACAGTTGTGTTTTCATTTTCATTGGTTTCCATGAATTTTTTTTAATTCTTCTTTAATTTCCTGGTTGACCCATTCATTCTTTAGTAGGATGCTCTTTAGCCTCCATGTATTTGAGTTCTTTCCGACTTTCCTCTTGTGATTGAGTTCTAGTTTCAAAGCATTATGGTCTGAAAATATGCAGGGAATGATCCCAATCTTTTGGTAACGGTTGAAACCTAATTTGTGACCTAGGATGTGATCAATTCTGGAGAATGTTCCATGGACACTAGAGAAGAATGTGTATTCTGTTGCTTTGGGATGGAATGTTCTGAATATGTCTGTGAAGTCCATTTGGTTCAGTGTGTCATTTAAAGTCTTTATTTCCTTGATGATCTTTTGCTTAGATGATCTGTTCATTTCAGTCAGGGGGGTGTTAAAGTCCCCCACTATTATTGTATTGTTGTCAATGTGTTTCTTTGCTTTTGTTATTAATTGCCTTATATAATTGGCTGCTCCCATGTTCGGGGCATAGATATTTACAATTGTTAGATCTTCTTGTTGGATAGACCCTTTAAGTAGGATATAGTGTCCTTCCTCATCTCTTATTACAGTCTTTGTTTTAAAATCTAGTTTGTCTGATAAAAGAATTGCCACCCCAGCTTTCTTTTGGTGTCCATTAGCATGGTAAATGGTTTTCCACCCCCTCACTTTCAATCTGGGGGTGTCTTTGGGTCTAAAATGAGTCTCTTGCAGAGAGCATATGGATGGGTCTTGTTTTTTAATCCAATCTGATAGCCTGTGTCTTTTGATTGGGGCATTTAGCCCATTTACATTCAGGGTAACTATTGAAAGGTATGAATTTAGTGCCATTGTATTGCCTGTAAGGTGACTGTTACTGTATGTTGTCTGTGTTCCTTTCTGATCTATGCTGCTTTTAGGCTCTCTCTTTGCTTAGAGGACCCCTTTCAATATTTCTTGGAGGGCTGGTTTCGTGTTTGGAAATTCCTTTAGTTTTTGTTTGTCCTGGAAGGTTTTTATCTCTCCTTCTATTTTCAATGACAGCCTAGCTGGATATAGTATTCTTGGCTGCATATTTTTCTCGTTTAGTGCGCTGAAGATATCTTGCCAGTCCTTTCTGGCCTGCCAGGTCTCTGTGGATAGGTCTGTTGCCAATCTAATATTTTTACCCTTGTAGGTTACATATCTCTTCTCCCGAGCTGCTTTCAGGATTTTCTCTTTGTCTCTGAGACTCGTAAGTTTTACTATTAGATGTCGGGGTGTTGACCTATTTTTATTGATTTTGAGAGGGGTTCTCTGTGCCTCCTGGATTTGGATGCCTGTTTCCTTCCTCACATTAGGGAAGTTCTCTGCTATTATTTGCTCCAATATACCTTCTGCCCCTCTCTCTCTTTCTTCTTCTTCTGGGATCCCAATTATTCTAATGTTGTTTTGTCTTATCGAATCACTTATCTCTCGAATTCTGCCCTCGTGATCCTGTAGTTGTTTCTCCCCCTTTTTCTCAGCCTCTTTACTTTCCATCATTTGGTCTTCTATATCACTGATTCTCTCTTCTGCCTCATTTATCCTAGCAGTTAGTGCCCCCATTTTTTATTGCACCTCATCCATAGCCTTTTTGATTTCGACTTGGTTAGATTTTAGTTCTTTTATTTCTCCAGAAAGGGTTTCTCTAATAACTTCCACGCTTTTTTCAAGCCCAGCTAGTATCTTTAAAGTCATGATTCTGAACTCTAGGTCCGACATCGTACTAATGTCCGTATTGAGTAGGTCCCTGGCTGACGGTACTACCTCTTGTTCTTTTTGCTGAGGTGATTTTTTTCGTCTTGTCATTTTGTCCAGAGGAGAATAGATGAATGAGAGAACAAAATGCTAACAGGTTAACAACGTCCCCAGCAAATATACTGTATACAAATCAGAAAAGACCTGAAACCAGGGGAAAAGAAAGGGAAAGAAAGAAAAAAGAAAGAGAACAAAAAAAAAAAGAAAAAAAAAAGATAAAAACAAAAACAGAACAATACAAAAAAAGCAGAATGTGATCAAATATGATCAGGCTAGTGCATAGATCAGTGCCACACACTAGATTTTGGGCGTATTTTGGTCTGTTAGAAAAAAGTGCCTCCTAAAATTTTAAAGGAAGAAAGACATATATATGTACAAAATAAGGGTTGATACAATGAAGGGATAGAAGATGACTGTAAAGATGAAAATTATAAAAGATTTTATAAAAGGACTTGATAAGATAAGAAGTTGTTTGAAAAAAGAAAGAAGATTTAAAAAAAAAAAAAAAGAAAAAAGGGAGAGAATGTGATCAGGCAGGAGACTAGAACAGAACCATACACTAGTGATTTAGGGTATATTTTTATCTGTTAGAAGAAACTGTATCTCAAAATTTTAAAGAGAGAACAACTTATATATATATATATATATGCCAAAAATAAGGGTAACTACTATGAAGGGATAAAATATGACTCTAAAAATGAAAAATAAAAAATGTTTTTTTTTAAAAGAGATTGATAAGATGTTGGTTGAAAAAGGGAAAAAGAAAAAGAAAAAAAAACAGTTAACAAAAATTAACTTTGATGAACTAAAGAATCATGGTAAAAAAAAAGCCATGGGGGCGCCTGGGTGGCTCAGATGGTTAAGCATCTGCCTTCGGCTCAGGTCAGGATCCGAGGGTCCTGGGATCGAGTCCCGCATCGGGCTCCTTGCTCCTTGGGAGCCTGCTTCTCTCTCTCTCTCTCTCTCTCTCTCTCTCTCTCTCTCTCTCTCTCTCTCTCTCCCCCCGTGTCGCTCATGAATAAGTAAATAAATAAAATCTTAAAAAAAAAAAAAAAAAAAGCCATGAATTCTATGTGCAGTATTCCCCTAGCGCTGGAGTTCTCCCGTTCTCCTTGATTGGTAAACTTGGTCTTGGCTTGCTGGCTGTTCGTGCTGATCTTCTGGGGGAGGGGCCTGTTGCTGTGGTTTCCAAATGTCTTTGCTGGAGGCTGAATTGCCCCGCCCTTGTTGGTCCGGGCTAAGCAAGCTGCTCGGGTTTGATCTCAGGAGCTTTTGTTCCCTGCAAGTTCTCCGAACAGCCTTGGAGGACCAGGGCAAAAATGGTGGCCTCCCAATCTCCACCCGGAGGAGCTGAGAACTCGGGGCCCCACTCCTCAGTGCACCCCCAGAGAAAAGCAGTCACTCCCTTGTCCCTGGTCTCTGGCCGCACTCCGTGCTCACCCGGCCTGTGACCGAGCGTTTGTATCTCTGGCACCTGACCCCGTGTGGAGTCTCCAAACCCAGCAGATCCCTGCGGTGCGTTCCCGCGCCGCTCCTCCCCGGGAAGGAAGGGGAGTCTCCCCGGCTCTGCCGCTTGTTGGGTCCCTGCTGCAGGAGCAGTGGCCCGACTGGGCCGCGGATCACAGTTAATGGCAACCCCGAGCTGAGAGCCCGTGCCTTGGCTCCGTCTCTGCAGCCGGCTTCCCCGCTCTGATACTTGGAGCTCTGGTGCACTCAGGCTCCCCCGGTCTTTCTGTGACCCCAAGGGTCCTGAGACCCCACTGTCCCGCGAGGGTTCCACCCCCGCTTAGCCACTGGAGCGACGTCCCTCCGCGGAGCCAACTTCTAAAAGGTCTGATTTTGTGCTCCGCGGCTCTAGCACTTGCCAGAAGCGGCCGGCGGAGGCCCCTCCCCCGCCGTCTAGCCTCCCGAATATCGCCTCGGATTCACTTCTCCGCACGTCTTACCTTCCAGTAAGTGGTCGCTTCTCTGTTCAGAGAGTTGTTGCTACTCTCCTCTTTGATCTCCTGTTGAGTTCGTAGGTGTTCAGAATAGTTTGATCCCTATTCAGCTGAATTCCTGAGACCAGACAAAATCTAGGTCTCCTACTCCTCCGCCATCTTGCTCTGCCCCCCCATTGGAAAATTTTTGACAAGGAAATTTGGAGAACAGATATGGAATAGACCCCTCTGAATGAGCATAAAAATGTGAAGATATTTTGTGTCCCATTTGAATGTTCACCAAAGAGTGACCTCAGCAGAGGATGATTTTAATAATCAAGCAGATAGGGTGACCCATTATATGGATACCAGTCCTCCTCTTTCTCCAGCCACCCTGTCATTGCCCAGTGTGTTCATGAAGAACATGGCCATGATAGCAAGAATAGAAGTTATGCATGGACTTCCACTCACCAAAGATGACCTGGCTTCAGCCACAACTGAGTGCCCAATCTGCCAACAGCAAAAACCTATACTTGAATCCCAGAAATGGTATCATTCCCAGGGTGATCAGCCAGCTACCTGGTGTCAGGTTGATTACCTTGGACCACTTACATGACTCTTCTTGTTCTTACTGGAATAACACTTACTCTGGATATGTACTTGACTTCCCTGCATGCAATGTTTCTGCCAAAACTACTATCCATGGTCTTATAAAATACTTTATCCACCATCGTGGTATTCCACAGAGCATTGTTTCTGATCAAGAAACTTCACAGCAAAAGAAATGTGGCGATTGGCCATGCTCATGGAATTTTTGTCATGTTCTCTACCATCCTGAAGCAGCTGGTTTGACAGCAGAATGGCCTTTTGAAGACTCTGTTAAGCACCAGCTAGTGGCAATGCATTGCAGAGTTGGGGCAAAGCTTTCCAAAAGGCTGAATATGCTCTGAATTAGTGCCAATATATGGTACTGTTTCTCCCATAGCCAGGATCCATGAATCCAAAATTCAAGAGGTGGAAATGAGAGTGATGCCACTTACTTTTATTCTTACTGACCCATTAGCAAAATTTTTTCTCCCTGTACCCACATTACACTCTCCTGGCCTAATTAAGAAATTAGGGTCTTAATTCTAGTGGGAGGAATGCTTCTGCCAAGAGACACAACAATGATTCCATTGAACTGTAAGATAAGACTGCTACCGGGCCACTTTGGGCTCCTCATACCTCTGAATCAACAGGCAAAGAAGGGAGCTATTGTGCCATCCGGGGTGATTGATCCTGATGACCAAAGGGAAATTTGACCAGGGAGGTAAGGAGGAGTCTGCAATACAAGAGATCCTTTAGGGTGTCTCTTATATTACCATGCCGTGATTAAAGTCAATGGAAAACTACAATAAGTCAATCTAGGCAGGACTACTAATGACCCAGCCTTTTCAGGGATGAAGATTTGGGTCACCCCACCAGGTGATGAACTATGACCAACTGAGGGAAGTGACCCAGTTGCTTAGAGCAAAGGTAATCCAAAATGAAGAGTGAAAGTTGTTATAAATACCAGCATGACCATGTGACCAGTTACAGAAACAAGGACTATAGTTGTCATGAGTATTTCCTCCTTATTTTGTTATGAATACATTTGTGTACACACACACACACACACACACACACACACACACACACACACGTTTTCTTTCCTCTACCACTCCCTAGCATGTAATATAAGATTTGTTGACTTTATTTATTTTTTTAAGGTATTTTTATTTATTTATTTTTGAGAGAGAGAGAACAAGCATGAGCAGGGCAGAGGGGCAGAGAAAGAAGCAGTCTCCCCGCTGAGCAGGGAGACCGATGTGGGACTCAATCCCAGGACCCTGGGATCATGACCTGAGCCAAAGGCAGATACTTAACCAACTGAGCCACCCAGGGGTCCATATGTTGACTTTAAATCATTGTATTTAAGTCACAGGATATCAAGAAGAATAAGCATTGTTCACAGACTTTACCTCCTTTTCTGGGGAAGGGGTTAGTGTGATTTTCATTTGACACAGGATAGTTGTGTCATGGTAGGTGGAATTATGACCTTGTTATTGGCTTTGTTTGGAGATTAAGTGTGGTTTAAGGAGATGTGTATGGGTGCCATGTCAACAAAGGTGGACATGTGATTGTTAATTTTATGGGTCAATTTTATGTGCTCAGATATCTGGTTAAACATTATTTCTGGGTTTGTCTGTGAGGATGTTTCCAAAATTAGCATTTGAATCCCTACACTGAGTAAAGAGGATTTCCTTCCCCATGTGGGCAACACCATCCAACCCACTGAGGGCCTGAATAGAACAAAAAGGTAGAGGAAGGGAGGATTTAGAGGAAAAGACATGGAGGGACGAAAGAGGATATGGCACCTCTCTCTGCCTGAGTGCTGGACTGGGACATTGATTAATTCCTGCCCTTCAGACTGAGACTGAAATCTATACCATCAGCTCTCTGGTTCTCAGGCCTTTACGTGTGTGTGTGTGTGTGTGTGTGTGTGTGTGTGTGTGTGAAATACATATATATGTATGTGTGTCAAATATATATGTGTGGTCAGATATGCACACACACATGCATACAGTATGGATATACATTTCAAATGAGGACCACTGCCAATCCTTGGATTCTCCCACTGACCCAAGACTGCCACAAGTCTAGACTACATCCTTCTCCCTGCCTCTGAAGGTACCCCAAGGTACCTGGGAAGGAGGGTAGCAGGGGCATTACCTCACCTTCCTTTAGCTCAGCCCCAAGAAATCCCACTGCGCTGGTCCAACCCTAACATGGACAGAGCAGAAGCATGTGCCACATACAATCTGATGACTCCAGAGCAGGGCAGACTCTCATGATCATCTGATTTGGAGACAGACATATTTTTAATTGAATGCCTCTTTATTACTTTAGATGCTTGTAACTAAGGGACATTGATAGTAAAATAAAGAAAGTAATTAAAAAATTATAATTGACCCATGACCCCAATTAAAGTGACTCACACACCCCACATTTCTGTGTCCCATTCACCAGAGCTCAGGGTCACCTTCTCTCAGACACTGGCCCTGTTTCTTCCACTCGGTATTTATGATCCATTCTCCATGTCTTTGCAAATCTTACCCATCTTCAAGGCACAGGGCAAGCCCACATCCTCCAGGGAGCCTTGTTTACCTTCCTTGTTTCTTCTCCTCTGAACTTTTTCGAGTCATTAATCCAACCTCTAGATCTCATTATTTGATGAGTTGAGAAAATAGCACATATATTACTCTATCACAAATATTTTATAACAATTTGATAACTGCATTTCATTACAACTGATTTCCTCTGTAATCTTCTATATTTTATTTATACACCTAAAATATTATTCTGTAAAGAGATCCGAAGGCTTCACCCAGTGGGATCATGGCACAGAAGAGGTTAAGAATTTCTGCTGATGCAATCATACTTCTGACTCTCCTATCAGCCCAGCTGAGGGCGATCTGGGGCCTGGAGCAGCTGGAGGAGCAACCATCCCATGGCTCAGAAAAGACCTCCCCTGGGGGGGGGGGCGGAGCAAGATGGCGGAGGAGTAGGAGACCTGGGTTTCGTCTGGTCTCAGGAATTCAGCTGAATAGGGATCAAACCATTCTGAACACCTACACCTCAACGGGAGATTGAAGAGAAGAATAGCAACAACGCTCTGAACAGAAAAGCGACCACTTTCTGGAAGGTAGGACGTGCAGAGAAGTGAATCCGAGGCGATATTCGGGAGGAAAGACGACGGGGGAGGGGGCCTCCATCGGCCGCTTCTGGCAAGTGCTAGAGCCACGGAGCACAAAATCGGAAATTTTAGAAGTTGGCTCCGCTGAGGGACGTCGCTCCAGTGGCTAAGTGGGGGGTGGAACCCTCGTGGGACAGTGTGGTCTCAGGACCCTCGGGGTCACAGAAAGACTGGAGGTGCCTGAGTGCGGCAGAGCTCCCAGGTATCAGAGCGGAAAAGCCGGCTGCAGAGACGGAGCCAAGGCGCGGGCTCTCAGCTCGGGGTTGCCATAAACTGTGATCGGCAACACAGTCGGGCCACTGCTCCTCCAGCAGGGACTCAACAAGTGGCAAAGCCAGGGAGACTCCCCTTCCTCCCCCAGGAGGAGTGGCGCAGGAGCACACCGCAGGGATCTGCTGGGTTTGGAGACTCCACCCGGGGTCGGGTGCCAGAGATAGAAACACTCCGTCAACACGCCGGGTGAGCACGGACTGAGGCCAGAGACCGGGGACACAGGAGTGACTGCTTTTCTCTGGGGGCGCACTGAGGAGCGGGGCCCCGAGTTCTCGGCTCCTCCGGGAGGAGATTGGGAGGCCACCATTTTCACTCTGGTCCTCCAAAGATGTACCGAGAGCTTGCAGGGAACAAAAGCACTGGAGAGCAAACCCCAGCAGCTTGCTTAGCCTGGACTGACAAGGGTGGGGCAATTCCTCCTCCAGCAAAGACATTTGGAAACCACAGCAACAGGCCCCTCCCCAAGAAGATCTGCACGAACAGCCAAGACCAATTTTACCGATCAAGGAGAACGGGAGAACTCCAGCGCTAGGGGAATACTGCACATAGAATTCATGGCTTTTTTACCATGATTCATTAGCTTTACAAAGTTAATTTTTTAATTGTTTTTTCTTTTTTGAATTTTTCTTTTTCCGTTTTTTAACCAACATCTTATCAATCCCTTTTAAAAAAAAATTTATTTCTCATTTTTAGAGTCATATTGCTTCCCTTCATAGTAGTTACCCTTATTTTTGGCATATATGTATAAGTTGTCCTCTCTTTAAATTTGAGATACAGTTTCTTCTAACAGATCAAAATATACCCTAAATCACTAGTATATGGCTTTGTTCTAGTCTCCTGCCTAATCACATTCTCTCCCTTTTTTTTTCTTTTTTTAATTTTCTTTCTTTTTTCAAAAACTTCTTATCAATTCCTTTTATAAAATCTTTTATACTTTTCATCTTTACAGTCATTTTCCAACCCTTCATTTTATCAAACCTTATTTTGTACATGTTTTTCTTCCTTTAATATTTTAGGAGGCACTTTCTTCTAACAGACCAAAATACGCGCAAAATCTAGTGTGTGGCACTGATCTATACACTAGTCTGATCATATTGGATCATATTCGGGTTTTTTTTGTTTTGTTCTGTTTTTGTTTCTTTTTATCTTTTTTTTCTCTTTCTTTTTTCTTTCTTTCCCTTTCTTTTCCCCTGGTTTCAGGTCTTTTCTGATTTATGTAGAGTATATTTCCTGGGGACGTTGTTAACCTGTTAGCATTTTGTTCCCTTATTCATCTATTCTCCTCTGGACAAAAGGACAAGACGAAAAAATCACCTAGGCAAAAAGAACAAGAGGTAGTACCGTCTGCCAGGGACCTACTCAATACGGACATTAGTATGATGTCGGACCTAGAGTTCAGAATCATGATTTTAAAGATACTAGATGGGCTTGAAAAAAGCGTGGAAGTTATTAGAGACACCTTTCTGGAGAAATAAAAGAACTAAAATCTAACCAAGTCGAAATCAAAAAGGCTATTAATGAGAAGCAATCAAAAATGGGGGCACTAACTGCTAGGATAAATGAGGCAGAAGAGAGAATCAGTGATATAGAAGACCAAATGATGGAAAGTAAAGAAGCTGAGAAAAAGAGAGAGAAACAACTACAGGATCACGAGGGCAGAATTCGAGAGATAAGCGATACAATAAGATGAAACAACATTAGAATAATTGGGATCCCAGAAGAAGAAAGAGAGAGGGGGGGACAGAGGGTATATTGGAGCAAATAATAGCAGAGAACTTCCCTAATGTGGGGAAGGAAACAGGCATCAAAATCCAGAAGGCACAGAGAACCCCTCTCAAAATCAATAAAAATAGGTCAACACCCCGACATCTAATAGTAAAACTTACGAGTCTCAGAGAAAAGAGAAAATCCTGAAAACAGCTCGGGAGAAGAGATATGTAACCTACAATGGTAGAAACACTAGATTGGCAACAGACCTATCCACAGAGACCTGGCAGGCCAGAAAGGACTGGCATGATATACTCAGAGCACTAAAGGAGAAAAATCTGCAGCCAAGAATTCTATATCCAGCTAGGCTGTCATTGAAAATAGAAGGAGAGATAAAAAGCTTCCAGGACAAACAAAAACTAAAGGAATTTGCAAACACGAAACCAGCCCTCCAAGAAATATTGAAAGGGGTCCTCTAAGCAAAGACAGAGCCTAAAAGCAGCATAGATCAGAAAGGAACACAGACAATATACAGTAACAGTCACCTTACAGGCAATACAATGGCACTAAATTCATACCTTTCAATAGTTACTCTGAATGTAAATGGGCTAAATACCCCAATCAAAAGACACAGGCTATCAGATTGGATTAAAAAACAAGACCCATCAATATGCTCTCTGCAAGAGACTCATTTTAGAACCAAAGAAACCCCCAGATTGAAAGTGAGGGGGTGGAAAACCATTTACCATGCTAATGGACACCAAAAGATAGCTGGGGTGGCAATCCTTACATCCGACAAATTAGATTTTAAAACAAAGACTGTAATAAGAGATGAAGAAGGACACTATATCCTACTTAAAAGGTCTATCCAACAAGAAGATCTAACAATTGTAAATATCTATGCCCCGAACATGGGAGCAGCCAATTATATAAGGCAATTAATAAGAGAACCAAAGAAACACATTGACAACAATACAATAATAGTGGGGGACTTTAACACCCCCCTCACTGAAATGGACAGATCATCTAAGCAAAAGATCAACAAAGAAATAAAGACTTTAAATGAAACACTGGACCAGATGGATTTCACAGACATATGTAGAACATTCCATCCCAAAGCAATGGAATACACATTCTTCTCTAGTGCCCATGGAACATTCTCCAGAATAGATCACATCCTAGATCACAAATCAGGTCTCAACCAGTACCAAAAGAT
This sequence comes from Zalophus californianus, assembly GCF_009762305.2. Classification (NCBI taxonomy): domain Eukaryota; kingdom Metazoa; phylum Chordata; class Mammalia; order Carnivora; family Otariidae; genus Zalophus; species Zalophus californianus. Next base: position 36,780,705 of record NC_045611.1, on the reverse strand, counting down.
TGGGATCATTCCCTGCATATTTTCAGACCACAGTGCTTTGAAACTAGAACTCAATCACAAGAGGAAAGTTGGAAAGAACTCAAATACATGGAGGCTAAAGAGCATCCTACTAAAGAATGAATGGGTCAACCAGGAAATTAAGGAAGAATTAAGAAAATTCATGGAAACCAATGAAAATGAAAACACAACTGTTCAAAATCTTTGGGATACAGCAAAGGCAGTCCTGAGAGGAAATTATATAGCAATACAAGCCTTTCTCAAGAAACAAGAAAGGTCTCAAATACACAACCTAACCCTACACCTAAAGGAGCTAGAGAAAAAACAGCAAATAAAGCCTAAACCCAGCAGAAGAGAAATAATAAAGATCAGAGCAGAAATCAATGAACTAGAAACCAAAAGAACATTAGAACAGATCAACGAAACTAGGAGCTTGTTCTTTGAAAGAATTAACAAGATTGATAAACCCCTGGCGAGACTTATCAAAAGAAAAGAGAAATGACCCAAATCAACAAAATCATGAATGAAAGAGGAGAGATCACAACCAACACCAAAGAAATACAAACAATTATAAGAACATATTATGAGCAACTCTGTGCCAGCAAATTAGATAACCTGGAAGAAATGGGTGCATTCTTAGAGATGTATCAACTACCAAAACTGAACTAGGAAGAAATAGAAAACCTGAACAGTCTGATAACCACTAAGGAAATTGAAGCAGTCATCAAAAATCTCCCAACAAACAAAAGCCCAGGGCCAGATGGCTTCCCAGGGGAATTCTACCAAACATTTCAAGAAGAATTAATACCTATTCTTCTGAAACTGTTCCAAAAAATAGAAATGGAAGGAAAACTTCCAAACTCGTTTTATGAGGCCACCATTCCCTTGATCCCCAAACCAGACAAAGACCCCATCAAAAAGGAGAATTACAGACCAATATCCTTGATGACCATGGATGCGAAAATTCTCACCAAAATACTAGCCAATAGGATCCAACAGTACATTAAAAGGATTATTCACCATGACCAAGTGGGATTTATCCCTGGGCTGCAAGGTTGGTTCAACATCCAGAAGTCAATCAACGTGATACAATACATTAACAAAAGAAAGAACAAGAATCATATGATCCTCTCAATAGATGCAGAAAAAGCATTTGACAAAGTACAGCATCCTTTCTTGATCAAAACTCTTCAGAGTATAGGGATAGAAGGTACATACCTCAATAACCTAAAAGCCATCTATGAAAAGCCTACAGAAAATATCATTCTCAATGGGGAAAAGCTGAGAGCTTTCCCTCTAAGGTCAGGAAAGCGGTAGGGATGTCCACTATCACCACTGCTATTCAACATAGTATTAGAAGTCCTAGCCACGGCAATCAGACAACAAAAAGAAATCAAAGGCATCCAAATCGGCAAAGAGGAAGTCAAACTCTCACTCTTTGCAGATGATATGATACTGTATGTGGAAAACTCAAAAGACTCCACCCCAAAACTGCTAGAACTCATACAGGAATTCAGTAAGGTAGCAGGATATAAAATCAATGCACAGAAATCAGTGGCATTCCTATACACCAACAACAAGACAGAAGAGAGACAAATCAAGGAGTCGATCCCATTCACAATTGCACCCAAAACCATAAGATACCTAGGAATAAATCTAACCAAAGAGGCAAAGGATCTGTACTCAGAAAACTATAATATACTCATGAAAGAAATTGAAGAAGACACAAAGAAATGGAAAAACATTCCATGCTCATGGATTGGAAAAACAAATATTGTGAAGATGTCAATGCTACCTAGAGCAATCTACACATTCAATGCAATCCCCATCCAAATACCATCCCCTTTTTTCAAAGAAATGGAACAAATAATCCTAAAATTTGTATGGAACCAGAAGAATCCCCGAGTAGCCAGAGGAATATTGAAAAAGAAAAGCAAAGCTGGCAGCATCAGAATTCTGGACTCCAGCTCTATTCCAAAGCTGTCATCATCAAGACAGTATGGTACTGGCACAAAAACAGACACATAGATCAGTGGAACAGAATAGAGAGCCCAGAAATGGACCGTCAAATCTATGGTCAACCAAAATTCCACAAAGCAAGAACGAATGTCCAATGGAAAAAAGACAGTCTGTTCAACAAATGGTGTTGGGAAAATTGGACAGCCACATGCAGAAGAATGAAACTGGACCATTTCCTTACACCACACACAAAAATAGACTCCAAATTGTTGAAAGACCTAAACCTAAGGCAGGAGTCCATCAAAATCCTAAAGGAGAACATAGGTATCAACCTCTTCGACCTCAGCCGCAGTAACTTCTTCCGAGAAACATCGCCAAAGGCAAGGGAAACAAGGGCAAAAATGAACTATTGGGATTTCATCAAGATAAAAAGCTTTTGCACAGCAAAGGAAACAGTCCACAAAACCAAAAGACAACCGACAGAATGGGAGGAAATATTGCAAATGACATATCAGATAAAGGGTAGTATCCAAAATCTATAAAGAACTTATCAAACTCAACACCCAAAGAACAAATAATCCAATCAAGAAATGGGCAGAAGACATGAACAGACATTTTCCCAAAGAAGACATCCAAATGGCCAACAGGCACATGAAAAAGTGCTCAACATCGCTCGGCATCAGGGAAATCCAAATCAAAACCTCAATGAGATACCACCTCACACCAGTCAGAATGGTTAAAATTAACAAGTCAGGAAATGACAGATGTTGGCGGGGATGTGGAGAAAGGGGAACCCTCCTACACTGTTGGTGGGAATGCAAGCTGGTGCAACCCCTCTGGAAAACAGTATGGAGGTTCCTCAAACAGTTGAAAATAGAGCTACCATACAATCCAACAATTGCACTACTGGGTATTTACCCCAAAGATACAAATGTAGGGACCCGAAGGGGTACGTGCACCCCAATGTTTATAGCAGCAGTGTCCACAATAGCCAAACTGTGGAAAGAGCCAAGATGTCCATCGACAGATGAATGGATAAAAAAGAGGTGGTATATATACATAACGGAATATTATGCAGCCATCAAAAGGAATGAGATCTTGCCATTTGCAACGACGTGGATAGAACTGGAGGGTGTTATGCTGAGTGAAATAAGTCAATCAGAGAAAGACATGTATCATATGACCTCACTGATATGAGGAATTCTTAATCTCAGGAAACAAACTGAGGGTTGCTGGAGTGGTGGGGGGTGGGAGGGATGGGATGGCTGGGTGATGGACATCGGGGAGGGTATGTGCTATGGTGAGTGCTGTGAATTGTGCAAGACTGTTGAATCACAGATCTGTACTTCTGAAACAAATAATGCAATATATATTTTTTAAAAAAGCAGCAGAAGATAGCAGGAGGGGAAGAATGAAGGGGAGTAAGTCGGAGGGGGAGAGGAAGAATGAGAGACGATGGACTCTGAAAAACAAACTGAGGGTTCTAGAGGGGAGGAGAGAGGGGGGATGGGTTAGCCTGGTGATGGGTATTAAAGAAGGCACATTCTGCGTGGAGCACTGGGTGTTATGCACAAACAATGAATCATGGAACACTACATCAAAACCTAATGATGTATGGTGATTAACATAACAATGAAAAAAGAAAAAAAGAAAAGATCTCCCCTCTCCCCGTGTAGGGCACTTCCAAGAAGGCCCTGTGGTAATCAGACCAGCAGAGACCCCTCTTTACGGCAGATGGAGGCTCTAGCCCTTGTCAGACAATGTTATGGAGAATACTAGTTGTCAGGTGAAAAGAAAACTTTGGGCTTAGCCACCTTGGGCACCCCCACTGGGACCAAATAGCCCTATCTGTACTTAGCAATGACACCAGGGCCACAGGGCCAACTCTGCTGCTTGTTGTACTGCAAGATGGGCCAAGAGAGGCTGCTACAGACTGAATTTCTGTGCCCCACCCACAAAATTCAAATGTTGAAACCTAACCCCCAATTTGATGGTGTTAGGAGGTGGGGCCTTTGGGAGGTAATTCGGTCACAAGGGTGGAGTCCCCATGAATGAGATCAGTGCCCTTCTAAAAGAGAACCCAGAGAGCTCCCTTCCACCTTCCACCATGTGAGGCCACAGCAAGAAGAGAGCCACCTATCAACCAGGAAGCAGGCCTTCACCAGGCATGCCTTGATCTTGGACCTGATCTACCAGTGTCTTGCTCTTGAACTTCCAGCCTCCAGAACTATGAGAAATACACTTCTCTTGTCTATAAGCTACCCCGTCTATGGCATCCTGTTACAGCAGCATGAAAGAGGCAGAACTTTCTTCAGTCCTTCCCTGCATCCAGATTGTTCCTGGATTCAAATCCCATATCTGCCACTTACTAGTTATATGTGGCTTTGGGCAAGGTGCTTGATGAATCTGCGCTCCTGCTGCCTCACCTGTAATGTAAAGGATAACAGGAATACCTGCCTCTTGGGATTGTCAGGAGATAGCATGAATTCACACACAGGTCCTTTATGAGAGAGCCTAGCATGTAGTGAGTAGTGTGTGAGTGCTGGCTTTTGTTGTTCTATTGCTATGTATTATTTCCTACTCAGCCACCCACTCTTTGAGTGACATGGGCACATTAGTACCTACCCCATAGAGGTCTGACACCTAGTCAGCATTCAATAGTTATCCATTATTGTCATTTTCACCATGACTTCCAGATCCAAGAGACTGACTTTAGAAAAAGAAGATTCCAGACACAGGGCCTTTGGCTCAACATTGTGGTGTTGGTATCCTAAAGGAGCCATTGCGAAGAATGATAACCCTGGATATAGGGACCACGGTTTGACCTGTGACATATCCTAGCTCACATTACAATGAGGATGGAGATGAGTCTAACCAAACTGACTGGTACATGAGCTGCCATCATACTCAGAATACTGAACACTCTACCTTTCCTTTCTGTCCCTGCCTTCCACATCCTTCCAGGACTAACCCCACCCTGTCTGGGAAGCCCAGTCTGCCTACTCCAGCCCTCAGGATACCTCCCTATTGTGAGGTTCTCAGCTCTGGCGGTCCACATCTCAGCACTGCGCCTTCTGCTGCCCCATGAACCAGGCCCCAAGTACCTCAATGGCAAAACAATAACTCCCCTGACCCTTTGTCTCATTGATACCTTCTGACACAGGGCATCTATAATGCAAGCTTAAATAATTCATTCCTGATAGATTGATTAGTTGACCAGTTGCTGGACTGGAGGCCAAGAATAGCAAGAACTTAACTAGTGATAAAGAGCCTCAGGGATGTTGGAAACATACAGTATCTATTCTGTGTCTGGCTTATTGACTTATCGTTATGAACTAGATTTATGTGTATCAACATGGATACATCCTAGAAATACTGTTGAATAAAATTAACAAATTGCAGCTGATATGCTAAACCTACTAGAGTGGTCATTAATGCTGTCTACCAAATATTCTCCATTCTCCCAGGCACAAGATTCTCACTTCTTGGAGTTAGATGAGGCCATGTGACTTGCTTTGGCCAAGACATGAATGACTTGCTTCTAGGTGGAAGCTTTAAGGGACAGTGCAAAATTCATCACTTTTTCCTTCTTCCTCTCTTGGCTTCCATCAGCCTGAGTCCCTCAGTGATGCCAATAAGTAGATCCCCATTAGAGATACTTACCAAGCATGTGTTGGAGTAAGAAATAAATCTGTGTTAAGCCACTGAAATTTTGGAATTATCTGTTACCAGAGCAGAGCCTAGCCCATGGGCATGTGCCCCCACACACAAACACACACACCAATTGATACATCTTTTTAGTAAGTAAATAAATAAATAAATAAATAATTTTTTCAAAGTAATTATTCAACAGGTCAAACTTCTAAAACTGGTAACAGGAGTGAGTCATGGGATTAGGGGTGGTAGTCAAAAGAGATTTTAGTTTGTATAGAAAATGATCTACTTTAAAAAGTAGAATAGATCTTATTTGATTTTATAATTTTTTTAAGACTTTATTTATTTATTTGACACAGAGAGCACAAGCAGGGGGAGCTGCTGCAGAGGGAGAGGGGGAAGCAGGCTCCCCACTGAGCAGGGAGCCGGAGGAGGGGCTCGATCCCAGGATCCTGAGATCATGACCTTGACCGATTGAGCCACCCAGGGTGCCCCTGATTTTATAATTTAAAAAATTACAAAACAACATGGTTATGCCCTCTTGTGTCTTCAGCATGTCTTTTCTTTGACTGGTAGCCACATAACTGCTGTCACAGGGTCATGACCGTATCCTTGTCTATTCAACTTGCTCATCCCACTGCAACAGACTCACCCTGCTAATCACAGTAGCAAGTAGAGGTGTCTAGCCAAATTGCGCAGGCCGAGCAGCTGCCTCAACACTGGGGACAATAATGCTGCCTTGGGTCCCTGGGAGAGGAGCCTCTTTCAGGTTCAGGATGGATTGGGGGGCGGGGGAGGGCAGTGGGTCGGAGTTCTTTCTGGGCATGATACCAGTCATATAGTGGCTGTATGTTCTCTCTGCACAGCAACTCTTTGGGGAACCGCCTCTCACCTTGTTCAGTCCCACCACTTCAGGGATAGCATATGAACCAGGCCAAGCCAATCAGGGAACCCCATTCCCCTGGCTATAGTGATTGACTCAGGGATGGGCACATGACCAAAGCTGACCAGTCAGAATTCTCTCCAGGACTTTTGCTAGAGCCAGAAAGAGGAGGTTCACCTTTCACTAGGACCACCAGCTATAAGGATAACATCAGCTTAACACTGCCAGAGTCATTTTGCCTGCCCATGGAAGAGCCTGCCTGAATGAGATGATACAGAAGAAACCAGACAAGGACTACAGAAAAAGGGAAGATTCCCGGGAACAAGAATTCATTCCGTGGGTCCACCTGTGCCAAAGCCAGATTCATACAAATACATGCACAAACACACACGCGATGATCTTTCTGACTTCACGAATCAATAAGTTCCATTTTTCTATATTGTTTAAATTAACTGAATTGGTTTTCTGCCACTTGCGAATAGAGGGGTCTGTCCTGATTCATATCATGCTCCATCTTTTTCAAAGCTCCTTTGCAGTCCATGTGGTCCTCACATCATCACTATAGAGTGAATGCAGCATAGATTCTTCCACTATTTTACCAAAAGGGAAACTGAGACCCAGAAAGAAGCAACTTGCCCCAACCCTACAACACTTAGTGTCATTGCCAGGGCTGATGTCAGCATCCTGACTCCCTCATGCAACCACACTGCCCTTGGGTTGCTATTTATAGTCTCTGCCGAGACTCTTTCAGCAGCAGGTTGGTGATGGTAGGCAGGGGAACCACACTGTTCCTAGCTGGAAGTAGGACAGGCACATTAATCTCTCCAATCCAGGGATTTTGGATTCACAGATACAATTAGCACAATCCCTCTTCTGCAATTCAGCCTCTGCTATTAATTTTTATTTTTACTGTAATATCATCAGAAACATAACCAATACATTCCTACTGTAAAATATTCAACCAACAAGGGTAAGTTTCCTTGGCCACCTCTCCTAATTCCATTTCCCTTCTCCCTACCCCCGGAGGTAACTTATTAGTTTAGAAGAGTTTTACCCTTCCAAGCCTGTTAATACATACAGGCATACTCTGAGAAAATGTGTGGGAGTTCTTTTAGTTTTTTTAAATAAATGTAATTTTGAAGATTTATTTTTTAACTTGTTATTTGAACAATATATCTTGAATATAGCCCATCTTAGTATCTAGAATTCTACATTATTCTTTTTACAAGTCACTTCATTGTCAAGGCTTTGAAATAAATCAGTAAAACATTTCCCACTTTCCTGTAGTTAGTCCATTTTCTTTCATGGTTTTCCAAACCAGAAAGCCACAGAGAATCACACTGATGGGTTTAATAGATAATGAAAGCAGTTGTTTGTTCAAGGTGAAGGTCATTATTGCATACATTAGTTAGAACCAAAATTTTATCTTTTATGTGTGTGTCTCAAAAATATCAGAAAGAAAAAGTGGAGAGTGTTTGAATGATCCCCAGAGGGCAATGTTGCCCTCAGTGAAACAGACTCATTAGCTTCCCATCAGTTCTGTAAGGTCGCTCCTGGGGGGACTTAAGCTCATTGGCCCTTCATTTCCCTGGTGTTGATATAACTTCCCTTCAGACCAGCAGCTGCCTTACAGGCTTACCTCTTAATCTGGCCCTGGTTCAAGTCTTTCAGATAAAAAGACAAGAGGGTGGACTACAGAACAAGGCCACTCACTGATTGGGCAAAGCTATGACCCAAACTGCCACTTTTCCTAAATCTGGAACAAGGCCCATAACTCCAGGCGATAGGACCTGGAATGACCCAGTGAGGGAAACAGGAGATGAACACCTATTCTTTGTATGTCTGAACCAAGTTACGGAGACTTTCTATACACAGCCACTGAGGCAACCTCTGTTGCTACTTGGTGATGAGCAACAAAAGCAGACTGGCCAGGGGCACCTGGGTGGCTCAGTCGCTAAGGGTCTGCCTTTAGCTCAGGTCATGATCCCAGGGTCCTGGGATTGAGCCTCGCATTGGGCTCCCTGCTCAGTGGGAAGCCTGCTTCTCCCTCTCCCACTCCCCCTGCTTGTGTTCCCTCTCTCACTGTGTCTCTCTGTGTCAAATAAAAAAATAAAATCTTTCAAAAAATAAAATTAAATTTTAAAAAAGCAGACTGGCCAACTGAAGTAAAACTCAGCAACAACAGAAATAAACCTTGGAAACAAAGAATAGCAGGAAAGCAAAAGGACAGGCATTAGGAAATACAGGTTCCAAGGAAGCTCTGGGTTTGGAGTGAGCGGTCTCTTTGAAGGGGAAGTCTCATCCTCCCTCAGGATGATGCTCTTCCCCAATTTTCTATCCTTATGCCATCTGCTCAAGATTCAAATTCCTAGTAGATTTCAACTGGCTAATTTCAGTCCCATGCCCATCCTCTGGCTGGGTGAGGGCAGGCACCTTGAGCAACCCCATTAGCTCCCATGGGTAGAAATAGTTTACAAAGAGAACTCAAGATCACACTGTTCCCAGAAAGGGGTAAGATGTATGCTGGGGAAGGGAGAAAAAAAAAAAAAACAATGCCCACCCTGTTAACAACCATTTCACAAATATTGAATTGACCCCAGTTCCCAATAGAAGTTGGACAGAAGAAGGAGAGGGAAGGTGGGACAGAGGAAAAGGGTAAGGTAGAGGAGGAAGGAGAATGAGAAAGTTGCTCCGAGAGCCCCAGGGGCCACCTGAGGCTGTAAAGCCTCCCCATGCTGTCCCTGGGCTCAGTGACCTCCTTACAGCTGGAAATGGTGCTGATCAGCCCCACCTCTGACCCACCACCTTTGGAAGATCTCTCTTCTACTGGACATTTTTCTTTCTGTGGGTTTTGTCTGTTCTTAAGAAAATAACACTGTAATAAAATATTCTCATTACCCATAAACACAGACTCAGATCTGCAGAGTTGACAATCTTTTTTTTTTAACTTGTAAGTACAGAAAAGCAGACAGTAGAATATTTTAAAGGCCATAATTTTCTCCCAGTCTTTTTTGTTTGCAAAAATATAAAAATCACATAACGTAGTTGGAATTAGGCAATATACAAGTTTTGTGACCTGCATTTCTCACATTTCCTGTCACTAAAATTCTTCATAAACATAATTTCAATGTCTGTAGAATACTCCACTTTATAATGACGTTATAATTCATTTAATGTGAATTTTTAAGAGCTTAGAGTACCTATTCAGAAGGACCTGAGTTGAAATCCCAGGTCTGCCATTTACTTATTGACCCTAGGCATATTGCTTATCCTACATGGGTCTCAGTTTCATCTGTAACTTGGAGATAATAAAGAATGCCTCCCTCCTAGTTTGTCAAGAGGATTAAATAAGAGGACACATGTAAAGCTCTTAGCACAGGGATACCCAGGTTAAGCATTTTCACTGGTATCATTAGTTTTTTTCTAAATTTTCACTGATATTATTAGAGGATTTTTTCCTTCAAATTTTTGCAAATGTAAATGACTCTATAATGAAAATCCCATCACAGATTCCTGAATTAGAATTCCTGGGTATGCACTTTTTCAAGGTTCTCTGTACAGTTTGCCAGACCGCCCTCCTGGAAGGTCGGCCAGCACCCAGCTGGCTTTCGATTATTGGCAGTGATGAGGGAGCAAAAGGCAAGCTGAGGACAAAAGCACAAGCTGACACCCTACAACCGCCCCCCCCCCCGCACCCCCCGGGTGGGATCTGTGTGACATTCCTCAGGCCCTCTTGGCTCCTGGCTGCCCTAAAACTAAGGGAAGGAAAAACAGATGGTTAACTAATAGAGATCACCGTCCTGCAAGACCTGAGTCTTCAGTTTACAAATGTCTTAGTGATTTACAAGGAAAAAGCATTCTTATCAATAGCCTAACTTTCAGAGACCCACAGACTCAGTTTCCTAGAGCCCCAACATCACCTCCCCTCCATAGTGATGGGGGAAACAAAGGTAGAGGGAATGTAAATAAAATTAAATTTCCTTATAACCTGCAGCCCATGGACAAAGGCTTGAGCTAGGCAGAGTGTAACATTCCTCTGGGAAACTTTCAACTACCCTGTTACTCCTTTGCTGTAGGGGAAAAACAACTTAACTTGACAATAGCCCGGCCTCCAGTATCCTGAGGGTCTTCTTTAGCAGATGAAAATCCTTTTGGACATCTCCCTTTTTCCTCACCTCCCCCAACGCCCAAGTGTATAATCAGCCATTCCTCACAACCCCACTGCGTCAGCTCTCTCCACCCATGGGTCCTACCCCCATGCTTTAATAAAATCACCTTTTTTGCACCAAAGACATCTCAAGAATTCTCTCTTGGCCTTCGGCTCTGGACTCCAACAACACCCTCCAAAAACTGTATCAGCAGCAAGGTCTCTCTGTGTCTCTTTGTGTGCCTCTCTTTCTGTCTCTCTCTCTGTGTCCCTGTCTCCCACCCCCTCTTTCTCTCTCTCTCCCACCATGTTATCCAGAATCCTGTTTTGATGGCATCCTGACCCCAGCCCACAAGATGGGGGCTTGCTTATCCAAAATCCCAGAGAAAACCAGCACCTGGGGCCTGGTCACAGAGGAAGAGCCCAAGATTCAAATACCATTTTTCCTCTGCAGTTTGAAGGCTGTTTCAGTCAGCCTGCCTGAAGTGTCTGCATTGTACCCTGCTTGTTATCTTCATGCTTTCCTCATTTATCCATCCAGATGGAGCGATCTCAGGAGCATTCCTTACCATTCTGTGCATCATTTTAATTTAGTCTTTTTTTTTTTTAAATGTATGCCTGCCTGGCCCCACCAGTATCTTTTTCAAAGAGGTGGGTTTGTTTCTATGGCAACTGAGGGGTCTATTGTAATCAAATATTGAGACCCATTCAATCGCAATCTTCTCATCCCCCTACAGTTTGCTCTGGTGGTTATGCTGTATTGTGATGCTTTTCTTCTGCATCCTCAATCAGGCTGTTGCATTAGTTTCGCTGTATTGGGCAGAGGCCACTCAGAATGCTACTTTAGATGGCTTACGAATAGGCACTAAAAACTTTATGTCCACCTCAAATGCCAAAGTCAAAATGCAGGTGCCTAATTGCCCTTTTAAAAGAGCAAAAACCTCCAAGAATATTTTCCTCAACAGTCTCCTGTCCTTACTGCCTTTGATTTACCCATCTGACTCCAAATTATACTAGGTCTTTCCAAGCCAACAACAATAATAATAATACACTACCATTTATTGAATTCATACTATGTACCAGACACGGTGCTAAGTCTTTTTTATTATCACTAGTTATAATCTAATTTTTGAATAAATAAACTCAAAGTTTCCAAATTTTTTAAAAAGATTTTATTTATTTATTTGACAGAGAGTGAGAGCATGCGCACAAGCAGGGGGAGCAGCAGAGGGAGAGGCAAGGTCCCCACTGAGCAGGGAGCCCGACGTAGGACTCTGGGATCATGACCTGAGCTGAAGGCAGACGCTTAACTGACTGAGTCACCCAGGCGCCCCAAAGTTTCCAAATTTTAAAAGTGTGGTGCATTTTCAGTAAAAATATCCCTGCCCCCACTCTCCTGCTCTCACCCAGTTTTCCTCCCCATGAACAACTAATTTTACATGCTCCCAGAGATATGCTATACATGTACCAGCAAATATATGTGTGTGTAACCTGCACCTGACATCTCTCGAAAATCATTCCACATCAGTTCAAAGACAGCTTCCTTATTCTTTCCATGGCTAAATATTATTTCATTACATGGAAGTACCATAATTTATTTAAACATGTATATACTGATGAGGGAGCAGAAGGCAAGTTGAGGACAAAGCACAAGCTGACACCTCAAAACACCTCCCCCCTTGGGATCTGCGTGACATTCCTCAGGCACTCCTGGCTCCTGGCTGCCCTAAAACTAAGGGAAGGAAAAACAAATGGTTAATTAATAGAGATCACAGTCCTACAAAACATGAGCCTCCCTCAGTTTACCAATGTCTTAGTGATTTACAAGGAAAAAGCATTCTTATCAATAGCCTAACTTCCAGAGACCCATAACTCAATTTCCTGGAGCCCTAACACCACCCTCCCTTCCATGAGTGATGTGGGAAACAAAGGTAGAAGGGAAAGTGAACCAAATTAAATTTCTTTTATGACCTGCAGCCCATTGACTAGGACCTGAGATAGGCAGAGTATAACATTCCTCCAGGAAGCTCCCAACTTCCTTAAAGTTAACGCCTTATAGAAGGAAAAACAACCTTAGCTTGACAGTAGTAGCCAGGCCTCCAGTATCCTGAGGGTCTTCTTTAGCAGATGAAAGTCCTTTTGGACATCTCCCTTTTTCCTCACCTCCCCCAACTCCCAAGTGTATAATCAGCCATTCCTCACAACCCCACTGCGTCAGCTCTCTCTGCCCACGGGTCCTGCCCCCGTGCTTTAATAAAATCACCTTTTTTGCACCAAAGACGTCTCAAGAATTCTTTCTTGGCCATTGGCTCCAGGCTTACCAACATTCCAAAACTACATCATATACTAATGAACATTTGGGTTGTTTTTATTTGTTTATTTGACAGAGAGCGGGAGAGAGATCACAAGTAGGCAGACAGGCAGGCAGAGGGAGAGGGACTACCCGCTGAACACAGAACCTGATGCGATGTGGGGCTCCATCCCAGGATGCTGGGATCATGACCTGAGCGGAAGGCAGATGCTTAACCGACTGAGCCACCCAGGCACCCCCTGGGTTGTTTTTAATCTTTTGAAAATTTCATGTGTGTGCAAGTATATATGGAAGAAAATTCTTAGCAGTGGAATTGCTGGGCCAAAGGGTAAGTGCATTTGTATCTTATTTATTTTTTATTTTATTTTAAAAAATTTTTTATTTAAATTCAACTTAACATATAGTGTATTATTAGTTTCATAAGTAGAATTTAGTGATTCATCAGTTGCATATAACACCCAGAGGTAAGTGCATTTTATTTTATTTTTTTTAAAGGATTTCTTTTCTTTTTTTTTTAAGATTTTATTTATTTATTTGACAGAGAGAGACAGGGAGAGCAGGAACACAAGCAGGGGGAGTGGGAGAGGGAGAAGCAGGCTTCCCGCTGAGCGGGGAGCCCGATGTGGGACTCGATCCCAGGACCCTGGGATCATGACCTGAGCCGAAGGCAGACGCTTAACGACTGAGCCACCCAGGCGCCCGAGGTAAGTGCCTTTTAAATTTAAATAGATACTGCAGGGGCACCTGGGTGGCTCAGTCAGTTAAGCGTCTGCTGTCTGCTCGGGTCATGACCCCAGGGTCCTGGGATTGAGCCCTGAGTTAGGCTCCCTGCTCATGGGGGATCCTGCTTCTCCCTCTCCTCCCTGCTCGTGTTCTCTCTCACTATCTGTCTCTCTCTCAAATAAATAAAAATACATAGATACTGCAAAATTATCCCCATAGATTATTTGCCAATCCATGCTACCACCAAGAATATAGAAGAATGTGTATTTCCCCATATTTTTTTGTAGGAAACCAAGAGAGGAATTTGTTTTGCTGAGGTGCAGATTGTGTGGCAGAGAAAAGAAATTTCCTGTGAGACCAAGGAAGATGGCAGATGTCAAAGGAAGAAAAATTCATTCTATCTGGTAAAGAAAAAATTATTCAATGACACCTGTTAAAGCACAGTGAAGAAGACTTCATTCAAGGTGGGAGTGGACTATCATGATGGGTGTAGGGACCACTGAGGTGGGAGTTTGCAGCGGAGGAGAGAGGTTGGGCTCAACTCTGATTTCAACACAGGCAATGGGAATTTATATAGGTGGAGGTCAATGAACAGAAAAAGGAAACATCAGGGGTTGGAGGATTCTGGCTAAACCTGTTACCAAACTCAAACTTGTCCATGCACCTGACGTACAGTAAGCCAGCATCTGGGACATCAGTTTTGAAGCAAAAAAGTTTTATTATCAGAAGGGCAATGCAACGAGAAGGCAGAGGATCGTTCCCAAATTTGCCTTGCTTTGTTCAATCTAGGGCTAGTTTATACATGATTAGGTAGGAATGTGAGCACATGAAGGGAGGTTTATGGGCTTCTTGAAACTTTAGGGGGAAGTCTTGAAACCATTTGAATGTATGCATTCTCCTGGACAGTGAAGCATCATCTGGGACCTGGGGACCTCAGATAATTTTAAGACAAATATTACTGGGGCGCCTGGGTGGCTGTCAGTCAAACATCTACCTTGGGCTCAGGTCATGATCCCAGGGTCCTGGGATAGAGCCCTGCATCGAGCTCCCTGCTCAGCAGGGAGTCTGCTTCTCCCTCTCCCACTGCCCTTCCCTCCTTCTTGTGTGCTCTCTCTCTCTCAAATAAATAAATAAAATCTTAAAAAAAATAGACAAATGTTACCATCTGTTTTCCATCAGATTCTTATAATCAATGTGCAAACAAGGTATAGAGTGAAAAGGGCAAAGTCAATAATTAATCATGCACAGAGCTTAAGGAAACATAATTAAGCAAAGATCAGAACGTGAGGCTAGGTTAATAATACAGCTATAGTACAGCTTATACTTTCAAAACGGTCCCGAGAACCAAGTGTCTGGCTTCAAACCCACCTATCAGGGTTCTTGCTGAGAGCAGGGCAGGGGGATCACACCTGATTAGGGATGGTCGGGGTGAGGAACCAGATTTGGAGGGTGATTAAACATCCAGGATGGGGGGGAGGCAGGGTTCTGGTTAACCCGACTTAGGATTCTTGGTAAAATTGAACAATGCAAAGATGAATATGGAAGTCCAAAATTCAGACCTAGTTAAGAGTTGAGGGGAGCCTGAGTGTATTTGGTCAATGAAAGAATCTTTGTCATAGGCTCCATGATCCTACCTTGTGATCCTCAAATCTTTACTAGAATGTATTAAACTCATAAAGTGCCTGGTGGGAATGAGCTTATCTTGGAAGTCTGTGGAAAAGTTCATTTTGCACCCAGCTGATGTGAAGCAGAGGCAGCCCTGGAGATCCAGGCATGAAAGCAGGAAGGACATGAGGACCCACACAGAAAGTGGAGAGAAGGTTCTGGGCTTCTGGTGCACTGTTATTTATGGAGTCCTAGCAGAGCTGAGCTGCTCTCCAGGGGCAGGGGGGCTGCAGGGGACATTTAGGACATACACACACAACTTCTAGTTCATTTGGAAAGAAAGCTGATGCTGTCTGGAAAACATATTTGGGAATGACAACAGAAGTCTGTCCACCCTCCCCAAGTCCTCTCTAAAATGATAGCCCCACCTTCTTCCTTGGAAATGCTCAGGCCGGTGGCCTGGTTGAGGATGCAGAAGAAAAGCAGTGCGGAGCAGGGCAAAAGTCAGGGCTTGGGACATGGTTGGTCACCCCCTTTGGGAGTCTTGTGGTCAAACATGACTTCATCTCTTTATTCCTAACAGCTGCCTTTGCTGGAGCTGCAGTGCCACACTGGAAGATTTGCACGGGTTGTTGAATGTAATCCCCACAGCCAAACTCTATTGCACTGCTTCCCAAATTTGCTGCATATGCCAGAACCACCTGGAGAATTTTACAAACTCCCAGGGTCCAGTCATATCTCATGCCAATTAAATCAGAATGTCTGGGGATGAGGGGCGCCTGGGTAACTCAGTTCATTAAGCGTCTGCCTTCAGCTCAGGTCATGATCCAGGGTCCTGGGATTGAGCCCCATGTCAGGCTGCCTGCTCAGCAGGAAGTCTGCTTCTCCCTCTCCCTCTGCTCCTCCCCCATGCTCATTCTCTCTCTCTCAAATAAACAAACAAACAAACAAACAAAATAATCTTAAAAAAATATTAAGAATGTCTGGGGATGAGAATCAGGCTCAGTATTTTTTTAAGACCCCTAGATGATGCATTGAGCAGCCACATATGGGAAGCATTGCTCTATTACTATCCTTCCTTATAGATGAAGACTCAATGTGACTAAGGGCCCACAGCTGATAGAAGTTCTAGAACTACACCTTCTAAACCCACACATTAGCCACCAAGTGGAACTGCCTCAGAGCTTCTACAGGGTAGGATCAGAAATTCTTGAGATAGGGGTGCCTGGGTGACTCAGTCATTAAGTGTCTGCCTTCAGCTCAGGTCATGATCCCAGGGTCCTGGGATCGAGCCCCGCATCAGGCTCCCTGCTCTGTGGGAAGCCTGCTTCTCCCTCTCCCACTCCCCCTGCTTATATTTCTCTGGCTGTCTCTCTCTCTGTCAAGTAAATATTATCTTAAAAAAAAAAAAATTCTGGAGATACAGGAGACCTCCGAGTTCATCTTGCCATTTTGACTGTGACATTGTATTAGGGTTCTCCAGAGAAACAGAATCAATAGGATATTTAATATTTGCTTGTTTGTTTTAAGGAATTGGCTTGCATTGTTATGGAGGCTGAGAAGTCCCAAAATCTTTAGTCAGCAAGTGGGAGGCCTGAGAACCAGGAGGGCAGATGGTGTGAGATACAGGGCAAATCCAAGTCTGAGGGTGGAAAAAGACCCATGTGTCAGCTCAAAGAATCAGGCAGGGAGAGAGAATTTTTCCTTCTCTGGCATTTTGTTCTGTTTGGGCCTCCCACAGATTGGATGAGGCCCACCCACATAGGGGAGGGCAATCTGTTTTAAGCAGTCTACCAATTCAGCTGTTAATCTCCTCCAGATACACCTGCACAAACACACCCAGGATAATGTTTGTTTTAATTTTTTTTAAGTTCATTTATTTATTTATTTATTTATTTGAGAGAGAGAGAGCGTGAGTGGGGGAAGGGTCAGAAGGAGAAGCATACTCCCCGCTGAGCAGGGAGCTGGATGCGGGACTCCATCCAGGGGACTCCCAGATCATGACCTGAGCTGAAGGCAGTCGCTTAGCCAACTGAGCCACCCAGGTGCCCCTGTTTGTTTTAATTTTTATTTAAGTTTTAATTAGTTAACATACAATGCAATATTGGTTTCAAAAGTAGAATTCAGTAATTCATCACTTACAACGCCCAGTGCCCTCCTTAATACTCATCAACCATCTAACCCATCCTCCACCCACCTCCCTCCAGTAGCCCTCAGGTTGTTCTCTATCCTTAAGAGTCTCTTATGGTTTGGGGCGCCTGGGTGGCTCAGTCAGTTAAGCATCTGCCTTTGGCTCAGGTCATGATCCCAGGGTCCCACATTGGGCTCCCTGCCGAGCAGGGAACCCTCTTCTCCTTCTGCCTGCCACTCCCCCTGCTTGTGCTCTCTCTCTCTGACAAATAAATAAATAAAATCTTTAAAAAAAAAAAAGAAGAATCTCTTATGGCTTGTTTCCTTCACTCTTTTCTCCCCTTTCCCATATGCTCATCTATTGTTTCTTAAATTCCACATATGAGTGAAATCATATGGTATTTGTCTTTCTCTGACCGACTTATTTTGCTTAGCATAATACACTCTAGCTCCATCTAAGACATTGCAAATGGTAAGAGTTCATTCTTTTTGATGGCTGAGTAATAATCTTGTGTGTGTGTGTGTGTGTGTGTGTGTGTGTATACCACACCTTCTTTATCCATCAGCCAATGGACATTTGGGCTCTCTCCATAGTTTGGCTATTGTTGATAATGCTGCTATCAACATTGGGGTGAATATACACCTTTGATTTGTATTTTTCTATCCTTTGGGTAAATACCTAGTAGTGCACATACTGGGTTGTAGGGTAGTTCTATTTTTAACATTTTGAGGACCCTCCAAACTGTTCTCCAGAGTGCCTGTACCAGTTTGCATTTCCACCAACAGTGTAAGAGTGATCCCCTTTCTCCACATCCTCACCAGCACCTGTTTTTTCTTGTATTGTTAATTTTAGCCATTCTGACAGGTGTGAGGTGGTATCTAATTGGGTTCTGAATTGTATTTCCCTGATGATGAGTGATGTTGAGCATTTTTTCATGTGTCTGTTAGCCATTTGGATGTCTTCTTTGGAAAAATGTCTTTTTGTGTCTTCTGTCCGTTTCTTAACTGGATTATTTGGTTTTGGGGTGCTGAGTTGATAAGTTCTTTATAGATTTTGGGTATTAACCCTTTATCCAATATGTTGTTTGCAAATATTTTTCCCATTCTGTAGGTTGACTTTTAGTTTTGTTGATTGTTTCCTTTGCTGTGCAGAAGCTTTAAATCCAGATGAAGTCCCAATAGTTCATTTTTCTTTTGTTTCCCTTGCCTCTGGAGATGTGCCTGGTAAGAAGTTGTTGAAGAGACTTTTTCCATTGGATATTCTTTCCTGCTTTGTTGAAGATTAGTCGACCATATAGTTGTGGGTCCATTTCTAGGTTTTTCTATTCTGTTCCATTGATCTAGGTGTCAGTACCTTACTGTCCTGATGACTACAGCTTTGTAATACAGCTTGAAATCTGGAATCGTGATGTCTCCAGTTTTGTTTTTCTTTTTCAGGATTGCTTTGGCTATTCAGGGTCTTTTGTGGCTGTAAATCCTACAAATTTTAGGGTTGTTTGTTCTAGCTCTGTGAAAAATGCTGGTGGTATTTTGATAGGGATTTCATTAAATGTATAGATTGCTTTGGGTAGTATAGACATTTGTTCTTCCAATGCATGAGTATGAAATGCTTTTCCATTTCTTTGTGTCCTCTTCAATTTTTTGCATAAGTGTTCTACAGTTTTCAGAGTACAGGTCCTTTACCTCTTTAGTTTGGTTTATTCCTAGGTATCTTACTGTTTTTGAAACCCCATTGAAAGTGGGGTTGATTCCTTGATTTCTTTTTCTGCTGCTTTGTTATTGGTGTATAGAAATGCAACAGATTTCTGCACGTTGATTTTATATCCTGCGACTTTGCTGAATTCATGTTTTAGTCCTAGCAAATTTTTGGTGGAGTCTTTCAGGTTTTCTACACAGAGTATCATGTTGTCTGCAGTGAACATTTGTCTTCTTCCTTGATGATTTAGATGCCTTTTATTTCTTTTTGTTGACTGAAGGCTGAGGCTAAGACTTCCAGTATTATGTTAAATAGTAATGGTGAGAGTGGATGTCCTTGTTTTGTTCCTGACCATAGGGGAAAGGCTCTCAGTTTTTCCCCATTGAGGATGATATTAGCTGAGGATGATATAGCTTTCATATGTGGCCTTTATGATGTTGAGGTATGTCCATCTATCTCTACTTTGTTGAAGGTTTTTATCAAGAATGGATGATGTATTTTGTCAATTGTTTTTTCTGCATCTATTGACAGGATCATATGGTTCTTATCCTTTCTTTCAATAATGTGGTGTATCACATTGATTGGTTTGTGAAAACTGAACCAATCCTGCAGCCCAGGAACAAATCCCACTTGATCATAGTCAATAGTTCTTTTAATGTACTGTTACAACTGATTTGCTAGTATTTTATTGAGAATTTTTGCATCCATGTTCATCAGGGATATTGGCCTGCAATTCTCCCTTTTAGTGGAATCTTTGTCTGGTTTTGGAATCAAGGTAATTCTGGCTCCATAGAATGTGTTTAGAAGTTTTCCTTCCATTTCTGTTTTTTGGAACAGTTTGAATAGGTAGGATAGAAAAAATAGGTATTAACTCTTCTTTCAATGTCTGGTAGAATTCCCCTGGGAAGCAATCTGGCCCCGGGCTTTTGTTTGTTGGGAGACTTTTGATTACTGATTCAATTTCTCTCCTGGTTATAGGTCTGTTCAAATTGTCTCTTTCTTCCTGTTTCAATTTTGGCAGTTTGTAAGTTTCTAGGATTTTGTCCATTTCTTCCAGATTGCCTGGTTTTTTGGCATATAATTTTTCATAGTATTCTCTTATAATTGTATTTCTGTGGTGTTGGTTGTGATCTTTCCTCTTTCATTCATGTTTTTATCTATATGGGTCCTCTCTCTCTCTCTCTCTCTCTCTCTCTCTCTCTCTCTCTCTCTCTCTCTTTGATAAATCTAGCTAGGGGTTTATCAATTTTATTAATGCTTTCAAAGACCAAGCTTAGTTTCGTTGATCTGTTCTACTGTTCTTTTTGTTTCTGTATTGTTTATTTCTGTTCTAATCTTTATTATATCCCTTCTTCTGATGGCTTTAGGCTTATTTGCTAAGTAGCTCCTTTAGATGTAAGATCAGGTGGTGTGTTTGAGACTTTTCTTGTTTCTTGAGGTAGTCCTGTATTGCTATATACTTCCCTCTTAGGATTGCATTTGCTGCATCCCAAAGGTTTTGAAATGTCGTGTTCATTTTCATTTGCTTTCATGTACTTTGTTATTTCTTCTTTAATTTCCTGGTTAACCCAATTATTCTTTAGTAGGATGTTCTTTAACCTCCATGCATTTGTGGTCTTTTGGATCAGGTCATGATCTCAGGGTCGTGAGATCGAGCCCTACATCAGGGTCCACACTCAGCATGGAGTCTGCTTGAGATTCTGTCTCACCCTCTTCTGCCCCCTCCCCCCTCTCATGCTCTCTCTCTCTTTAAAATAAACAAATAAAAAAATCTTTAAAAAAGAAAAGAAACAAAAATATACATAAAAATAAAATAATTTTAAAAGGAATTAATATAAGAAAAAGATGAAATAATAATAATAATAAAAGTAAGAAGGAGGCTAGATCCTATTTCCTTTAGAGCTGCAGCTTTGCAACACTCTATGATCAGTAGACTTGGTGTGTGCAACGTGTTTGTGCTGGTCCTCTGGGGGAAGGACCTGCTATGCTTCTCAGGTGGACCTGTCCTAGTGGAGATGCGCCTGCAGGGCACAGAGAGGTGGGGCTTGGAATAACCAGCTCTGGCCTCCACTAGTCGGTGCTGTTTTGCTCCCTGAAGGCTTTCAGTGCTGACGGGCTGGATGAAAATGGTGGTGCCCTCCTCTCTAGCCCTGGAGCTGAGAGTTTGTGCCCCCCACTCTTCAGGAAGCCTTCACAGAAGAGCAATCAATCACCCCTCTAGCAAGCACAAGAGTTCCAATTTCTCCACATCCTCACCAACACTTGTTTTCCATGGTTTTGATTACAGCCATCCCAATAGGTAAAAGTGCTATCTCATTGTGGTTTTGATTAACATTTCCCTAATGACTGATGATGTTGAACATCTTTTCACATGTTTATTAGCCATTTGTATATCTTCTATGGAGAAATGTCTAATGAAGTCCTTTGCCCATCTTTTTAATTGAGTTGTTCATTTTTTGTTATTGAGTTGCAGGAGTTCTTTATATATTCTGGATATTTAACCCCTATCAAATATATGATTACCAAACGCGTTCTCCCATCCGGTAGGTTGTCTTTTTTTTTTTTTTTTTTTTGAAGATTTTATTTATTTATTTATTTATTTGACAGAGAGAGACAGCGAGAGCAGGAACACAAGCAGGGGGAGTGGGAGAGGGAGAAGCAGGCTTCCCGTGGTGCAGGGAGCCCGATGTGGGACTCGATCCCAGGACCCTGGGATCATGACCTGAGCCGAAGGCAGACACTTAACGACTGAGCCACCCAGGCGCCCCTCCCATCCTGTAGGTTGTCTTTTCACTTTATTGATAATGTCCCTTGATGCACAAAAGTTTTTAATTTTGATGAAGTCCAATTTATCTATTTTTTCTTCTGTTGCTCATGTTCTTGATGTCATATCTAAGAATCCATTGCTATATCCAAGGTCATGAAGATCCTAAAACCTTGTTTCCTCTAATTTTCTTTTCCCTCCCCAAGAAATCTCATTCATACCTCTATATGTGCAAATGGCACCAAAATGTCTATCTCCACCCTAGACCTGTCCTCTGTTGATTGCCTAGACCTTGGTTCAGCTACTTACTTATGTCCCCACTCAGCAGTCTCAATGGCACCCCAAAATTCAGCATGTCCAAGTTCAAACTCATGATCTCCACACCCAAAAAGCTAATTGTCTTCCAGTGTACAGTATCTCAATAAATGGCATCTATATCCTTCCATTCAAGGATATAAGCCAAAGTCTAGGAGTCATTCTTTCCATCTCCCTCTTCTTAAACCCCAGTATCCAATCCACCTTGAAGTGCTACCAATTCCATCTCCTACTATCCACTGTCACTGCCACCCTCCTGGTCCAAGCCACTGTCTCTCACCTGGACTATACCAATAACTACTCTCCTTACATCCACTCCATGCCCACCCCAAATCTGTTCTTCATAATATAGCCATATCATCTTTACAATGTGCAAGTGTGATATTATTACCTCTCCCTAAAATTCTTCAAAAAACTTTTTTGTGATGCTTTTCAACTATAGGCCCAAGTCATCTTGTATTTCTCTCCCCCTGCCCTCCTTGAGCTCTATAGTCCAGCCACACTGACCATGTTTAGTTCCATACACACATCAAGCTGTTCTTCACATATCAGGCCATTGTACAGGCTCTTTTCTGTGCCTGGAGTATGGTATCAGTCAGAGACCTGGCAGGAAACAAACATCATGTTCCAAAAGGGTACCTGTCTTGGTCAATTCAGGCTGCTATAACAGAGTACTGCAGCCTGGGTGGCCTAGAGACAAGAGAAATGCTTTTCTCACAGTTATAGAGACTGGAAAGTCCAAGATCAAGGCACTGGCAGATTCTGTGACTTGTCAGGTCCTGCATTCTGGCTCATAGACCACGGTCTTTTCTCTGTGATCTCACTTGGCAAGAGGGATGAGGGATCATCTCTCTCTGGGGTCTCTTTTACAAGGTCATTAATCCCAGTCTTGAGGGTTCTACCCTCATAGCCTAATCACCTCCCAAAGGCCCCATCCCCTGGTACCATCATGTTGAGGATTAGGTTTCATTGTATGAATTTTGGTGGGAAACAAACATTCAGTCTATAGCAGTAACTTAATAGAATTTAATGATGGGATTTTTTGAAAAGTTGCAGTCAGGGCTAAGGGAAACACCACCCAGGGACTAGCAATGTGAGAATCACAACCAGGCCTAAAGAGGCAAGAATAGTTCCTGGGAACCAGTGAGCTTGAGGTTGCAGGTAAAGGGCCTGTCAACAAAAGCAAGTTGTCCAGAAAACAGATGCTAAGATGAGATTAAGCATGCAAGGATTTTATTAGGGAAAATACTTATGAGAGAAAATGGGGAGAGAACCAAGAAAGGCTGGGAGAAAGATCAGACATGATGTAAATCTGACCCCAAATAAAGAGGGAAGGAATGATAGGTAGGACCATCCTAAACTGTACAGATTGAAGAAGTTTTGTCAAGGTTATCAGGGAGCCCTCTAGCCAAAATTAGGCAACAGAGAAGTCCTGTATCTCCCAGGAATGCCTTAGTATCCCTACTCCACAGCCACTGACTGGGAGCAGTCCATGCAAAACATGGCCTTGGTGCAATGCTGGAGTGGGTTTCAGAGTACAGAAACTAGGGCCCCCAGTTTATTAAGCTTTCCACAGTCAGAGGTCTGTCTTGTGGTTGCCACAGAAGCCACAAGTAGAGGAATACCACCCCCCCCCCCAGGCAGGGAGGGAGACAGAGGAATAAGTACCATGACCTCACTCTGCTGCCTCGCACTCATTTTTGGGGGATGCCTCCCAGTGGCCAAACCCAGCTGGAAGCAAAAGCCTGGTGAGGCAGTCCCACCTGGGCACCGAGCAGGATGGGGAAGGGTAGAAAGTAGATCCTGAGAGGCAGATGCCTTACCTAATCATTTCCTACAATTCTGTCCAACTCCAGCTCATACATCACTTCAGGAAATCTTGTGCTGGACCTTTGGGTAGGACAAGTTCCTCTGTTGATCCAATCTTTTCCTTCCTTGCACTTACCAGTGTGTCGCTAACTATTCTCTCATATGTGCCCCTAATTTTTCTCCCATCTGACTGCCAGAGTGCAGGGGCCACTTCTGCTATTTCTTGCCATTGTATTCTGAACTTCTCATACTGTGTCTGGCACAAAGCAGATGCCCAATGAATCGTGCTTGAGTGAGAGAATGAGCGAATAAGGATTCAGAGCCAAAAGTTCCCCTGAACCTCCAAACGTGCTCAGCATTTATCCGCATATGGAGAAGCTGAGGTCTGGAGAAGGAAGTGGCTGCCCAAGATCACCTAGACCAGTTCTTCTCACACTACATATGGTTCATTTTTATTTCCCATTTGTCGGCAGACTGACACTATTGTAATACACAATAAAAGTGAATTTCTAGAAAAATGAAATAAAAACACAAAAACCTATAAAATACAAGCCCGTTTTTTATATAAGCAATTAAAATTGTTCTATCAAATTTATAATGTTTCTGAAGACTAACTTAATTTCTACACTTTTCTTCTCTTGGAGCAGTAACAGTTGACAGACACTGACAGAAACCGTCAACGAGGGACCCAGTGTAACCGCTACCCCAGGCTGCATCCCTAGGCAGGACTGGACCTCCCACCCAGCCCTTCCATGTAGGTTCAGGAAGGAACCATAGGCAAGCCAGCCCTTCCCAGCCCTGGTCTCCCTGGAACTGAGTCTGAAGTCTGTACCTGTTTTGGAGCTGGCTTCCCTCTATGGCCAGTTGGGACCCAGCAGCCCCCAGATGCAGTGCTCCAGGAGCTGTGAGGCACAGACATGCAATTACAGAGCTGCCATCTGTATACTGCTGCCTGCCTCTTTCATGCAAACTGCAGTCCTTTCCCCTGGATGCAGGTGAGCAAAGGGGCCTCTCCCTGGTCCTGCAGAGACTCTGGCCTCTCTTGCAACAGAAACACTAATCTTTTCCTGAGAGAGCCCTGGAGGGCAGCAGGTGCAGCAATCCCAACCTGGGGTGCCCAAGCCTGAGGTGGCCTGGCTATGCAGACGGAGGTGTTCCTTTCCAATGGGGAGGCCCAGGTCCAGAAGGGAAGGCTGCCCACATTTCATAGGAGAAAGGAGCCAGTGACTCCCCCTTGCTTCTCCTCTTCTCAGTGGCCCCATTAGCATCCATGCTGCAACTGCCATGCACTCAAAAAGTACCTTCACCTCCAAAGATCCCCACATCTTCTTTCTGGCTCTCTTCCAATCTATTCTCACAATGAAGCCAAAAGCAGGTTCCCATCAGCTTAAACCCTTTTAAAGTCTTCTCGCTGCTCTCAAATTCAGGTACAATTGCCTCGCTACAGCCAGCAAAGCTTGCAAGCCTGGATTGATCCACTAAACCCACTAACAAAACTCTACTTAGATGTCTCAAATGAACTTAAAGTTCATTATATCCGAGTTGAACTTGATCATCCTTGTAGACCTGTCCTCCTCCAGAGTTCCCCCATCTTGCCAATAATATCACCTTTCACATAGCTATAGTATCCAGAATCAAGGATTTAGTTCTGATACCTCCTTTTCCCTCACCCTCTGCAGCCAAATCAGTTCCAAATGGCTTTTCCTCCTATCTATATTTCAAGTCCATCCACCCCTCTCCACCAGTCTAGTTTCTGTACCATCACCTTTAGCCAAGTGACTATGTTAGCCTCCCACCCAGAACCACACATCCACCTGGGCTCTTCTCTACCCTTTCTCCTTGCTGCAGCCATACTACAGGTCCAGTCATACCCCTCTGCTTCAAGCCTTTCAGAGCCTCCCCACTGGTCTCACAGATAGGTTCAACATCCTGACCATGGCCAGCTGGACCCTGTACATGCTACTTTCTGCCTCTTCCAGCCCATCTCCACATCTCCCTCACACTTCTTTCCGGTGCTCAAACATCATACTCTCCCCCACCACAGGGCCATTGTACACATGCTACTCCCTCTGCCCGGTGTGCTCCCTTCTCTGTCGTCTCCCTTCAGCCTACTCCATCTGCAGGTCTGTATTAGAATGAAACTTTGACAAGGTAAAATTCCTAGCATATGCATTCCTAGCACAGATAGGTGGCCATGTCCTTGACTTCACTGTAGAGGAGGAGCCACCTGCCCACACATTTCCCTCCCCACCACCTCTCAGGCCCCCCACGCAGAAGCAAAACTCCTCAGTGCAAACACCCACCTCTAGGGGGCTCCTGGCAGGCCCTGGCTCTGCCCACTGGCATGGCAGATGAAGGCAGAGCCTGAGTCCATGCATCAGCCTAGGAGGTGACATAGGGGCTGTGTTCCCAGCTGGCACACACTGCAGACCTAAGCTCTAAGGACAGGAGTTTGGGATCCCAGCACCTCACTGCTAAGACACTACCTCACAGATGATATCATCCACCTACCTCATCATTGTCCAGATAGTGCTTGGAGCCTAGAAGGGAAGAGGGGTTCATCCAAGGCCATTTTGTCAATGGCATAGTCCAAATAGGAAGCAAGTCTCTTTACTCCCATTTCAGTGCTCTTTCACATCAAAAAGGAGGGATGACAATGAGAAGGCATACCATCAAGAGGCTTCACAAGAAGCAGATACAACAAAGGAGGTGAAGCAGAAAAAACATGGGACTGGTTCTTGAACTCACCTGAGACAGCCCCATACACCATAAGAAATAACTGAATAAGACTTTGTGATGGATAAAAGGCAGACTGTGACTACAGGAGGTGCTGCTCCATGTTGGTGAGGACCAGAACTGGTGAAAAAGTACTGGTTATTACCATTCATAGGACCGCAGCCAGTCTACAGTTGGGAAAGGTCTAGGAAAACCCAGTTTCCATGTTAATAACAGCAACTTGTATCTAGGACTCTCTGAGATGAAATTGGAAATGTTCTTTAAGATACTTTTAGCTGTTTCAAGTTTGGCAGGGAACATCCAACCAAAAATACCTGAAACAAAAAAAGATATTTATTCTCCCATTTTCCAAGAAATCTGGAGGAAGTTTCAAGGATTGGTTCAGTGGCTCAATGAGGTCATTAAGGTCCAACCTCTCTCCATCTTTTCATCCTGCTGTCCTCACCAAAATGATGATGTTCCCCTCATAGTTGTAAGACAGCTGAAGTATCTCCAAGGAATCACATCACCACACAGACAATTTCTCCTCCCTTCCACCCTCTATTATCTTGGATTGGATTACATTCTTTCCTAGGAGGTCCCATTCTCCCCAAGAAACTTCCCTTAAGATGTGATTGGCCAGGAGGGCGGAGCAAGATGGCGGAGGAGTAGGAGACCTGGATTTCGTCTGGTCTCAGGAATTCAGCTGAATAGGGATCAAACCATTCTGAACACCTATGAAATCAACAGGAGACCAAAGAAGAGAGTAGCAACAACTCTCTGAACAGAGAAGCGACCACTTTCTGGAAGGTAGGACGTGCAGAGAAGTGAATCCAAGGCGATATTCAGGAGGATAGACGGCGGGGGAGGGGGCCTCCGTCAGGCGCTTCTGGCAAGTGATAGAGACGTGGAGCACAAAATCAGAACTTTTAGAAGTCGGCTTCACTGAGGGACGTCACTCCAGTGGCTAAGCTGGGGCGGAACCCTCACGGGACAGTGTGGTCTCAGGACCCTTGGGGTCAAGAAAGACCGGGGGTGCTGAGTGCAGCAGAGTCCCCAGGTATCGGAGCAGGGAAGCCGGCTGCAGAGACGGAGCCGAGGCATGGGCTCTCACTCAGCTCGGGGTTGCCATAAACTGTGATTCGCAGCACAGTCAGGCCACTACTCCTCCAGCAGGGACACAACAAGTAGCAGAGCCGGGGAGACTCCCCTTCCTCCCCCGGGAGGAGTGGCGCGGAAGTGCACCGCAGGGATCTGCTGGGTTTGGAGACTCCACACGGGGTTGGGTGCCAGAGATAGAAACACTCGGTCACAGGCCGGGTGAGCACGCAGTGCGGCCGGAGACCGGGGAGCGGGAGTGACTGCTTTTCTCTGGGGGCGCACTAAGAAGCGGGGCCCCGAGTTCTCAGCTCCTCCAGGTGGAGATTGGGAGGCCTCCATTTTCACTCTCGTCCTCCAAGGATGTACCGAGAGCTTGAAGGGAACAAAAGCTCCCAAGAGCAAACCTGAACAGATTGCTTGGCCGGAACCGACAAGGGAGGGGCAATTCCGCCTCCATCAAAGACATTTGGGAACCACGGCAACAGGCCTCTCCCCCAGAAGATCAGCACGAACAGCCAGCAAGCCCAGAACAAGTTTACCGATCAAGGAGAACGGGAGAACTCCAGCACTAGGGGAATACTGCACATAGAATTCATGACTTTTTTACCATGATTCATTAGTCTTTCAAAGTTAATTTTTTAACTGTTTTTTTTTATTTTTCTTTGTCCTTTTTTCAACCAACATCTTATCAATCCCTTTTTAAAAACACATTTTTATTTTTCATTTTTAGAGTCATATTTTATCCCTTTATAGTAGTTACCCTTATTTTTGGCATATATATATAAGTTGTTCTCTCTTTAGAATTTTGAGATACAGTTTCTTCTAACAGATCAAAATATACCCTAAATCACTTGTGTATGGCTTTGTGCTAGTCTCCTGCCTGATCACATTCTCTCCCTTTTCTTTTCTTTTCTTTTTTTTTAAATCTTCTTCTTTTTTTTTTCAAACAACTTTTTATCTTATCAATTCCTTTTATAAAATCTTTTATAATTTTCATCTTTACAGTCATCTTCCACCCCTTCGTTGTATCAACCCTTATTTTGTACAAATATAAGTCTTTCTTCCTTTAAAATTTTAGGAGGCACTTTCTTCTAACAGACCAAAATACATCCAAAAGCTAGTGTGTGGCACTGATCTATGCACTAGCCTGATCATATTTGATCATGTTCTGTTTTTTTGTTTTGTTTTGTTCTGCTTTTGTTTGTTTTTATCTTTTTCTTTTTTATTTCCTCCTCTTTCTTTTTTCTTTCTTTCCCTTTCTTTTCCCCTGGTTTCAGATCTTTTCTGATTTGTATAGACTATATTTGCTGTAGACGTTGTTAACCTGTTAGAATTTTGTTCTCTCATTCATCTATTTTCCTCTGCACAAAATGACAAGATGAAAAAAATCACCTCAGTAAAAAGAACAAGAGGTAGTATCATCTGCCAGGGACCTACTCAATGCGAATATTAGTACGATGTCGGACCTCGAGTTCAGAATCATGACTTTAAAGATACTAGCTGGGCTTGAAAAAAGCATGCAAGTTATTAGAGAAACCCTTTCTGGAGAAATAAAAGAACTAAAATCTAACCAAGTCGAAATCAAAAACGCTATCAATGAGGTGCAATCAAAAATGGGGGCACTAACTGCTAGGATAAATGAGGCAGAAGAGAGAATCAGTGATATAGAAGACCAAATGATGGAAAGTAAAGAGGCTGAGAAAAAGAGAGAGAAACAACTACAGGATCACGACAGCAGAATTCAAGAGATAAGAGATACGATAAGATGAAACAACATTAGAATAATTGGGATCCCAGAAGAAGAAGAAAGAGAGAGAGGGGCAGAAGGTATATTGGAGCAAATAATAGCAGAGAACTTCCCTAATGTGGGGAAGGAAACAGGCATCAAAATCCAGGAGGCACAGAGAACCCCTCTCAAAATCAATAAAAATAGGTCAACACCCCGACATCTAATAGTAAAACTTACGAGTCTCAGAGACAAAGAGAAAATCCTGAAAGCAGCTCGGGAGAAGAGATCTGTAACCTACAATGGTAGAAACATTAGATTGGCAACAGACCTATCCACAGAGACCTGGCAGGCCAGAAAGGACTGGCATGAGATCTTCAGAGCACTAAACGAGAAAAATATGCAGCCAAGAATACTATATCCAGCTAGGCTCTCACTGAAAATAGAAGGAGAGATAAAAAGCTTCCAGGACAAACAAAAACTAAAGGAATTTGCAAACACAAAACCAGCCCTCCAAGAAATATTGAAAGGGGTCCTCTAAGCAAAGAGAGAGACAAAAAGCAGCACAGATCAGAAAGGAACAGAGACAGTATACAGTAACAGTCACCTTACAGGCAATACAATGGCACTAAATTCATACCTTTCAATAGTTACCCTGAATGTAAATGGGCTAAATGCCCCAATCAAAAGACACAGGCTATCAGATTGGATTAAAAACAAGACCCATCGAGCTCCGTATTGCTGGAGAAGGAGAAAAGTGCTTCGGATCTCTTCAGGACTCTTTGGTCTTTTGGGCGCGACACAAATCGAGTGAGGGAAGGAGGCAGGAAAATCCCCTGGATCCCTGCAGGATTAATTTATTCAAAAGAAATAACAGAAAAATACTCAACATGCAAAAGTCTTGTGAAGAAAATGAAGGAAAACCACAGAACATGCCAAAGACCGAGGCCGACCGCCCTTCGGAAGATGTACCACAGGAGGCGGAAGGAAATCCTCAACCTTCCGAAGAAGGTGTAAGCCAGGAAGCAGAAGGAAATCTTGGAGGAGGGCTGACCCAGCCTGGCCAGGGGTTTAAAGAGGACACTCCTGTGAGGCATTTGGACCCTGAAGAAATGATAAGAGGAGTAGATGAGTTGGAAAGGCTTAGGGAAGAGATAAGAAGAGTAAGAAACAAGTTTGTGATGATGCATTGGAAGCAAAGACATTCACGCAGCCGTCCTTACCCTGTGTGCTTTAGGCCTTGAATTCTTTTTTTGTCTGATATTAAAATCTGGCCCCTGCTTTCTTTCTGTTAGCGTTTTCTGATGTATCTTTGACCTTCGTTTTACTTTAATCATCTGGTGGAATTTTGTTTTAGGTAGTTTCCTTGTTATCAGCATCTCACTGGATTTTGTATTTTGACCCATTCTCCAGGTCTGTTTTTCAATTGGAAAGTTTCACACATTTGCATGAAAATATATTCATTATATATTGTGAAGTAAAACATAACAGGTTACAAAGCGATATATTTAGTATCAGCTCATATATGTAGGATTAAATCCCAAATTTGTGTGTGCGTGTGTGCGTGTGTGTATACATACATATATCAGAAACGTAACTGCTTATTTCTGTGTGGCGTTAGCTTTTTTCCTTTTGCTTATATGTATTTTTTCATGAACACATGTCACACACACACAAAGAATTAAAGTTTTATAAGTAAGAGTTAAATAATTTGCAACCAGCTTCTAAGGGCAATGGGGGCACCTAAACTCTTGATGGAAGAACTATTAAAAAAAATGTAAACCTCATTACCTCTGGATCTCTTAGCCAGAGGAATAAAACTGGCAATTATTACAGATAAAAAAAAAAAAAAAACAAGACCCATCAATATGCTGTCTGCAAGAGACTCATTTTAGAACCAAAGACACCCCCAGATTGAAAGTGAGGGGGTGGAAAACCATTTACCATGCTAATGGACACCAAAAGAAAGCTGGGGTGGCAATCCTTCTATCAGACAAATTAGATTTTAAAACAAAGACTGTAATAAGAGATGAAGAAGGACACTATATCCTACTTAAAGGGTCTATCCAACAAGATCTAACAATTGTAAATATCTGTGCCCTTAACACGGGAGCAGCCAATTATATAAGGCAATTAATAAGAAAAGCAAAGAAACACATTGACAACAATACAGTAATAGTGGGGGACTTTAACACCCCCCTCACTGAAATGGACAGATCATCAAAGCAAAAGATCGACAAGGAAATAAAAACTTTAAATGAAACACTGGACCAAATGGACTTCACAGACATATTCAGAACATTCCATCCCAAAGCAATGGAATACACATTCTTCTCTAGTGCCCATGGAACATTCTCCAGAATAGATCACATCCTAGATCACAAATCAGGTCTCAACCGGTACCAAAAGATTGGGATTATTCCCTGCATATTTTCAGACCACAGTGGTTTGAAACTAGAACTCAATCACAAGAGGAAAGTCGGAAAGAACTCAAATACATGGAGGCTAAAGAGCATCCTACTAAAGAATGAATGGGTCAACCAGGAAATTAAAGAAGAATTAAGAAAATTCATGGAAACCAATGAAAATGAAAACACAACTGTCCAAAATCTTTGGGATACAGCAAAGGCAGTCCTGAGAGGAAAGTATATAGCAATACAAGCCTTTCTCAAGAAACAAGAAAGGTCTCAAATACACAACCTAACCCTACACCTAAAGGAGCTGGAGAAAGAACAGCAAAGAAAGCCTAAACCCAGCAGGAGAAGAGAAATAATAAAAATGAGAGCAGAAATCAATGAACTAGAAACCAAAGGAACAGTAGAACAGATCAACGAAACTAGGAGCTGGTTCTTTGAAAGAATTAACAAGATTGATAAACCCCTGGCCAGACTGATCAAAAAGAAAAGAGAAATGAACCAAATCCACAAAATCATGAATAAAAGAGGAGAGATCACAACCAACACCAAAGAAATACAAACAATTATAAGAACATATTATGAGCAACTCTATGCCAGCAAATTAGATAACCTGGAAGAAATGGCTGCATTCCTAGAGATGTATCAACTACCAAAGTTGAACCAGGAAGAAATAGAAAACCTGAACAGACCTATAACCACTAAGGAAATTAAAGCAGTCATCAAAAATCTCCCAACAAACAAAAGCCCAGGGCCAGATGGCTTCCCAGGGCAATTCTACCAAACATTTAAAGAAGAATTAATATCTATTCTGAATCTGTTCCAAAAAATAGAAATGGGGGTGCCTGGGTGGCTCAGATGGTTAAGCGTCTGCCTTCGGCTCAGGTCATGATCCCAGGGTCCCAGGATCAAGTCCCGCATCGGGCTCCCTGCTCCTTGGGAGCCTGCTTCTCCCTTTGCCTCTCTCTCTCTCTCTCTCTGTCTCTCATGAATAAATAAATTAAAAAAAAAAAAAAGAAATGGAAGGAAAACTTCCAAACTCGTTTTATGAGGCCAAAATTCCCTTGATCCCAAAACCAGACAAAGACCCCATCAAAAAGGAGAATTACTGACCAATATCCTTGATGAATATGGATGCAAAAATTTTCACCAAAATACTAGCCAATAGGGTCCAACAGTACATTAAAAGGATTATTCACCAGGACCAAGTGGGATTTATCCCTGGGCTGCAAGTTTGGTTCAACATCCGCAAGTCAACCAACGTGATACAATACATTAACAAAAGAAAGAACAAGAGTCATATGATCCTCTCAATAGATGCAGAAAAAGCATTTGACAAAGTACAGCATCCTTTCTTGATCAAAACTCTTCAGAGTATAGGGATGGGGGTATATACCTCAATATCCTAGAAGCCATCTATGAAAAACCTACAGAAAATATCATTCTCAATGGGGAAAAGCTGAGAGCTTTTCCCCTAAGGTCAGGAACGCGGCAGGGATGTCCACTCTCACCACTGCTATTCAACATAGTATTAGAAGTCCTAGCCACGGCAATCAGACAACAAAAAGAAATCAAAGGCATCCAAATCGGCAAAGAGGAAGTCAAACTCTCACTCTTTGCAGATGATATGATACTGTATGTGGAAAACCCAAAGACTCCACCCCAAAACTGCTAGAACTCATACAGGAATTCAGTCAAGTAGCAGGATATAAAATCAATGCACAGAAATCAGTGGCATTCCTATACATCAACAAGACAGAAGAGAGACAAATCAAGGAGTTGATCGCATTTACAATTGACCCAAACCATAAGATACCTAGGAATAAATTTAACCAAAGAGGTAAAGGATCTGTACTCAGAAAACTATAAAATACTCATGAAAGAAATTGAAGAAGACACAAAGAAATGGAAAAACGTTCCATGCTCATGGATTGGAAGAACAAACATTGTGAAGATGTCAATGCTATCTAGAGCAATCTACACATTCAATGCAATCCCCATCAAAATACCATCCACCTTTCTCAAAGAAATGGAACAAAGAATCCTAAAATTTGTATTTTACCAGAAGAGACCTCAAATA
Organism: Zalophus californianus; assembly: GCF_009762305.2. NCBI lineage: Eukaryota > Metazoa > Chordata > Mammalia > Carnivora > Otariidae > Zalophus > Zalophus californianus. The sequence continues at coordinate 36,746,676 of NC_045611.1, read as the reverse complement.
GCCAGAGGAATTTTGAAAAAGAAAAGCAAAGCTGGCAGCATCACAATTCCGGACTTCCAGCTCTATTACAAAGCTGTCATCATCAAGACAGTATGGTACTGGCACAAAAACAGACACATAGATCAATGGAACAGAATCGAGAGCCCAGAAATGGACTCTCAACTCTATGGTCAACTAATCTTTGACAAAGCAGGGAAGAATGTCCAATGGAATAAAGACAGTCTATTCAACAAATGGTGTTGGGAAAATTGGACAGCCACATGCAGAAGAATGAAACTGGACCATTTCCTTACCCCACACACAAAAATGGACTCCAAATGGTTGCAAGACCTAAACATGAGACAGGAGTCCATCAAAATCTTAAAGGAGAACACAGGCAGCAACCTCTTCGACCTCAGCCGCAGCAACTTCTTCCTAGAAACATCGCCAAAGGCAAGGGAAGCAAGGGCAAAAATGAACTATTGGGATTTCATCAAGATAAAAAGCTTTTGCACAACAAAAGAAACAGTCCACAAAACCAAAAGACAACCGACAGAATGGGAGAAAATATTTGCAAATGACATACCAGATAAAGGGCTAGTATCCAAAAATCTATAAAGAACTTATCAAACTCAACACCCAAAGAACAAATAATCCAATCAAGAAATGGGCAGAAGACATGAACAGACATTTTTCCAAAGAAGACATCCAAATGGCCAACAGACACATGAAAAAGTGCTCAACATCGTTCGGCATCAGGGAACTCCAAATCAAAACCTCAGTGAGATGCCACCTCACACCAGTCAGAATGGCTAAAATTAACAAGTCAGGAAACGAAAGATGTTGGCAGGGATGCGGAGAAAGGGGAACCCTCCTACACTGTTGGTGGGAATGCAAGCTGGTGCAGCCACTCTGGAAAACAGTATGGAGGTTCCTCAAACAGTTGAAAATAGAGCTACCATACGATCCAGCAATTGCACTACTGGGTATTTACCACAAAGATACAAATGTAGGCATCCGAAGGGGTACGTGCACCCCAATGTTTATAGCAGCAACGTCCACAATAGCCTAACTGTGGAAAGAGTCAAGATGTCCATCAACAGATGAATGGATAAAGAAGAAGTGGTATGTATACACAATGGAATATTATGCAGCCATCAAAAGGAATGAGATCTTGCCATTTGCAATGATGTGGATGGAACTGGAGGGTGTTATGCTGAGTGATATAAGTCAATCAGAGAAAGACTGTATTATGTATTATATTACCTCACTGATATGAGCAATTCTTAATCTCAGGAAAGAAAGTGAGGGTTGCTGGAGTGGTGGGGGGTGGGAGGGAGGGTGTGTGTGGGTCATAGACATTGGGGAGGGTATGTGCTATGGTGAGCAATGTTAATTGTGCAATACTGTTGAATCACAGATCTGTACCTCTGAAGCAAATAATGCAATATATGTTGAGAAAAAAAAAGAAGATAGCAGGAGGGGAAGAATGAAGGGGAGTAAGTTGGAGGTTGAGACGAACCATGAGAGATGATGGACTCTGAAAAACAAATTGAGGGTTCTAGAGGGGAGGAGGGTGGGGGGATGGGTTAGCCTGGTGATGGGTATTAAAGAGGGCACATTCTGTGTGGAGCACTGGGTGTTGTGCACAAACAATGAATCATGGAACACTACATCAAAAGCTAATGATGTAATGTATGGTGATTAACATAACAATAAAAAACTTTTAGAAAAAAGATGTGATTGGCCAGGACAGGTCACATACCCATGTCACAAAGGACACATACAAAGCATCCCTGGATGTTTCCACCTGTATAAGTGGAAGTGAGTGCTGGTGAGTAAAAAGGAATGTAGAGAGGGCTGTTTGAATCATCAACTGACAGGTTCTGCACCACTGGACAAGTCAAGAACAAACCCACTGCCACATTATGCCAAGATCCAGCAATTTGCTAGAAAGAACTGATTATCCCCTGACAAGGACTTTCACAAAGATCAGTGAATCTAAGACAGGCTTGACCTTGTGGGTTGACTCGCCCCATGAGCAACTAGACATCTGTTCAAGATTTTCCTCCTCCTTCAGCTCTCCTGCTGCTCATGGGGCTGTTTACATCAAGTTCATTAAAGGCCCTCTGTCCAAGACTGTGCAAAAAGATGACTAAGCCTCCTTGTGAAAAGGTCCAACCACCCAGTCATCAGTTTCTCCTTTGGGTGGGGAAGATAGGCCAAGAGAGGAAAAGAAGCAAATAGAAAAACCCTCATCTTCACCTTAAAGCATAGCATCAAGGAGGCACAATGACCACAGTGAACTGGATATGATGATGCCTGAGTTCTAGGCTTTGTAACATCAAACAGGTTCCACCACCTCTCTAAGCCTTCATTCCTTAACTTAGAAAATGATTTTCATAATCCATTCCCTTATTTAACTGAGATTATACAAGTTCAAGTTCATGTATATGGAAAAGCTTTGTGAAGCAAGAAGTATTTATCAGTCATTCAACAAATATTAAGTACCAATTATGTGCCAGGTACAACACAGTGATGGATGTCCTTGTTCTCATGGAACTTCCATTTCAGTCGGGGAAAACCACAATTAAACAAGTGAACCAATAAAGAATGTACAGCTGGGAAGATATTTATAAATGAAATATCCAATAAATGGTTAGTATCCAAAACTATAAAGAGCTTATACAACTCAACACCCAAAAGACAACTAATCCATTTAAAAATGGGGAGAAGACATGAACAGACATTTCTGTAAAGAAGATATCCAGATGGCCAACAGACACATGAAAAGATGTTTAACATCACTCATCATCAGGGAAACGCAAATACAATACAAATACAAATACAAACGCAAATACAATAAGATGTCACCTCACCCTTGTCAGAATGGCTAAAATCAAAACACACACAAGACAACAAGTATTGGTGAGGATGTAGAGAAAAAGTAGCCCTCTTGCACTTTTGGTGGGAATTCAACTAGTGCAGCCACTGTGGGAAACAATATGGAGGTTCCTCAAAAAAATGTAAAGTAGAGCTACCCTATGATCCAGTAAATCACACTACTGGGTATTTACCCAAAGAATACAAAAACACCAATTCAAAGGGATATATGCATCTTGGTGCATTATCTACAATAGCCAAATTATGGAAGCACCCCAAGTGTCCATGGATAGATGAATAAATAAAGAAGATGGGATATAGATAGATAGATATAGACATGGTGGAAAATTATTCAGCCTTAAAAAAGAATGAAATCTTGCCATTTGCAATGATGTGAATGGAGTGTATTATGCTAAGTGAGATAAGTCAGTCAGAGAAAGACAAATACCATATGATTTCACGCATTAATGGAATCTAAGAAATCTAAGAAATCTAAGAAATAAAACAAAGGAGCAAAGGGGAATAAAAGAGAGAGAAATCAAGAAAGAGACTCTTAACTCTAGAGAACAAACTGATGGTTACCAGAGGGGCGGGGGTGGGGGGATGGGTGAAATAGGTGATGGGGATGAAGGAGGGCATTTGTGATGAGCACCAGGTGATGTATAGAATTATTGAATCACTATATTGTACACCTAATATAACACTGTATGTTAACTATACTGCAATTAAAACTTTAAAAGTACATTACTAAAAATTCAAAAAAAGGGGAAAGAATGTACATGTGGGTAGTTATAAAGACTATAAAAAATAAGTTCAGTGATGTTAGAAAGTGACTGGGTGGCAGGGAAAGAGTTGGGTTTTCGACATTTGACTGAAGACCTAAAGATTTGAAAGAGCCAGCCAGGAACCGATGGGGCAGGGCAGACAGTACTCGAGGCAGCAGGACAAGGGCTGTGCAGAAAGGCAGGCCTGGGCAGGACAAAGGCCAATGTGATTGGAGTGCAGTGAGCACAGGGAGTAGAAAGAGGAGATCAGAGACAGGCAGGTCCAGGGTCATGCTGGGTCTCTAGGCCTGGTTTCTTCAAACTTTGGGTCACAGTCAGTGGGATCAGGGAGTGCTTTTCAGCTTCTTTATAGTTTTCTGTGCTTTCTCTTATCTGCAATGACCACATTTAATGTTTATAGTCATAAAAATAAGTTTAAAAACTGGAAACTGATATCCACAGAAACCTGGAGGAGCAGAGAAGGCATGAAGAAAAGGGAATTGTTCGGGAAAATCCTCTGCCTTCCCTCCAGTCTGGCTTGCCTAGGACTCTGCAGGCACCCTCAGCCCCTTATGACTCCCCTGCCCTTGCTTCTTGCTCCTCTCCCTCTGTCTGTCCCTCCCTCCCTTCCTTTCATCCTTCCTTTCTCCAGCAGTGGAATTATCTTTTCCCTTAAATGGAAAGCCAAAAGCCCTTCCTTTACAGATGACTCATGAACCTACCAACTTGAGCCAGTGGCTAGATGAGAGCATCAAATTCAGTTCCATCCGTGTTTACTAAGTATAGTCCTAATGGGTGTTTCCTATCCACCTCCCCAAATAAGAAGTTGTTTTTCATATGCCCAGCACCCTCATTTCCTGATGGGAGAAGAAAAGGAATTGGTTAGAAACCAGCATTCAGGGAAGGAGGACTAAGTTGGACTGACAGCTCCTTTCTTCCTGACACCGAATGTAATTTTGGGTCTTAAGCTCACAGGCCCAAGTCCATGGCAAGTATCATCAGTCAGCAAAGGCCTGACATAAGTGGTGAGGACTGTGGAACCTCTCACTCATTTTCATGGGCATATTTATTAATTCATATCCCCTCTTCTGGTAAGAGTCAAAACAGTAAATGTACGGAAAATGGAGAGAAGTAGATCTTGATAGTATTGGTGAAACCCCCAGGAGCCAGCCCTCCCTAGAGCTAAAATCCTCGTGGATATTTATGGATATTTTATTTATGCAAATACACAAATTCCTGTTTTGTGTTAGCTAGGTCAGGGTGGGCTTCTGCCTCTTAGAAGTGAGACAGCCTAGGCTGATACCTACAGATACAGAGCTTTGTCCTTCATAATGCACTTTCACCCCTATGAATTTATCTGAGCACCAGAATGACCCTGTGATAGGAACACTATTATCATCCTCTTTTTTTTTTTTTAAAGATTTTATTTATTTGAGAGAGAGAGAATGAGAGATAGAGAGCACGAGAGGGAAGAGGGTCAGAGGGAGAAGCAGACTCCCTGCTGAGCAGGGAGCCCGATGTGGGACTCGATCCTGGGACTCCAGGATCATGACCTGAGCCGAAGGCAGTCGCTTAACCAACTGAGCCACCCAGGCGCCCCTATCATCCTCTTTTTATGGACAAACTAAACAGCCTGAGGCTCAGCCTGGTCCAGTGGCTGGTATACCTCCCAGCCCAGTGTTCCGAGTCCTTGTATCTCTCTGCTAATAACTTCTCTGCCAATGCCATGCAAACCAAGAAGCGACTTACCCCCAAATATGATTCTCTCACCAAGTTCTGTGTAGGGTAGTATGTGAATTGGTTCTATTTTCTGAAACAGATCACCTTGCCCTGATATGTGGCACACGGGATAAAGGGATAATTATGCACCTACATGAGGAATAATATTAATGGGGAAAATTAGGGGAATTTTTTTTTTTAAAAGCAGAGACCATTTTCTATTTACTTTTATTATAATGGGTTCCTGGCAACAAATTTGTAGAAAGTGGGACGGCTGACACAGCACAAAACACAAATGAGAAAGGCTTCCAGCAAAATGGCCAGTGGAAATGGCAGAATCCTTATGGCCACATTCATTTGTCATAAGTATGAATAGGACAGAGTTTACCAGAGTGTGTCTGTATAAGCAGACCACCAATCTCTTGGGACAGTAGGGCAAGGTGGGAAGGGTGTTAATGTCAAAGAACAATGGGACAGCTGCACACACTACCCCTTTTGAAAGGATTCACTGACAAATCCTGCAGTAAAGCGAACTATTTTACATGGGGTTTTCCAAATTTATTTTACCAGGGACATCTAGGAATAAAATTATTTGGCAACAAACAACAGAAACCAACAATAGCTAGCTTAAGAGGAGAAAAGGGGACTTACTGGAAGGCTGTGGCACAGCTTCTAGAATTACAAGGTCTTTGGTTCTTTCTTCCTAATTTGTCTCAGCGAGCTTTCCATGTCAGTCTACTACTACACACAGATTCACCTCATTCTTTCAAATTGCTCCATGGTATTTCAATGTATGGACGGGTATCAGTATCTATTGCTACAAAACAGCCGTTTAAAAAGACCAGCTGCACAGTTCTTCTGGTCTGATCCAGTTTGATCTCTCACGAGCTTTCTCATGCACCTGTGGCCAGCAGGCAGGTCTTTTAGAGGTTGGATGGTCTAGGATGGCCTCATCCATACCCTGGAGGCAGCCAATGTGCCCCAGTTCTCCACATGGCCTCCCCTCCTCCAGCAGGCTGGCTCGGGTTCCCTCACACAGCAGTGTCAGGGTTCCATGGGCAGCAAGAGAACAGGCCCCAATATGCAAGCGCTTTTCAAGCCTCTGAGTGTGTCATGAACCATTAGCCAAGGGAAGTCACGTCGCCAAACTAGATTCAAAGGGTGGAGAAACAGACTCTAACTTTTGTCAGGGTCACCGGCAACAGCTCATCTTAAGAGCATACATGCAGGGAAGGGAAGGATTTGTGACCAGATTTACAATTTACCACAGGATGGATCATGTTTTATTTATTCACTTCTGTATCGATGGACGTTTAGGTTGTTTCCAACACTTATTTCACCATTACAAGAAGAGTTGCAACAAACATCTTTCTTAATACATCTTTATACACGTGTAATTATTTTGATAGATCCCAGTACTGAAATTGCTGGGTTGAAAAGTATGAGAATTTTACCTTTTGACATTGATTTACACTGCCACCCATAAGTGAGTGCCCATTTTCCTGCATCTTTGTCAATCACAGCTATTATCAATCACTTTAAGTGATTCCAATCATCATGGACTGTCTCGTTGTTTGCATTTGCATTTAATTTGATTGCTAGTGATGGTGACATCATTTTGTATGTTTACAAGTCATGTGTCCATCTTCTATAAATAACTTGTTCATATTCTTTAGACATTTTCATTTGTTTTTTACTGATTTGTTAAAGTGCTCTATATAGTCTAGATATTAATTCTTTGAAAATATTTTTATGACGTGTCACTTCTTTTAACTGTCAATAGCATCTGTCATTTTATAGAAATTTTGAACTATATAGTTTTGACTAAAGTCAAATTTTTCCACTTGTTTCTTGTTTCTGGGGTAAGCAAGGTCTTCCCCTCCTCAAGATGATTTTTTAAAAAATACTTTAAAGTTTTGTTAATTTTTACATTTAGTTTCTTAATTCCTCCAGAATATTTTTCTCCCTCATAGGAGTTTAACATTATTTATTCCTAAATTTCAGCCCTTTTTGTTTAAAAAATATGTTGTATAATCTTTTTTTTGCTACAAAATGTCATCTTTATCATAAACTACATTCCCTATATACATGCTCCTGAATTCTGCATTTTGCTTCATTATTATATATTGATTCCTGAACCACCTTAATACTCTATATTATAATATTTTGATACACAACAGGACAATTTTCTTCAATCTTTTCTCAAAAATGTCTTGGCTATTTTTGTGCATTTTCCTTCCCATGTGAACTTTCCTCAACAAACTTGTTGGGATTTAGTTGGGATTGAATTGAACTTATAGATTAATTGAATAATTTTTTTAAGTAGGCTCCATGCCAAGCGTGGAGCCCAACGCAGTGCTTGAACTCGTGACCCTGAGATCAAGACCTGAGCTGAGATCAAGAGTCAGACTGAGCCACCCAGGCTTTCCTTACTGAAGAATATTTATTTATGTATTTATACTATTGGGTCTTAAAAATGAGGAAACATTTGTCTCTACATGTATTCAGTGGTTCTTCTAAGTCTTTCAATAAAGTTAGCATTTTTTCTTCACACTATTCTTGCACATTTCTTGTTAGGTTTATTCATAATTATTTGTGGCTTGTGTTGCCATCATAAATTGGATATTTTTTGCAACAAACTTCTAATTGGTTATTGCTAGCATATAACAGAGCTATTGATTCCCATACATTTTTGAGAGGGACAGTCATCTCACCACTGGCCATGTCCGTCAACATCAGTCTGGAACCAGGTCTGTTCAGCTGTAACTCCCTGGATGTCCTTGATTGAGTTCTTCCCATTCTGGCCTGTTTCCCCACGTGTAAAATAAGTGGGTTCAACTAGATTAACTAGATTACTGTTTTTCAAATGCAGGTTGAGAGCCAGTTGAGGATCATGAAATAAATGTAGTGGGTCAAGACCAGCATTTAAAAAGTAATAATAAGGGGCACCTGAGTGGCTCAGGCGTTAAGCGTCTGCCTTTGGCTCAGGTCATGATCCCGGGGTCCTGGGATCAAGCCCCACATCGGGCTCCCTGCTCGGCAGGAAGCCTGCTTCTCCCTCTCCCACTCCCCCTGCTTGTGTTCACTCTCTCGCTGTGTCTCTCTCTGTCAAATAAATAAATAAAATCTTTAAAAAAAAATAAAAACTAATAATAAAACATAGAGTAGAACCAAAAGTACCAGAATTCGTCATACTAAAGGCAGTTACTATTTTTGTTAAATTGTTTCCTCACCAATATGTGTGTACATGCACACGTGTGCAGTGTGTGTGTGTGTGTGTACACTGGGTTATAATGTAAACAGTAGTTCCTAGGTGAGTTGCGATTCAAAAAACTTGAGGGGCCTCTGGGTGGCTCAGTCAGTTAAGCATCTAACTCTTGGTTTTAGCTCAGATCATGATCTCAGGGTTGTGAGATTGAGCCCCACCTCGGGCTCTGTGCTCAGCAAGGAGTCCGCTTCAGATTCTCTCCCTCTGCCCCTCCCCCCACCCCATGCACACACACACACTAAGATAAATTAAAAATCTTAAAAAAAAGAGAGAAAGAAGAAAGAAAGAAAAGAGAAGGAAGGAAGGAAGGAAGGAAGGAAGGAAGGAAGGAAGGAAGGAAGGAAGGAAGGAAGGAAGGAAGGAAGGAAGGAAGGAAGGAAGGAAGGAAGGAAGGGGCGGAGCAAGATGGTGGAGGAGTAGGAGACCTGGATTTCGTCTGGTCTCAGGAATTCAGGTGAATAGGGATCAAACAATTCTGAACACCTACGAACTCAACAGGAGATCGAAGAGGAGAGTAGCAACAACTCTCTGAACAGAGAAGCGACCACTTACTGGAAGGTAGGATGTGCAGAGAAGTGAATCCGAGGCAATATTCCGGAGGATAGATGGCAGGGGAGGGGGGGGCCTCTGTCGGCCGCTTCTGGCAAGTGATAGAGCCACAGAGCACAAAATCGGACCTTTTAGAAGTCGGCTCCGCGGAGGGACGTCGCTCCAGTGGCTAAGCGGGGGATGGAACCCTTGCGGGACAGTGTGGTCTCAGGACCCTCGGGGTCACAGAAAGACCGGGGGTGCCTGAGTGCGGCAGAGCTCCCAGGTATCGGAGTGGGGAAGCCGGCTGCAGGACGGAGCCGAGGTGCGGGCTCTCAGCTCGGGGTGGCCATAAACTGTGATCCGCGGCCCAGTCGGGCCACTGCTCCTCCAGCAGGAACCCAACAAGCGGCAGATCCGGGGAGACTCCTCTTCCTCCCCCGGGAGGAGTGGCGCAGGAGCGCACCACAGGGATCTACTGGGTTTGAAGACTCCACACGGGGTCGGGTGCCAGAGATAGAAACACTCGGTCACAGGCCGGGTGAGCACGGAGTGCGGCTGGAGACCGGGGTGATGGGAGTGATTGCTTTTCTCTGTGGGCACACTGAGGAGCGGGGCCCTGAGTTCTCAACTCCTCCGGGCGGAGATTGGGAGGCCGCCATTTTCACTGTCGTCCTCCAAAGCCGTGTGGAAAGCTTGCAGGGAACAAAAGCACCGGAGAGCAAACCCAAGCAGCTTGCTTAGCTGGGACCGACAAGGGCGGGGCGTTTCCGCCTCCATCAAAGACATTTGGGAACCACAGCAACAGACCTCTCCCCCAGAAGATCAGCACGAACAGCCAGCAAGACAAGACCAAGTTTACCGATCAAGGAGAACGGGAGAATTCCAGCGCTAGGGGAACACTGCACATAGAATTCATGGCTTTTTTACCATGATTCAATAGTTTTTTTAAGTTAATTTTTTAACTGTTTTTTTAATTTCTCTTTTTCCCTTTTTCAACCAACATCTTATCAATCCCTTTTTTTAAAAAAACATTTTTTATTTTTCATTTTTAGAGTCATATTTCTTCCCTTCATAGTAGTTACCCTTATTTTTGGCATATATGTATAAGTTGTTCTCTCTTTAAAATTTTGAGATACAGTTTCTTCTAACAGATCAAAATATACCCTAAATCACTAGTGTATGGCTTTGTTCTAGTCTCCTGCCTGATCACATTCCCTCCCCCTTTTTTTTTAATCTTCTTTCTTTTTTCAAACAACTTCTTATCGCATCAATTCCTTTTATAAAATCCTTTGTAACTTTCATCTTTACAATCATCTTCCATCCCTTCATTGTATCAACCCTTATTTTGTACATATATAAGTCTTTCTTCCTTTAAAATTTTAGGAGGCACTTTTTTCTAACAGAACAAAATACGCCCAAAATCTAGTGTGTGGCACTGATCTATGCACTAGCCTGATCATATTTGATCATATTCGGTTTTTTTATTGTTCTATTTTTGTTTTTAATCTTTTTCTTTTTTTTTCTTGTTTCTTTTCTCTTTCTTTTTTCTTTCTTTCCCTTTCTTTTCCCCTGGTTTCAGGTCTTTTCTGATTTGTATACAGTATATTTGCTGGGGACGTTGTTAACCTGTGAGCATTTTGTTCCCTCATTCATCTATTCTCCTCTGGACAAAATGACAAGACGAAAAAAATCACCTCAGCAAAAAGAACAAGAGATAGTACCGTCTGCCAGGGACCTACTCAATACGGACATTAGTACGATGTCGGACCTAGAGTTCAGATTCATGACTGTAAAGATACTAGCTGGGCTTGAAGAAAGCATGCAAGTTATTAGAGAAACCCTTTCAGGAGAAATAAAAGAACTGAAATCTAACCAAATCGAAATCAAAAAGGCTATTAATGAGGCGCAATCAAAAATGGGGGCACTAACTGCTAGGATAAATGAGGCAGAAGAGAGAATCAGTGATATAGAAGACCAAATGATGGAAAGTAAAGAGGCTGAGAAAAAGAGAGAGAAACAACTACAGGATCACGAGGGCAGAATTCGAGAGATAAGCGATACGATAAGACGAAACAATATTAGAATAATTGGGATCCCAGAAGAAGAAGAAAGAGAGAGGGGGGCAGAAGGTATATTGGAGCAAATAATAGCAGAGAACTTCCCTAATGTGGGGAAGGAAACAGGCATCAAAATCCAGGAGGCACAGAGAACCCCTATCAAAATCAATAATAATAGGTCAACACCCCGACATCTAATAGTAAAACTTACAAGTCTCAGAGACAAAGAGAAAATCCTGAAAGCAGCTCGGAAGAAGAGAGATGTAACCTACAATGGTAGAAACATTAGATTGGCAACAGACCTATCCACAGAGACCTGGCAGGCCAGAAAGGACTGGCATGAGATCTTCAGAGCACTAAACGAGAAAAATATGCAGCCAAGAATACTATATCCAGCTAGGCTGTCATTGAAAATAGAAGGAGAGATAAAAAGCTTCCAGGACAAACAAAAACTAAAGGAATTTGCAAACACAAAACCAGCCCTCCAAGAAATATTGAAAGGGGTCCTCTAAGCAAAGAGAGAGACAAAAAGCAGCACAGATCAGAAAGGAACAGAGACAATATACAGTAACAGTCACCTTACAGGCAATACAATGGCACTAAATTCATACCTTTCAATAGTTACCCTGAATGTAAATGGGCTAAATGCCCCAATCAAAAGACACAGGCTATCAGATTGGATTAAAAACAAGACCCCTCCATATGCTGTCTGCAAGAGACTCATTTTAGACCCAAAGACACCCCCAGATTGAAAGGGGGTGGAAAACCATTTACCATGCTAATGGATACCAAAAGAAAGCTGGGGTGGCAATCCTTCTATCAGACAAATTACATTTTAAACTAAAGACTGTAATAAGAGAGGAGGAAGGACACTATATCCTACTTAAAAGGTCTATCCAACAAGAAGATCTAACGATTGTAAATATCTATGCCCTGAACATGGGAGCAGCCAATTATGTAAGGCAATTAATAACAAAAGCAAAGAAACACATTGACAGCAATACAATAATAGTGGGGGACTTTAACACCCCCTCACTGAAATGGACAGATCATCAAAGCAAAAGATCAACAAAAATTAAAGACTAAATGACACACTGGACCAAATGCACTTCACAGACATATTCAGAACATTCCATCCTAAAGCAACGGAATACACATTCTTCTCTAGTGCCCATGGAACATTCTCCAGAATTGATCACATCCTAGGTCACAAATCAGTCTCAACTGGTACCAAAAGATTGGGATTATTCCCTGCATATTTTCAGACCACAATGCTTTGAAACTAGAACTCAATCACAAGAGGAAAGTCGGAAAGAACTCAAATACATGGAGGCTAAAGAGCATCCTACTAAGGAATAAATGGGTCAACCAGGAAATTAAAGAAGAATTAAGAAAATTCATGGAAACCAATGAAAATGAAAACACAACTGTTCAAAATCTTTGGGATACAGTAAAGGCAGTCCTGAGAGGAAAGTATAGAGCAATACAAGCCTTTCTCAAGAAACAAGAAAGGTCTCAAATACACAACCTAACCCTACACCTAAAGGAGCTGGAGAAAGAACAGCAAATAAAGCCTAAACCCAGCAGGAGAAGAGAAATCATAAAGATCAGAGCAGAAATCAATGAACTAGAAACCAAAAGAACAGTAGAACAGATCAACAAAACTAGGAGCTGGTTCTTTGAAAGAATTAACAAGATTAATAAACCCCTGGCCAGACTTATCAAAAGAAAAGAGAAATGACCCAAATCAACAAAATTATGAATGAAAGAGGAGCGATCACAACCAACACCAAAGAAATACAAACAATTATAAGAACATATTACAAGCAACTCTATGCCAGCAAATTAGATAACCTGGAAGAAATGGGTGCATTCCTAGAGATGGATCAACTACCAAAACTGAACCAGGAAGAAATAGTAAACCTGAACAGACCTATAACCACTAAGGAAATTGAAGCAGTCATCAAAAATCTCCCAACAAACAAAAGCCCAGGGTCAGATGGCTTCCCAGGGGAATTCTATCAGACATTTAAAGAAGAATTAATACCTATTCTCCTGAAACTGTTCCAAAAAATAGAAATGGAAGGAAAACTTCCAAACTCGTTTTATGAGGCCACCATTCCCTTGATCCCCAAACCAGACAAAGACCCCATCAAAAAGGAGAATTACTGACCAATATCCTTGATGAACATGGATGCAAAAATTCTCACCAAAATACTAGCCAATAGGGTCCAACAGTACATTAAAAGGATTACTCACCATGACCAAGTGGGATTTATCCCTGGGCTGCAAGGATGGTTCAACATCCGCAAATCAATCAATGTGATACAATACATTAACAAAAGAAAGAACAAGAATCATATGATCCTCTCAATAGATGCAGAAAAAGCATTTGACAAAGTACAGCATCATTTCTTGATCAAAACTCTTCAGAGTATAGGGATAGGGGGTATATACCTCAATATCCTAGAAGCCATCTATGAAAAACCTACAGAAAATATCATTCTCAATGGGGAAAAGCTCAGAGCTTTTCCCCTAAGGTCAGGAACGCGTCAGGGATGTCCACTCTCACCACTGCTGTTCAACATAGTATTAGAAGTCCTAGCCACAGCAATCAGACAACAAAAAGAAATCAAAGGCATCCAAATCGGCAAAGAGGAAGTCAAACTCTCACTCTTTGCAGATGATATGATACTGTATGTGGAAAACCCAAAGACTCCACCCCAAAACTGCTAGAACTCATACAGGAATTCAGTCAAGTAGCAGGATATAAAATCAATGCACAGAAATCAGTGGCATTCCTATACACCAACAACAAGACAGAAGAAAGACAAATCAAGGAGTCGATCCCATTTACAATTGCACCCAAAACCATAAGATACCTAGGAATAAATTTAACCAAAGAGGCAAAGGATCTGTACTCAGTAAACTATAAAATACTCATAAAAGAAATTGAAGAAGACACAAAGAAATGGAAAAACATTCCATGCTCATGGATTGGAAGAACAAACATTGTGAAGATGTCAATGCTACCTAGAGCAATCTACACATTCAATGCAATCCCCATCAAAATACCATCCACTTTTTTCAAAGAAATGGAACAAATAATCCTAAAATTTGTATGGAACCAGAAGAGACCCCGAATAGCCAGAGGAATTTTGAAAAAGAAACGCAAAGCTGGCGGCATCACAATTCCAGACTTCCAGCTCTATTCCAAAGCTGTCATCAAGACGGTATGGTACTGGCACAAAAACAGACAGGTAGATCAATGGAACAGAATAGAGAGCCCAGAAATGGACCCTCAACCCTATGGTCAACTCATCTTCGACAAAGCAGGAAAGAATGTCCAAAGGAAAAAAGACAGTCTGTTCAACAAATGGTGTTGGGAAAATTGGACAGCCACATGCAGAAGAATGAAACTGAACCATTTCCTTACACCACACACAAAAATAGACTCCAAATGGTTGAAAGACCTAAACGTGAGACAGGAGTCCATCAAAATCCTGAAGGAGAACACAGGTAGCAACCTCTTCGACCTCAGCAGCAGCAACTTCTTCCTAGAAACATCGCCAAAGGCAAGGGAAGCAAGGGCAAAAATGAACTATTGGGATTTCATCAAGATCAAAAGCTTTTGCACAGCAAAAGAAACAGTCCACAAAACCAAAAGACAACCGACAGAATGGGAGAAAATATTGCAAATGACATATCAGATAAAGGGCTAGTATCCAAAATCTATAAAGAACTTATCAAACTCAACACCCAAAGAACAAATAATCCAATCAAGAAATGGGCAGAAGACATGAACAGACATTTTTCCAAAGAAGACATCCAAATGGCCAACAGACACATGAAAAAGTGCTCAACATCGCTCGGCATCAGGGAAATCCAAATCAAAACCTCAATGAGATACCACCTCACACCAGTCAGAATGGTTAAAATTAACAAGTCAGGAAACGACAGATGTTGGCGGGGATGCGGAGAAAGGGGAACCCTGGAATGCAAGCTGGTGCAGCCACTCTGGAAAACAGTATGGAGGTTCCTCAAACAGTTGAAAATAGAGCTACTCTACGATCCAGCAATTGCACTACTGGGTATTTACCACAAAGATACAAATGTAGGGATCCACCGAAGGGGTACGTGCACCCCAATGTTTATAGCAGCAATGTCCACAATAGCCAAACTGTGGAAAGAGCCAAGATGTCCATCGACAGATGAATGGATAAAAAAGAGGTGGTATATATACATAACGGAATATTATGCAGCCATCAAAAGGAATGAGATCTTGCCATTTGCAACGACGTGGATGGAACTGGAGGGTGTTATGCTGAGTGAAATAAGTCAATCAGAGAAAGACATGTATCATATGACCTCACTGATATGAGGAATTCTTAATCTCAGGAAACAAACTGAGGGTTGCTGGAGTGGGGGCGGGGTGGGAAGGATGGGGTGTCTGGGTGATAGACATTGGGTAGGGTATGTGCTATGCTGAGCGCTGTGAATTGTGCAAGACTGTTGAATCACAGATCTGTACCTCTGAAACAAATAATGCAATATATGTTAAGAAAAGAAAAAGAAGAAGATAGCAGGAGGGGAAGGATGAAGGGGAGTAAATCGGAGGGGGAGACAAACCATGAGAGATGATGGACTCTGAAAAACAAACTGAGGGTTCTAAAGGGGAGGTGGTTGGGGGGATGGGTTAGCCTGGTGATGGGTATTAAGGAGGGCACGTTCTGCGTGGAGCACTGGGTGTTATGCACAAACAATGAATCATGGAACACTATATCAAGAACTAATGATGTATGGTGATTAACATAACAATAAAAAATTTTTAAAAAAAGAAAGAAAAACTTGAGGGTCACTGCAGAGAGTAACCCCCAAGGGCCCATCCCTGCTCTGCGGTCCAAGAATTTGTATCCATGGCATTGGGTTGCTTTTCCCGCCACCAGAACAAACTGGTCTGCAAGAGGCAAATAACAGGACAAAGCAGCTACCATCTGCATAATTTATACACATCTCCCCTTCACACACACCCTTACACACACACACACACACACACACACACACACACACACACACACACACACACACATACCCCAAACCTCAGGAGGAGCTACCTGATTCTGCCCCAACCCAGGAGATAAAAGTGTTAAGGTGCAGTCTCCCAACCTCCTCCCCTTCCCTAAGGGACCATTATTTCCTCTGGGGAAAGGCTGTGTCTCCCCCATGACGATCCTGTAGTCCCAACAGGTAGTCTACTCTGAGCCAGTTCCCCACAAGGAAGGATTTTCTATGCTAGAGAAACAAAGGAGGCCAGGTGAGAGGTAAGGAGCTTTAGGAAACCACACTACCTACTGACTACCTACTGTCAACCTTGAAAATAAAGCAGCCAGTTACTTTGCCCGCAAAATGGATTTATTCAGAAATGGCAGAGGAATTGCAATTCGGATATGAAAGCTATGGCAAAACCACCCACACGTCCAGAGAACAAAGGACAGGAAAGTTATAGGGAAAAAAAGGAAGTTGGGGGGGTGGCTTTGAACAAAAGTCCATTGGAGTAAAGTGAGAAACGGGATGACAGTTTCTCTTGGCTGGGCTATTGTTGGGCAAGGAGAAAAATCTTCTTCCTGCTTGTTAGGGTAGTAAATAGGCTTCTTCCTGTTGGAAAATGCAAGGTATGAGCTGGGATCTGCAACTGCCCTGGAGTTGGTAGTGGGTGAGCATTCCCCTTCTGATCTCATGCCTCTATTTTAAATGAAGTTTCCTTTATTCAGTTCCACACCACTGTGAAAAATGTGTGAGTGGCTGGTTCAATGGTAAATCAGAACAACTTTTCTAGAGGCAACCTGGCAGTGTTATAAAATAGTAACTGTGCATTCCTTTTGTTCCAGCAGTTCTGCTTCCATTAGTTTCTCCTGAGGAAATTGTGGGACAGGTGAGCAAAGATACACAAGCAAAACCAAACAAAACTTAGAAACAGAGTTTCTTAGAAACAGATTGAGCAAATATGCTCATCCATATGATGGGAAAACGATATCATTAAAGATAATAATGGTGATCTGTATTCCATATGGATGTGGGAAAATGTCCAGATTTATTATTTCATGGGGGAGAAAAAGCAGATTATACGTTAGAACAGCCAAACCCCATTTTTGTTTTTGCAAATCTGTTAGGTGTTTTTTTGTTTGTTTGTCTGTCTAATTCTGTGGAGGAAGGAAGAGTCGTTGGGGCGGGGAGTGTAAAAAAAAGAGGTCTGAAGCCTGGAAGGACTTAAACCAAAATGTTCAAAGAGGAAGGAGGAGATACGGTAGAAATTTTACTTCCACTTGATGCCCTCTATATTGTGTTTTACAAGTGCACATGTTACTTTCACGGATAAAACATAAAACATAATGAAACAAAATTATTCCTGTTTTGGCGGGCGGGGGGGGGGGCGGGGGGACAGTAGTAACAACTTACTGGGAAGACTCAAGTTCTCCCTGCTTTCGCAGTTGGGAGCCAGCGCAGCGCGAGCCCCTCACCAGGGCCCCTCCCCGCCACCCCCCACCTCCTGTCGTCCCCGACTCCTCCCACGTCACTCCCCGAGCAAGGTCCACTCCCAGCAACCCCCTCACCGCCCGCCTGCCCACTGTCCCCAGCCAGGGCGCCCCGCCCCCCGTGTTCCGGACCCGCCCCAAGGACGGTCCATACCCTATTGGCCCGCGACCCTGGCCCCACCCCGGCTGCAGGCAGCTACCTCTCCACCGCACCTCTTCCCTCTGTGTCCTCTTGCACCCCTCGGGCCCGTGCCTGCTCCTGCCGCGGGCTCCCTTCGCCAGCCCCGCGGCATCCCTGCCATCCACCGCGTGGAGGCCAACGCACCGTGTGCCCCCCCGCCTGGGGACCCGGCCAGGGCTGCACCCCCGGCCGCACGCCGGCCACTTCGCGCCGGGGCCACCCTGCTGGTGGCGCTCGTGGGGCTCCTGGAGCTGCCGGCTCCAGCCACGGTGCTGGGCAACGTGCTGGTCGTGGTGGCCCTCACCGTGGACCACAGCCAGTGCTCCAGATGCAGCTTCTTGGGGTTGTAGGTTTGAGCCCCAGGTTGGGTGTGGAGATGAATTTAAGAAACAAAATCTTAAAAAAGGCGGGGGGTGGGGGGCGCCTGCATGACTCAGTAAGTTGTCTGCCTTGGGCTCAGGTCATGATTCCGGGGTCCAGGCTTCCTGCTCAGTGGGGAGCCTGCTTCTCCCTCTCCCTCTTTCTCTGCCCCCCCGCCCCACTCGTGCTCTCCCTCTCCTGTCTCCCTATCTCAAATAAATGAATAAGATCTTTACAAAAAAAAAAATGCAAGTTCTATTAAGGCACCTTTGTCTTTCCACCCCGTTGTTCTCACCCTGAGTTCATGCCTCTGTTTAAATGTCACCCGCTCCGAGAAAGGGGAGCCCTCCTACACTGTTGGTGGAAATGCAAGCTGGTGCAACCACTCTGGAAAACAGTATGGAGGTTCCTCAAACAGTTGAAAATAGAGCTACCATACGATCCAGCAATTGCACTACTGGGTATTTACCCCAAAGATACAAATGTAGGGATCCACCGAAGGGGTACGTGCACCCCAATGTTTATAGCAGCAATGTCCACAATAGCCAAACTGTGGAAAGAGCCAAGATGTCCATCGACAGATGAATGGATAAAAAAGAGGTGGTATATATACATAACGGAATATTATGCAGCCATCAAAAGGAATGAGATCTTGCCATTTGCAACGACGTGGATGGAACTGGAGGGTGTTATGCTGAGTGAAATAAGTCAATCAGAGAAAGACATGTATCATATGACCTCACTGATATGAGGAATTCTTAATCTCAGGAAACAAACTGAGGGTTGCTGGAGTGGGGGCGGGGTGGGAAGGATGGGGTGTCTGGGTGATAGACATTGGGTAGGGTATGTGCTATGCTGAGCGCTGTGAATTGTGCAAGACTGTTGAATCACAGATCTGTACCTCTGAAACAAATAATGCAATATATGTTAAGAAAAGAAAAAGAAGAAGATAGCAGGAGGGGAAGGATGAAGGGGAGTAAATCGGAGGGGGAGACAAACCATGAGAGATGATGGACTCTGAAAAACAAACTGAGGGTTCTAAAGGGGAGGTGGTTGGGGGGATGGGTTAGCCTGGTGATGGGTATTAAGGAGGGCACGTTCTGCGTGAAGCACTGTGTGTTATGCACAATGAATCATGGAACACTACATCACAAACTAATAATCTAATGTATGGTGATTAACATAACAATAAAATTTAAAGAAAAAAAAGCTGGAAAATAAATAAATAAATAAATATCACCCCCTCCGAGAGCCTTCTTTGGTCACCCATGTCAAATAGCAGGCTTTACCCTCTCCAGTTCTTCTTCCATACTATACTCATGCTTATCATGGCCTGACACTGTATTTCAGGTCTGTCTTCTTTACTAGAACCCAAGCTCTAAGGGGCAGGAGTGTTGTCTTGTTTCCCGATGTTTTCCCGGTGCCTGGACCTGTACTAGTTGTACGTGCTGATTTAATGTAAGCATAATCTCATCTGGAGATGTGATCAAATGTCCACATTCAAGGCCCAGTGGAAAGGTGATATGGGTGCCAGTGGCTTTTTGTCCTCCTTGATAAGTGTTCGGTGGCTGCCTCCCCAAAAACAGTGTTGGGTGGGAAGGGAAAAAGCCTCAGCATTTCCAGGGCAGACCGCAAGGGAAAGGTTTACATGAGTAATCACAAGTAATGTGCACTCACAATGGTGCTTTTTAGGCTGCTCCAGGAGTCCAGAGACCTAGGGTCCACTCTTGATTTAAGACACTTAACACATTGTGTAACCTTGGCACATCACAGCATCTCTGTGCACCCGTTTTCCTGTAGGAAAGTGAGGGGTGAAAAGCCCTTTGGCTCTAACCTCTATGATGGCTAATTCTTTTGGTCCTCACCTCCCTTTAAGGTAAGTAGAAACTGAAGTTTTTTATCCCTATTTTGTACATGGGAATAAACCCAAAGAAATTAATCAGCTGGGGCAGAAACGAACCTTAAATGAGTCGGGAAGTGGGGGGAAGCAGTGAAAAGGAGAACTTTCCTTTGAGGTTTTTTAAAAAAAAAAAATTTATCTTTTGTCCAAGTAATCTATGTTCGCTATAGAAAAATTAGAAGCTTTGGCATGTAGGGCCATCCATCACTAAGCCCACTCTGTGGCACTCATGCAATTTGCTTCACTTCCAGCTGCAGTTCTCAACCCACTTGGGAGATACCTTTTTAGATTTTAATGGGGTTGGAGGGGGGCCCAAGCTTGGCATTTTTAAAAATGCCTTAGGGTGATTATAAGGTATTATAAGGAACAGCTGAGGAGAGACCCATTGCTTTCGCAACTGCTCTAGCCAGCTCATCCTGTTTCTTACATTTTCACTGTATTGGACCAAAATCACTTCCTAAGTACCATTTTAAAGTGCCATTTTCTAAATTTCCAGGTGCTGAGAGTATTACTCTGGGGTTAACTCTCCTGAGGTGCTCCATTGGTGATTAGGTTTCCTTTGCTATGAATTAAAGGCTTTGTGTACATTGCAGGCACACACAGTGAAATCACCTAATTAGCAATATTAAATGTTCTGCATTGGACCATGTGGAGAGCTGGGTCTTTGACTTCAGTGACATACATTCCCAAAGCGTCTTCAGTATGGCAGCCCAGTTGGGGGAAAATGTCCATCTCGTGAATCTTCAGTCTTAAATTTCCCCAGTTCTCTCTTACCATCTTAGAACTTTTTCTGCACACCAAAGACGTGGGGGGGGGGGTGGTGAGCCAAGAACATTTATTTTGTGCTTCTGCCTTTACAGATGTTTTTATATCCAGTAAGAATGATAGTTAACATTTGAGGGCTTATTTGAAGTCAGATACTGTCCAAAGAACTTTATATGGATTATATCCAAAAACCAATATACAAAGGGTCATGACAACCCTGGGTCCAGGTAAAATTGTCCCATTTTACACATGAAGAAACCGAGGCCCACAGAAGTTAAGTTGCCTAGAACAAACAGCTAGCCAAGTGATAGTGGACATTTGAATCCAAGCTACCTGACTCCAGAGCCCTTCATCACAGTGACATAGTGCCACCTACAGCAACAGTAGGGTGGACTGGATTGGTCAAAAATAAAACTACTGGGGCACCTGGGTCGCTCAGTTGGTTAGGTGTCTGACTCTTAAATTTCGGCTCAGGTCTTGATAGCGCTGTGAGACCGAGCCCTGTACTGGGCTTTGCGCTGGGCATGGAGCCTGCTTAAGATTCTTTCTCGGTCTCTCCCTCTGCCCCTCCCCCCTCTATAAATGAGTAACTAAAAATACTGAGTGAGCACATAAAGTCACAAGATGTACTTAAAGCTGGAAGAAGCACAGTGTAACCCAGTGCTATTCTACTTGTGGATGTTGAATTATGTGTATAATGTATACATGTTCTGGAAGGTGTTCCACTTTTATCACCTTCCTAAATGTGTCCTATGACTGTTTCCTGGACTTGGAATTCTCCATTCAACATCATACCTGACCTAGGCTCAGTGCTTCTCTACACCTATGAAGGGCTGCTTAACCCCAGTCTATTAAGAAACAGTATTTGGGGGGCACCTGGGTAGCTCAGTCAGTTGAGCGTCCTGACTCTTGATTTCAGCTCAGGTCATGATCTCAAGGTCATGAGATTGAGTCCCATGTTGGGCTCCACGCTGAGCATGGAGACTGCTTAAGATTCTCTCTCTCCCTCTGCCCCTCCCACCCTCTGCTCATGTGCACTTTCTCTCAGAAAAACCCAAAAACCAGAAAAAATAAGAGGCCAGGGGAGCAGACATACAAAACACAAGCCCTAATTCATTAGATTCAATAGACATAAAATTGCCAAATCGGTGTGTGTCTAAGTCCACATTTCCTTTGTATTTCTCTCATTGTGTCTAAGTCCACATTTCCTTTGTATTTCTCTCATTACAGACAAGTAAGAGTTTAACTTGCTTCAGTCCATGGAACACTCCTGATAGCCTGGCTCTAGCTATAAAATATCGGACTGCAGGTCAAGCATTAGCCTCACAGGCTAAAAAAAGGCTGACTGCCTGTGACTTGAAGTCCCATGAGGATTCATAAAACCCTCTCCAGGCTTTACTCCAACACCCCTAACCCCCAAAAGTCCTTCTATGCTCTCCTGGAAATATTATCATATTCTATTACTGCTAGTCTGTCTTCATACTCAAAGCTAGGGACCATATCTTGTTCACCTTTATACCCACTGCCTGTGTCTGGCATAGCAGGTGTTCAACTTTTGTTCAATAAAGAATCTGCAAATTAAGATTAGCAGAGCTCTGGTTAAAAAAAAAAAAATTAGTAGAGTTTGGTTTCTCAAATCTGGTCTCTTCACCTCACCAAAAAAATATGATATACTTTATACCCTGCACTAACATTATTTTACCTCTAAGCTTAAATTCAAGTATTCTCGTCACATCTTTACCCTTCCAGCTGTATTTCACAGAACATGTGCATAAAATGAACATGTCAACTTCCATTCCACAATCAGGTATATACAGAGTAAAGTGACACCCCCAAAGTAAAGAAAGGGTTTGCTAGAATCAGGTTCTACAGAAAAGCTTAGCATACTTGATTTTAATGGTACCAATTCTATAACTTTACAGACACCTGTTCCTATAAAACCTGATGCCTGTTCAGGCTGCCATAACAAAATACCGTAGACTGAGTAGCTTATAAACAGAAGTTTATTTCTCACAGTTCTAGAAGCTGTTAAGTCCAAGATCAAGGCAGTAGCACGGCTGAGTGAGGGCCCTTCCCCAGGTTGCTTACTGCCGACCTCTGTGTCCTCATGAAGTAGAAAGGGGCATGCAAACTCTCTGGGGGCTCTTTTATAAAGACACTAATCCCATTCATGAGATTCTACCCTCACGACCTAAGCACCTTCCAAACACCCCACCACTCAACATCTTTGGGGGTTAAGATTTCAATATGAATTTGGGGGCTTGGGGGGGGCAGGACACAAACATTCAGACCATAGTATCTAACAAGTGCTAGACATCTATCAATGGGGAGGTGGGGGAGACAGATGGTGAGGTATTAAGTGAGGTGGTCATTTGAAAATGCCCATAAATTTGCAACTTCTCACTTCAAGAGGTAGAGCTTAAATCCTCTTACCATGGAGCATGAGCTAGACTTAGTGACTCCCTTCTAACAGAATAAGGCAAAAACACTATGTCACTTCCAAGGTCAAGTCATAAAAAGGCATGTGGCTGCCTCCTTGCCCTCTCTCGTGTGGGTCACTCTGGGGAAGCCAGCTGCTATGTCATGAGGACCCTCAAGCTGCCCTTGTAAAGGCCCACAAGGAGAGGAACAGAGGCCTCCAGGTAATGGGCATGTGAATGAGCTTGGAAGCCAGCCTCAACCACACCTTCAGATGGCTAGAGCTACAGCCAGAATCGTGAGACACCCCGAGCCAGAACCACCAGCTAAGCTGCTCCCAAATTCCTAAGCCAGAAAACCGTGACATAACGGTTTGCTGCTTCAAGACACTAAGTTTTGGGATAATTTGTTAAATGAGCCTTCTGAGAGTTTATGTGGACACCATGCCTAGGAGAACATGATAAGGCCAAGGAAAGCAGATAGGTATAAACCAAAGAGGAGACGGTGCCTTGCTCAAGAAGTGCTTAAACTGAGAGTTGAACAAGCAAGTGCTGTAATGTAAGCCTACTGAACTCCACAGGCATTCTATTAGCTCCTTCTACACATCTAGTATGAAAGGGTAAAAAGTCCAAAATTGTTAATAGCAACTTTATTGTTCCACTGGTGCAAAAAAAAAAAAAAAAAAGTAATTGTATGATGCATTTCCCCTTAAATTTACAATAATGAAGGTTATACATAAATTATATCGATCACAAATTTTCTATTTTATACTATTTAGAACAAAATTATTTTGATAAATATGCCCAGAGGACAACATAGGTTCTTAATGGATGACTGAGTCCAAATATGCAAAATATAGCTTTTGGTATTGACCATGGTGTTTTAAAATTCTCAAACATGCATTAATATATTTTAGTTTTAGGGAAAATATTACACATGGCCTTATCTTGCTAGGGGAAAGCCCAAGCTGAATTTCACATACAGTATCCCTTTCCTCTAAATTAATCTCAAACTGGACTAGAGAACAAAGAGACACACACTTTCAGGTTAGTACTCCCAAGTAATGAAGGAAATTATACAACCAACAAAACGGAATAAAGGAAGAAGAGCTTCATTATTAGCTGAGATAAGTGGTGGTTTGTTTTTGTTTTTTGTTTTTTTTACAGACCACATGAGTTTTAAATAGCAGATCAGTCATGCTACCTGGGGTGATCAGACAGATTGAACACTTATGAAGTGAATAACTTTATTAAGGTCCTGAAGGTGAGTGTCCGGAGGTGCTGGGTAAAACACATCACAGGTAAGAACAGGAAAACCTACCTCAGCATTTCTGAAAGGCACAATCTATGGAAGGGAAACCTAGTATAATAAAACCCTTACTGGATGCACATGGAAAAGATTATGGTGAGACTATTTCCTTTTTAAAGGATGAGACCTTCATAAATTGGCCCCTCAGATTCTGGTGATTCCCGCCTCAAACGCAAATGCTCCAGTGTGTTATGAAAATGTTTGTTAATCTGCTCTGTTTCTTCACTGGACTCAAGATTTGGGAGATCTTCTCGAATCTTTTGGATAAGCTGGTTCAAAACCTGAATTGTGACCTACAAAAGAACATGTACAGTACAGTTATATAATCAAGTATGCACCATATAAAAAATATAAGATAATTCAATAAAAATGTTTTGAGGATCTTGTGTTACTCTCAAGAGTCACCAAAGTAATTATAAAAAAAGAGAGATGAAAACACGATTCCTGGTTTGAGCAACAATTACTGGCAACTCACCAAAAAAACAAATAAAACAAAAACAACAATAAGGGAAAAAAAACCCAAAAATAAAAAATAGAGCATCATGAACCAATAAAAGAAAAGCAAAATTTTATTTAACCTATAAATCTTGACCAACACTGCATTATTGCTAAAAGGATATTCCATTTAGGAATTATTCTAAACTTGTACCTGATGACCAATCAGCCTACTATATTTGTAAATTATTCTGTTTTTCAATAGTGACTGTTTCTATAAAATATTCATGAACAAAAGAGATGAGAATTTTCTTGCAGATAATGAGTTCTTCCCCTAAAGAGATGCATCTATAGACAGAAAAGGATACTACAAATGAAAGAGACTAGTAGATGCATTCTCCAAACTCTGACCCTTATAAACAAAAAAGAAAGTATCAAGATGATAAACTTCTATGTCTCAAACCTCTGAAGCACAGGAAGGGAAAATATTAGTTCACAAACAATATTTTATTATAATTTACTTACCGCATCATTTTCCTTTTCATAAAAATAGATATATCTGTTCAGAATTTCTATAAAAAGTTGCACTTGTAAAGAGGGGTCCATGCACTGATTTGCTATTTTCAGAGCTTTCTTTAGGCACTCCATTACCCTCTTGCCTCCATGAAGCTAGAATAAAAGGGCGAGGGGATTGTGGGGTGGGGTGGGTGGGTGGAGTATTAAAGAGATTATTGAATTACAAACGTCCCACTTCACACAAGAAATAAACATAACCCTGCAGTGGCTCTTAAGGCATACAACAAATTTAAATCCTCTTCATTTTTTTTTAAAAGCAAACAGCTATACTTTACAAATATAATTTGTTTTATATGTTTATATGTTAAATGTTTTATATTTATTATGTATACTTTTTAAAGGCAGTGGTACAAACTTGCTGTATTACAACATCCTCAAAGTGGGGCTTCACCACAGGATGTAACTCTCTATAAATTACACATTACTGTCCATTTCATTTCTTTTAATAAACAAAGCAATTTTCTTTCTCCAGTGTTTCTTTCTTCCTCCAAACGTTTCACCTCTAGTACACAAGGGCCATGGCAGCTATTCCCTGCTAATGATCCTCTTTCATATAACATGGTCGAGAATGACTTCCCTCCTTACCTCCTCCCCATTTTTGTCTGTGTTTCTGCCAGACCAGAAGAGATGTGCACAGGTGCTCACAGCTCGGCCCTGATCGGGTTTCTTCAGAAGTTTGGATGCAGCAAGTGCACACTGAGTCCTCAGAGGTTCATGATTCTCTTCACTGAAGCACTTCATCCTCTCAAAAGTACCAATGATCAAGGTGATGGCAGCCAGCTGTGCTTTGGAATCACTGATTTCATCTTCATACAAAGAAAATGCCTGGTGAACAAGAAGCAGAAGAGACCTTTTCTACCATCTATTGGAGCATTTTCTAAAGTACTTCCCATCAAAACCCCTATCTTGTGAGACGCTCCATAGTCCCCCTTCAGATCACAACATGCTGACCCCTCCCTTGGAGAGGCAAAAGACACAGCTGATACAGGAAAGATATTGACAACTTATAACAAGGAAACTTGTTTTATCTTTTGTTTAACCCAGAGTTCTCAAACTGAATTAATAAAGGAACTTTTCACTCCATGAAACACTTAGACCAAGACCCACCTGGAAATCTTAAATCTCATTATAGCACCTAGGAAATGGAGCATCTTCCTGCTCCAAACCAATCAGTGTGACTACAGTATTAAGAAGGAGTTCCAAGATGGTGGGAAAGGGGTAGTTACAAATTCAGTGAAGAGAAAAATCCATGTGCACCACCTCTGTAACTACAACAGGTGACTGAACATAGCAAAACTGATTACACACAAAAAGGAGAAAAGACCATCACCTGGGACATAAATTCGTATGCTACTGTTTCATGATTTTCAAAACCAATTTCTCCAGCAGCTAAAGCCCCTTGAAGAAAAAGTCTTAAGGGTAATTCTGCCAGCTCTGCTTTGATCAAAGCACTGATCGTCTGGTGAGCAAATGAAAAAATCTTCTGGCATTTCTTTTCCCATTTGTCATCCTAAAAGAGAAAAAATAGTTTAAATTACCTTACTTTCAAGATTAACTTGCTCAAGAATATTCATTTTATATGAAACTTCTATAGAACAAACAGGGAAAGCAGGAAAGCTGAGCTCAAGGTTCTCCTGTTATTGTCCTTCTTCTCCGTCTCATTTCTGAAGCACACAAGTGAATCAAGAACAGTATCTTCTCAAAACATCCTTCTGTGGTTACTGGCTTCGTAATTTTTGTATATTTGGTATTTTGTTTTTTCTCATCAGAAAATCAACAAATACCCCAACTGGACAGAATTAGGAAAATAAACAAATGAATTTTAAAACCTGAAATCATCGCTAAATCTACCACCCAGCAATAATTACTAATAACATTCTGATGTTAACACCTTCTTTTTTCCTATGCAAATGCGATGTAACTGGGACCTCTAGTCTGGTTTTATTTTCTACTTTATAGTAACTCATCAGAAGAGTTAAAATGGGTTCATGCTGCATATACTCGCATCAAACTTCTTTTCCTTCACTTATTTTGTCATAACAATTTTCCTCATGATACTAAGCTACTGGAAATCACTTTAATGACTAGAAAATATTCCACACACTGGATGTAGCATAATTTACTTCACTATTTCCTTTTGGACATAATCTGCAATGCCACGATGAATGCTAATGCTCTATATACACAAAGTTTTATTGAATCCCTAATTATTTCCTTAGTATAAATTCTTAGAAGTGGAATTATTAGTTCTTTTAAGGCCCTACTTACGTACTGCCAGTTTTTCAGAAAGACTGTGGTATTTTTACATGCCCACCATTACTAGATGAGAATGAATTCTCATTGCACCACTGCCATTGCAAACCTTCTTTTTCTTTTCTCTTTACCAGTTTGATTTCTAAAACAGAGGTTCATTGTTGTAATTACTAGTGAGATTAAATATTTTATCCATGTTTGACCATCCAAATTTCTTATTAAAGCAATCAGTTCTTTACATTTTTAAAAGAGGGTAATCGTTATAGACTTGCTACAAGGATTAAATGCAATAATCCAAGTATATAGATAGTCTTTGGCATACTATATGGCACATAGTGAATGCTAGTTGCTATTTCCATTGTTACCGTCACCAAAATCTATACACAGAATGCTGGAAAAGGGACTAAAAGAGCAGGTGTCATAATAAAAACTGGCCAAAAGCTGCTATGTCAGGCTGGCAGGTATACTGAGTAAATCTTGTTTCTCCACTATTGGAAAAGTAAGTTTACTGAGGTTTATTTGTTAATGCTAACCTGACTGTTCAAATTTTAGGTACATCAGATTAAAATATTTTCTATAAAACTATTGAAGATTCAAGCCATGATTCTGCTCAAGGAATAAGTGCATAAAAAATGTACACAATTCATAGAATTATTCATTTTCAGGCCTTTGGAGAGAGGTTATAATGCAATGCTAGGCCCTTTCATAAGGCAAAACTACCTTGAATTAGATCTCACCTGTTATGTACTTGCAACCTCTACATGAAATTACTGTATCACTTTAGAACTGGTAAAGACTCTAAGAAAGTAAAATCATTCTTAAACTAAAGCACTCTGAGACAATTTTGTCATAAACTTATCAATGTCTCACAAGTAATCTTTATTTTTTTTTAAGATTTTTAAAAATTTATTCATTTGAGACAGAGAAAAAAAGAGTACACGTTATGAGCAGGGGAGAGGAAGAGGGAGAAGCAGATTCCCCACTCCCCACCTCCTCCAACATAGGGCTCGATTCCAGGACCCGAGATCATGACCTGAGCCGAAGGCCCAACCATCTGAGCCATCCAGGTGCCCCTCAAGTAATCTTTAAATACAGGAAAACTTTTGGCATAAATTTGACCTGTTTTAATCTTTCATTTCTAAGTGTTTTTATGTGATCCCTCAGCTAGTATATGCAATACCATTGTCTATTTTTGTATGTTTGAAATTTTCTATAATAAAGAACACACACATAAGAGAAGGAAAAAAGTAGTGACATACTTAAAAGTAAACCCACCACTTTAGAATTCTCTTTGTAGCGAAATGCCAGCTGGTAAGCTGCAAATACCAAGGGCGGCAGTGTGAAGCGAATCCGCTGATTTCCACCAGCTCCAAAATGTTTTCGTGCTGTGTTTAAAATCTGACAAAAAAAAATCCCCCCAAAACATTAACCTTTCCTGAACTATGATTAATCATTTATAAAATTAAATGAGGGCTCTAATCATTGTCATTGCTACCATTTTTGACTACATCTGATGTACCAGGCTTTATAGTAGATGCTTTACATTTCTTATCTCACGGAGTCAATATAATTGACATCACAACCAAGACAGATAGTAACCCCATTTCAAAAATGAAGAAGGCTGAGGTTCAAAGAGGCTGCATAATGTGCCCAAGGTAACACAACCAGTCAGGGACAGAGACAGATATTAACATATTTTCACACACACATGTACAAAGTCTGCTATGCTGATAAAGATTGCAGGCTCTGAAGACAGACTTATATTTAAAAGAAGATTCTAACACCTACACCTGAGTGACCCTGAGCAAATTATTTACCTCCTCTTAGTTATAAAAGTTTCATTTGAAAAATGCAGTGGTGGTGGTTGTTCTTGTTGGTAAGATCAAGTAATACATGTGAAGAGTTACTAGTACCTGACACAAGGCGAGGGTACAAGGCCTCAGAAAATGTTGGCTATTACTAGGATGCAAAATAGCTGTGTGCATATTGCTGGTATGTATTACCTCCTGATTCAGAAAAAAAAAAGACCATTAAAGTAAAAGGAAATGGCAATATACTTTAAAAGAGCCATTCTGAAATAAACGTCAGGTTGTTTAAGAAAAAGCACAAGAAATACTTTTTAATATGTGTGATACAATGTGTGACTTATTCAGGTTTTGTGAATTTCTCTGACATAATAGACAGATAAGAGAATGCATTCCCCCTTGGGGAAATCAGAGCTAATGATCCTCCCTTAAAGGTCTCTCGGTGCATAGGTATAATCAATTGGCTACATGTGGAAGGCATACTTCCTACTAATACATTTGGAATGCAACAAAAAAAGAAAACACATGTAGGCATGTGTGTTATGTGAGACACAGAAACATAAGGGAATCAGTTAAAATATTTTAACAATCAGCCAGTTACTGTGTACAGATCACACACAGTGCACCAAGTGTGACACCAGAGTGCCCAGAATGTTTATCAGTAAGGCAAGGCAAAGACTATCACACTGCCAACAGAAGTCAGCTTCTTTTTCACCCTGCTAATGAAGGAGTACAAGAGTGTCAACTATAACAAAGGAAGTCACCAGAAGGAGAAAGTCAGGACTCAACCTCAAATAAAAATGTTCCTCATTATATCAGTCTAACAGCCTATGAATCCAACAACAGTTAAACTACACTTTGCCCAAAAAATAATTAGACTGCCATCTGTGCTACCTTTCATTAAAATAAATCACCCAGATCAGTCACCAACATTCCTACTCAGGCAACATGTTATTCATTTCACAAAGATTTACTGAGACTAATGATAAAGAAAGGGAAAACCTCAACTGTTCTTTGCCATGAAAAAGGGGTTAAAAAAAAGACAATTTGAATTTTAGTCTTTTCATATATTTTCAATGTGACAAACACATACAACTTATATTTTCAAACCCTGGAAACAAATACAATTGAAGATAAGGATTGTTGCTTATACTTTAAATTTTATTATGATAAACAACTGGACAATTCTAAAAGCAGCAGCATAGTTCAAAAAGAAAATGAACATGGAATGAGTACTGAACACCCAATAAAGGAATATGGGTTTTCTGCAATTCTTAAGAAGTGTTGAAAGAAACTAGAGCAACCAACTTGTTTCCCATAAGCTCACAATTATGCTTTTCTGTATAAAGTCAAAGTCCATGAATGTCACTTAATCTCTTATTCAGTTGCAATTTTTTCAAGACCACAGCTGCATCAGACCATTTGAGGCACATCTACATGGGATTTCACTAGGAGCTATGAAAGTGTATGATAACTGAGTTAACTCATACCAAGTACTGCTGGTCAGGGTCCTCAGACCGCAGAAGATGAATGAATCTGCCCACAAGGCTCTGCTCATCAGCAAAGTCTTCGGGATCAGGGTCTTCTATGGGCTGATCTGGCTGATCCTGAATCAGTGTGGATACCAAATTCATTATGGAATCCACCTGTAACATGAGATGCAGAAATCCACTGAAGTGAAACCATCAGCATATAAAGTCACTGTCAAAAGTGTTTCCAGCTGTGTAAATTTACCAAACAGTATTAATAACAACATAATTCCTTTTATTTTAAGAAAGTTTATGTATGCTGATACACATATAGATAAAAGTCTGTAAAGAGATGCACCAAAAATTAAATAATAGTAGTTATTCTCTTTCTGGTGGGATTAGAGTTTTATAATTTCTTCTTTACAAACCTCTAATTTCTAACTTAGAGTAATGATGAGTAAGCTCATTGTAACCTTTTTTTAGTATTAAACTACCCTCTTCTCCCATTTCATGTGTGAGTCTCAAGATCTAAAATCATTACTACGTTGTCTCTGTTTTCCTAATATATGGCAATTTGGTATTCTCTTACCTGGTCTTGAGAAACAATTTCTGTGTTATAATCCAGGACATTACTAAGCACGTAACAACTCATGCTCTTTCTGGACTCATAGTCAAAGTACTCAAAAAGTGGGTGAAAATGTTTTAATTTCAAGACTGTTAAAATATTGTTGTAAGTGTCAACAGGTATCTTCAAAAGTCTGGTGAGCTCCTTTGAAACTGCACTACTGGTAGCAATACTACAAAAAGAAAAACAACAGCCCTTTAATGAGTAAAATTAACTTTCTGTATATACAAATACACTAATTGCATAAAAACTTGAAAATTTTCATTTGTACATTAAAGGAAATAGGTCAGGTGGATTACACCATCTCAAAATACTCCAATGACCTCCTTTCTGAGAAGATAAAGATGCCTATTTAAACACAAACGTGTACTCATCTCTTAATGTTCTATTAATACAAAATAAGATGTAACAACATCAAAAAGGTTGTACAGCTGGAAGTCAAATGACTGTCTAGAATTTGACATTTTTAGGAAAGTATTTTAAGTGGTAGTTAAGTTCCTGGGCAGCCAATAAATACTGTATATTCATGATGAAAATAAGTAGGGAGAAAAAAATCTATGCAAAGCTAGTAACTCCACAAAATAGAAAAAAAACCTGCTTCTTCTCCACCAGATGTTGGTGATCAAGGAAAAGCAGGCTGAATTTAAGGTAGCAGCCTATAGGAGCATTCTGTGGAGATGAGGCATATCTGGGGTTTTTATAAGACCTATACAGGTTGGGATTTCTAATTCTCTAATTTTACTTTAAAACTTACTTGGTGGGGGAAGATACAGACACATAATTTAATTTTCTCTCAAATCTGGAATGTTTTTCAGTTCACAAAAGTGGAAGTAACCAAAAGAAGGGGTGATGGTGAATAAAAAGAGGTAAAGGAAAATAAGAAATCTTCCTGATGCAGCTAAACCACAAGAAGGGAGATGAAAAAGAAAAAGATTATATGAGGTAAAATTATGAATAATAAGGGTAAGAGGAGAGGGGCTGGCTTGACCCCCCATGTTCAGATGCGGTGCAGGACAGGACAATAAGGGGACTGCTGGGGAAAAGGTAAAGGGATCAGAACTGCGCACAGTAGCCCCTAGAGGATGCCACAGACTAGAACAGCACAGCCGAGGCTCCCAACTAGGCAACAAAATACTTTCTTTGATGGTACCAAAATCAAATCTCAAAACAGAAAAATATTTTAAACAATTTAACTTCCACACCTTAAATATACATATGCTAACTTTTTACAACTTATTCATCTCTAGGAAACCACTTCTTACAGAAACACTGCTTAATATAAACACCGCTGACCCATGAACATGGATTTGAATTGCGCAAGCAGACTTAAACATGGATGTTTTTCTACAAATACAGTACAATAAAATGTATTTTCCCTTCCTGTAATTTTTAAATAACATTTTTCTCTAGCTTACTTAATTGTAAGAATACAGTATATACTACGTAGAATGTATAAAATATGTGTTAATTAACTGTTATGTTACTGGTAAGGCTTCTGGTCAACAGTAGGCTATCAGTAGTTAAGTTTCAGGGAATTAAAAGTTATAAGCAGTTTCTCAATTGCACGGAAGGTCAGTGCCCCAACCCCAACATTGTTCCAAGGTCAAATGTTAATGTCCTTACCAGTATGAAAACTCATTCATATATCGAAAGGGTTTGAAATGGAGAGACTCTGGTCCACAAAGACTACTTATACTCCATGAATGCCACTACCTGATCAATGTACACAACCAAGAAATTGGATGCTACTTTCTGCACTGATTAACACCAAGCATATCAATCTAACAAATGCTTAAGACAAATGCTAACATTTCAAAAAGCAATTAAGAAAAACAAATCTATTTTGTTTTAAAAATAGATTAAAAAAAGTGCTTTATGAGGGTTTTTATAAAAATGTAACTTTGACTTACTGTTCAAGGTTGAGCTTATTAAATATTTCCACTGTAGTTTCTAGAACTTTGTCAACATAGTCCACACGATCAGGGTAACACTTCATAGCAAGATTAATGAGAGAGACTTGTAAAGATACAACATCCTCTGAAGGCATATCTTGTCTAGACTGAAATGTTGAGAAAACCACAGAATTTATTTTAAACAATCACAAAAGGATCTACCAGCTGAGAAGTTTCAAAGTTTTGAGAACTTAGAGGAGAAAAGCCATACAAACCTGTATTACTGTAGCGACCTGCTGTGAAAATATGTCAAAAAGTTTAATATCTGCTGGGATTCCAGGTCCATCTTCACGGTGAGCAAATAAAGCTAATCTGAAAAAGAAAATAATCTTTAACAAATACAGGGATTTTTAGGTAGTGGGATCATGGATGACATTTTATTCTTTATACTTTTCTCTATTTTCTACAAGGTATTTCTCCTAGAACATTACAAAAGATTTTAAAAAAGGACATGGAATGGAGCCGATCATGCCCTCAATTCATTTTTTGAATTAAGGTTTTAATTCCATTACAGTTGACAGTGTTATGTTAGTTTCAGGTGTACAATATAGTGATTCAACACTTCCACACATCACCCAGTGCTCATCATAACAAGTGCACTTGTCATGGGGATTAAGGAATCCCCATCAGCTATTACCCCCATCCCCCCACTGACCTCCCCTCTGGTAACCATCAGTTTGTTCTCTACAGTTAAGAGTCTGTTTCTTGGTTTGTCTTTTTTTTCCCCTTTGTTCATTTGTTTCTTAAATTCCACATGAGTGAAATCATACGGTATTTGTCTTTCTCTGACTTATTTAGCTCAGCATAATACTCTCTAGGTCCATCCACGTCATTGCAAATAGCAAGATTTCATTCTTTTTATGGCTGAATAACATTCCATTATTTATACACCACATCTTCTCCACTCATCTATCCATAGACACCTGGGCTGCTTCCATAATTTGGCTATTGTAGGTAATGCTGCTATAAACATAAGGTTGCATGTATCCCTTTGAATTAATATTTTTGTATTTTTTGGGTAGATATCCAGTAGCATGACTGCTGGATCAGAGGGTAGTTCCAGTTTTAAGTTTTCGAGGAACCTCTACACTGTTTTCCACAGTGGCTATACCAGTCTGCATTCTCACCAACAGTGTAAGAGGGTTCCTTTTTCTCCATATCCTCGGCAACACTTGTTTTTTTGTGTGTGTGTTTCCATTTTAGCTGTTCTAACAGGTGTGAGGTGATTACTCACTGCAGTTTTGAGTTGCGTTTCCCCTGATGATGAGTGATGTTGAGCATCTTTTCATGTGTCTGTTGGCCATTGGATGTCTTCTTTGGAGAAACGTCTACTCATGTTTTCTGCTCATTTTTAAATTGGATTATTTGGTTTTTGGGTTTTGAGTTTTATCAGTTCTTTGTATATTTTGGAAACTAACCATTTATCAGATATGTCATTTATAAATATCTTCTCTCATTCAGTAGTTTGCCCCTTAGTTTTGCTGACTACTTCCTTCACTGTGCAGAAACTTTTTATTATGATGTAGTCCCAATAGTTTATTTTTGCTTTTATTTCCCTTGCCTCAGGAGACATATCTAAGAAAATGTAGTTATGGCCAATGTCAGAGAAATTATTGCCTGTGTTCTCTTTTAGGATGTTTATGGTTTCAGGTCTCACATTTAGGTCTTTAATCCATTTTGAGTTTAGTTTTGTGTATGGTATAAGTGGTCAATTCACTTTTAACTGAACAGTTTTGTCAATGATGTCTTATTTCACTGCATTCTTACTATATGCCCTATTTTATACCATACATAAAGATTTTCAACAGCCTGATTCTGCCATATTCTTTGAAGCCTAATCAAGTAGATCACAGATAAACATGCATTAAAGTGACAAATGTATTTAACAGCCATGATTTTAAAGAGCAATCTTTAAAAGATAAATCCCATTATTAGCTTCCATTAAGAGTATGCCCAATTCGGGGCACCTGGGTGACTCAGTTGGTGAAGTGTCTGCCTTTGGCTCAGGTCATGATCTCAGGGTGCTGTGATCGAGCCCCACACTGGGGTCTCCACTCAGAGGCGAGTCTGATTCTCCCTCTCCCTCTGGGATCCCTCTCCCTCCCTGATCACTTTTGCTCTCTCTCAAATAAATAAAATCTTTTAAAAAAAAGAGTACGCCCAATTCACATATAATTCTTGCTACCCAGATTTAAACTGGTGATTTGGAGAATTTGCTACATAAATTCTTAGACTTTAAACTAGTAACTTAGGTATTTAAAATACAAAAAAAAGTATTTGCAGAAATAAATCTTCACTTAGGTTCCTGGTTTCATAAGGTCAATGATGTGTAAGCTAATGAGGACACATATTATATACTAGCACTCAGCATAGTTGCCAAGCAGACACTCATTAAAGCCAATTATCAAAGGCCAAGTTTTATACTTTTAAAGAAGTAAAATCTAAACCTAATGGGATTTATTTAAATAAATAAATAATTTATTTATTTGAGAGACAGAGTGAGCAAGAGAGAGCACAAGCCAGGGGAGGGGCAGAGGGAGAGGGAGGAGTAGACTCCCCACTGAGCAGGGAGCCTGATGTGGGATACTCGATCCCAGGACCTTGGGATCATGACCTGAGCTCATGGCAGACGCTTAACTGACTGAGCCACCCAGGTGCCCTTAACTGAACATTCTTTTTATTTAGATTTTATTTATTTAAGAGAGTGAGCGAGCAAGCGAGAGAACATGAGCGGGAGAGAACACGAGCGGGAGGAGGAGGAAGAGGGAGAGAGAGAAGCAGACTCCCCGACTGAGCAGGGAGCCTGACATGGGGCTCGATCCTGGGACTCCAGGATCATGACCCAAGCTGAAGGCAAACGCTTAAATGACTGAGCCACCCAGGCGCCCCCCCCTTACCTGAACATTCTTAATCATCTATATCTAATGGCTACTTGATAAAAAAAGACTCCAAATCAAATCAGTTCCCACTAAAAGGTAACTTTCATTATTGTAAAAAACAAATTTTGTTCTTTGAATTTGTAAGATTTAAATAATGGATCTGTATGACATTAGGGGCACCTGGGTGGCTCAGTCGGTTAAGTGCCTGCCTTCAGCTCAGATCATGATCCCCGAGTCCTGGGATTGAGTCCCACGTTGGGCTCCTTGCTCAGTGGGGAGCCTGCTTCTCTCTCTCCCTCTGCCCCTCCCCCTGCTTGTGCTCTCACTCTCATTATCTCTCTCCCTCTGTCAAATAAATAAATCAAATCTATAAAAAAATTTTTAAATAAATAAATGTCTAGATTAAAAATATTATTTCCATGCCTCCTGCTAAACCTCTTTCCTGCCTAAGCTAGGCAAACAACTGGTACATACTCATACTTACAGAACAAAGCTGTTCAGAGTGTAATTGCTTTAAAATCATTAAGATAATAAAGATGTAACAGAAATAAGTAATTCACTAAAATGTTTTAAATTCATTAGTCCCCAGTCAGAACACTGCCCTCCAGTGTTGGAAGCACTTACCTATCAATTAAAGCAATGATTATGTTCTTCACATTTACATTTTGGTGTAACTCAGCACAGGCCCGGAGAAAAGGATTCAAAGTTTGAAGGTGGAATTCATCAGGGAAAACCTAAAAATCAAATAATAATTAAATGACACAAGTAAAAGTATTTCACATTATATTCTGGACTTATGGTAAAGTTCATATTTGTGGAAACAATCGTTTAAATCTTATACAACTAAATTCAAATACATTACTTTTGAGCCTCTTTCAACAAAGTACATCTACAATTAAACTAAAACTAATGAGAACTAGAGAACTTGGAGGCTACTCTTTCCTACATTTTGGGGGGAAAAAACAGATAAATACAAAGACCACATTATCAATAAGAAAAAATAATTCTTTACTCAGCTTTTTTCAAGAAGATTTATTTATTGGGGCGCCTGGGTGGCTCAGTCGTTAAGCATCTGCCTTCAGCTCAGGTCATGGTCCCAGGGTCCCGGGATCAAGCCCCGCATCGGGCTCCCTGCTCTGCGGGAGGCCTGCTTCTCCCTCTCCCACTCCCCCTGCTTGTGTTCCTGCTCTATCTCTCTCTCTCTCTGCCAAATAAATAAATAAATAAATAAATAAATAAAAGATTTATTTATTTTAGAGAGAGAACGCGGCAAGCATGCACGAGTGGGGGGAGGGGCAGAGGGAGAGTGAGACCAGCAGACTCCCCACTGAGCCCAGAGACCCATGCAGGGCTTGATCCCAGGACCCCCGAGATCATGACCTGAGCCAAAATCAAGAGTCAGATGCTCAACCCACTGAGCCACCTAGGTGCCTCAGGATAGTTTATTTCTATTCTATCAAGATATTTTTTCAAAACAATGAAAATTAATGAAAGATAAAATGAGTCCTTTTTTTTTTAAGATTTTATTTATTTGGCAGAGAGACAGCAAGAGAGGGAACACAAGCAAGGGGGAAGGGCAGAGGGAGAGGGAGATGCAGGCTTCCTGCCAAGCAGAGAGCCTGATGTGGAGCTCAATCCCAGGACCCTGGGACTATGACCTCAGCCGAAGGCAGACGCTTAACGACTGAGCCACCCAGGCGCCCCTAAAATGAGTCCTTTTAAAAGGTAAAATAAAGAACCCCTCTCAAAATCAATAATAATAGGTCAACACCCCGACATCTAATAGTAAAACTTACGAGTCTCAGAGACAAAGAGAAAATCCTGAAAGCAGCTCGGGAGAAGAGATATGTAACCTACAATGGTAGAAACATTAGATTGGCAACAGACCTATCCACAGAGACCTGGCAGGCCAGAAAGGACTGGCAAGATATCTTCAGAGCACTAAACGAGAAAAATATGCAGCCAAGAATACTATATCCAGCTAGGCTATCATTGAAAATAGAAGGAGAGATAAAAAGCTTCCAGAACAAACAAAAACTAAAGGAATTTGCAAACACGAAACCAGCCCTCCAAGAAATATTGAGAGGGGTCCTCTAAGCAAAGAGAGAACCTAAAAGCAGCAAAGAGCAGAAACGAACACAGACAACAGACAGTTAACAGTCACCTTACAGGTAATACAATGGCACTAAATTCATACCTTTCAATAGTTACCCTGAATGTAAATGGGCTAAATGCCCCAATCAAAAGACACAGGCTATCAGATTGGATTAAAAAACAAGACACATCAATATGCTGTCTGCAAGAGACTCATTTTACACCCAAAGACACCCCCAGATTGAAAGTGAGGGGGTGGAAAACCATTTACCATGCTAATGGACACCAAAAGAAAGCTGGGGTGGCAATCCTTATATCAGACAAACTAGATTTTAAAACAAAGACTGTCATAAGAGATGAGGAAGGACACTATATCCTACTTAAAGGGTCTATCCAACAAGAAGATCTAACAATTGTAAATATCTATGCCCCGAATATGGGAGCAGCCAATTATATAAGGCAATTAATAACAAAAGCAAAGAAACACATTGACAACAATACAATAATAGTGGGGGACTTTAACACCCCCCTGACTGAAATGGACAGATCATCTAAGCAAAAGATCAACAAGGAAATAAAGACTTTAAATGACACACTGGACCAAATGGACTTCACAGACATATTCAGAACATTCCATCCCAAAGCAACGGAATACACATTCTTCTCTAGTGACCATGGAACATTCTCCAGAATTGATCACATCCTAGGTCACAAATCAGGTCTCAATCGGTACCAAAAGATTGGGATTATTCCCTGCATATTTTCAGACCACGATGCTTTGAAACTAGAACTCAACCACAAGAGGAAAGTCGGAAAGAACTCAAATACATGGAGGCTAAAGAGCATCCTATTAAAGAATGAATGGGTCAACCAAGAAATTAAAGAAGAATTAAAAAAATTCATGGAAACCAATGAAAATGAAAACACAACTGTTCAAAATCTTTGGGATACAGCAAAGGCAGTCCTGAGAGGAAAGTATATAGCAATACAAGCCTTTCTCAAGGAAGAAGAAAGGTCTCAAATACACAACCTAACCCTACACCTAAAGGAGCTGGAGAAAGAACAGCAAATAAAGCCTAAACCCAGCAGGAGAAGAGAAATCATAAAGATCAGAGCAGAAATCAATGAACTAGAAACCAAAAGAACAGTAGAACAGATCAACGAAACTAGGAGCTGGTTCTTTGAAAGAATTAACAAGATTGATAAACCCCTGGCAAGACTGATCAAAAAGAAAAGAGAAATGACCCAAATCAACAAAATCATGAATGAAAGAGGAGAGATCACAAGCAACACCAAGAAATACAAACAATTATAAGAACATATTATGAGCAACTCTATGCCAGCAAATTAGATAACCTGGAAGAAATGGGTGCATTCCTAGAGATGTATCAACTACCAAAATTGAACCAGGAAGAAATAGAAAACCTGAACAGACCTATAACCACTAAGGAAATTGAAACAGTCATCAAAAATCTCCCAAGAAACAAAAGCCCAGGGCCAGATGGCTTCCCAGGGGAATTCTATCAGACATTTCAAGAACAATTAATACCTATTCTCCTGAAACTGTTCCAAAAAATAGAAATGGAAGGGAAACTTCCAAACTCATTTTATGAGGCCAGCATTACCTTGATCCCAAAACCAGACAAAGACCCCATCAAAAAAGAGAATTACAGACCAATATCCTTGATGAACATGGATGCAAAAATTCTCACCAAAATACTAGCCAATAGGATCCAACAGTACATTAAAAGGATTATTCACCACGACCAAGTGGGATTTATTCCTGGGCTGCAAGGCTGGTTCAACATCCGCAAATCAATCAACGTGATACAATACATTAACAAAAGAAAGAACAAGAATCATATGATCCTCTCAATAGATGCAGAAAAAGCATTTGACAAAGTACAACATCCTTTCTTGATCAAAACTCTTCAGAGTATAGGGATAGAGGGTACATACCTCAATATCATAAAAGCCATCTATGAAAAACCTACAGCGAATATCATTCTCAATGGGGAAAGGCTGAGAGCTTTTCCCCTAAGGTCAGGAACGCGGCAGGGATGTCCACTCTCACCACTGCTATTCAACATAGTATTAGAAGTCCTAGCCACAGCAATCAGACAACAAAAAGAAATCAAAGGCATCCAAATCGGCAAAGAGGAAGTCAAACTCTCACTCTTTGCAGATGATATGATACTGTATGTGGAAAACCCAAAAGACTCCACCCCAAAACTGCTAGAACTCATACAGGAATTCAGTAAAGTAGCAGGATATAAAATCAATGCACAGAAATCAGTGGCATTCCTATACACCAACAACAAGACAGAAGAGAGACAAATCAAGGAGTCGATCCCATTTACAATTGCACCCAAAACCATTAGATACCTAGGAATAAATCTAACCAAAGAGGCAAAGGATCTGTACTCAGAAAACTATAAAATACTCAGGAAAGAAATTGAAGAAGACACAAAGAAATGGAAAAACGTTCCATGCTCATGGACTGGGAGAATCAACATTGTGAAGATGTCAATGCTACCTAGAGCAATCTACACATTCAATGCAATCCCCATCAAAATACCATCCACTTTTCTCAAAGAAATGGAACAAATAATCCTAAAATTTGTATGGAACCAGAAGAGACCCAGAATAGCCAGAGGAATACTGAAAAAGAAAAGCAAAGCTGGCGGCATCACAATTCCGGACTTCCAGCTCTATTACAAAGCTGTCATCATCAAGACAGTATGGTACTGGCACAAAAACAGACACATAGATCAATGGAACAGAATCGAGAGCCCAGAAATGGACCCTCAACTCTATGGTCAACTTATTTTTGACAAAGCAAGAACGAATGTCCAATGGAAAAAAGACAGTCTGTTCAACAAATGGTGTTGGGAAAATTGGACAGCCACATGCAGAAGAATGAAACTGGACCATTTCCTTACACCACACACAAAAATAGACTCCAAATGGTTGAAAGACCTAAACGTGAGACAGGAGTCCATCCAAATCCTAAAGGAGAACACAGGTAGCAACCTTTTCGACCTTAGCCGCAGCAACTTCTTCCTAGAAACATCGCCAAAGGCACGGGAAGCCAGGGCAAAAATGAACTATTGGGATTTCATCAAGATAAAAGGTTCTGCACAGCAAAAGAAACAGTCCACAAAACCAAAAGACAACCGACAGAATGGGAGAAAATATTTGCAAATGACATATCAGATAAAGGGCTAGTATCCAAAATCTATAAAGAACTTATCAAACTCAACACCCAAAGAACAAATAATCCAATCGAGAAATGGGCAGAAGACATGAACAGACATTTCTCCAAAGAAGACATCCAAATGGCCAACAGGCACATGAAAAAGTGCTCAACATCGCTCGGCATCAGGGAAATCCAAATCAAAACCTCAATGAGATACCACCTCACACCCATCAGAATGGCTAAAATTAACAAGTCAGGGAACGACAGATGTTGGCGGGGATGTGGAGAAAGGGGAACCCTCCTACACTGTTGGTGGGAATGCAAGCTGGTGCAACCACTCTGGAAAACAGTATGGAGGTTCCTCAAACAGTTGAAATTAGAGCTACCGTTCAATCCAGCAATTGCACTACTGGGTATTTACCCCAAAGATACAAATGTAGGGACCCGAAGGGGTACGTGTACCCCAATGTTTATAGCAGCAATGTCCACCATAGCCAAACTGTGGAAAGAGCCAAGATGCCCATCGACAGATGAATGGATAAAGAAGATGTGGTATATATACACAATGGAATATTATGCAGCCATCAAAAGGAATGAGATCTTGCCATTTGCAATGACGTGGATGGAACTGGAGGCTGTTATGCTGAGTGAAATAAGTCAATCAGAGAAAGACATGTATCACATGACCTCACTGATATGAGGAATTCTTAATCTCAGGAAAGAAACTGAGTGTTACTGGAGTGGTTGGGGGTGGGAGGGATGGGGTGGCTGGGTGATAGACATTGGGGAGGGTATGTGCTACGGTGAGCGCTGTGAATTGTGCAAGACTGTTGAATCACAGATCTGTACTTCTGAAACAAATAACGCAACATATTTTAAAAAAAAAGAAAAAGAAGAAGATAACAGGAGAGGAAGAAAAGGGGAGTATGTCAGAGGGGGAGACGAACCATGAGAGATGATGGACTCTGAAAAACAAACTGAGGGTTCTAGAGGGGAGGGGGTAGGGGGATGGGTTAGCCTGGTGATGGGTATTGAGGAGGGCACATTCTGCATGGAGCACTGGGTGTTATGAACAAACAATGAATCATGGAACACTGCACCAAAAACTAATGATGTAATATATG
The DNA here is from genome assembly GCF_009762305.2 of Zalophus californianus. NCBI lineage: Eukaryota > Metazoa > Chordata > Mammalia > Carnivora > Otariidae > Zalophus > Zalophus californianus. Next base: position 36,703,599 of record NC_045611.1, on the reverse strand, counting down.
GTGATTAACATAACAATAAAAAATTTAAAAAAAAAAGGTAAAATAAATGTCCTTACTTACCTGAATAATACACTCCATAAGATATTCTTGAGCCAAAGCATCCCTGCAATTCACAACTTGCTCCAATATGCCAGTCAAAACAATCTAAAAGAAAAAGGTAAGAATTAAAACATTATTTTTAAATCCTAAGCCACTCCTCTAAAAACATATTTAAGCTATTAATTTGAGAATCTTATTTTAGATTTTTCCAACCCATACTCACTTTTTAAATTAAACTTTAACATTTCACAGAAGAATTTCTAAATAAAAATTTAATTCTGGACTTCTACTAAATAAGTCATTTAGGATGAAGTTTATCAATTTTTTTTTATGATTTGTGCCTTTTGTGTCCTAAGAAATCTTTGTCTAATCCAACATTATAAAGATTTACTTTGTATTTTCTTCTAAAAGTTTTATAGTTTTAGGTTTTATATTTAGGCCTCTGATCCATTTTTTGAGTTTTTCTATATGGTATGAGAATGGGTCATAGTTCAAGGATCTTGTTTGCACACAGATGTTCAATTGTTCCAGAAACATTTGTTGAAAAGGTTACTATTACACTTTTATCAAAAGTAACTTATTATATATGGTGAGCCTATTCTGGACTATCCTTTCCAGGGCTGAACAAATCTAGCTCAATGTCTGCTTTTGTAAATCACTTCCATATTGTCTGTTGTTGCTTTCCACTACAAGCGCAGAGTTTAGTAGTTGCAGACAACATGGCTCACAAAATCAAACAATCTTTACATTTGGTCCTTTATAGAAAAAGTCTGTCAATCTCTGCTTTATTCCTCCCACTGATTTATGTGTTTATCTCCTCCACCAATATCACATTTTTTTTCTTTAAATTTTATTATTATGTTAATCACCATACATTACATCATTAGTTTTTGATGTAGTGTTCCATGATTCATTTTTTGTGCATAACACCCAGTGCTCCATGCAGAACGTGCCCTCTTTAATACCCATCACCAGGCTGACCCATCCCCCCACCTCCCTCCCCTCTAGAACCCTCAGTTTGTTTTTCAGAGTCTATCATCTCTCAGTCTCTCATGGTTCGTCTCCCCCTCCAATTTAACCCCCTTCATTCTTCCCCTCCTGCTATCTTTTTTTTCTTAACATATATTGCATTATTTGTTTCAGAGGTACAGATCTGTGATTCAACAGGCTTGCACAAATCACAGCACTCACCATAGCACATACCCTCCCCAATATCTACCACCCAATCACCCCATCCCTCCCACCCCACCCCCACTCCAGCAACCCTCAGTTTGTTTCCTGAGATTAAGAATTCCTCGTATCAGTGAGGCCATATGATACATGTCTTTCTCTGACTGACTTCCAATATCACATTCTTAATGCAGCTTTAGAGTCAATCTCAATTTAAGAAAAATTAGTATTTTAATATTGAGTCTTCCAATCCACAAACTGAAAATATATCTTTCAATTTACTTGTCTTTAATTTTAAAGTGGTTTTCAATGTAACATTATTTAATACAAATACTTTAATTGAAAAAATCAGACTTCAATTTCTATCTCATAAGAAAAGGTGACAAGTAAAAAGGATATACACCTGTTTGTAACGTTCCACATTTACACCTTCCAATTGACTGAGGCGCACCAAATTTGTTCCCACTAAAATTCTCAGTTCTTGTCTTTCTCGTTCTCTTTTTTCTCTATCTCGGCTATGTCCCTGATGCTGCATTCGCACCCACAGCTTGTTCATCTCTGCAAAGTTAAGTAGTACAAAGTCCATAGAATCACTGATATCGCCAGTTGTTTCTTCACTGCAAAGAGAGAGTTGAAAAAAAATCTTTATATACACTATTTACACTATAGGACCATCTTACTGTCATCGTTCTCCTTTGTGCGTTTCCTTCTTCTCTCTTTAATACATCAATGTTTTATAGAAGAAACTTTCAACTTCACTGGCTTAGTGTTCAATTTCAAGGGAAATAGACTCAAGAGAAAAAAAATACCAGGGAGAGGACACAGTACAAGTGTAAAGGAACAAAAAACTTTCCCTCATTCCCTACCCTAGGTCAACTTGTTCTCACGGCAACTCCATTAATTCAAAAAGCCTTAAAAAAATGATACTTATAATGTACTGCTAACTATGTAATTTTTAAAAAAGATTCTATTTGTTTATTTACTTATTTGAGAGAGAGCGAGCGAGCACATGTATGAGTGCACAAGCAGTGGGGAGGGGCTGAGGGAGAGGGACAGGGACAAGCACACTCGCGCTGAGCAGGGAGTCCGATGCGGGACTCAATCCCAGGACCCTGGGATCATGACCTGAGCCAAAGGCAGATGCTTAACCTACTGAGCTACTCAGGCACCCTAACTATATCCTTTTACTGTTGAACATTTTACGTTTTCAACTGAAATATAAGCTTTGTGAGGGAAGAGACCATGTATTTCCTGCTTATTTTTCATCTCCTAGGATAGAGAACATAGTCTTCAAAATTTTTTAATGATTGCCTAATTAAATGCTCAAAATTGAGTCAAATCATAATAAAACAAATAACCTCACCATCTTCTCTGTAACATTGTTAAGTTTTTACCTTTTCTATACCATTTAACTTTATCACATGCATGGTAAATTTTTATACTTTTTTCTCTTAAAAAGGAACTGATACAGATATACTAAAAACTACTGAGAACTGTACACCTCAGAAGTAAATGAATAAATGAACTTAAACAAGGAGTGCCTGACTGGCTCAGTCAGTAGGACATGTGACTCTTGATCTTGGGGTCCTGGGATCAAGCCCATGTTGGATGTACAAATTACTTAAAAAAACAATTTTTTTAATAAGTAAATAAACTTAAAAGGAATTAAGTTCCTCAATCTAGGAAATCTGCACATAAATAGTTCACCTAATTGGTTGCAGACCACAGCTGGCTGACCACCTACCCCTATGTGGAATTTAAGTGCAATGGACATGGATACTAGACACTAGTCACACAAGAGACAGGGCTCTCACTGAAAGGTTTTTGTTTCTTCTGTTTTGACGTTAGTATGTAATTTGTATATGAGATAATTTAAATCACTTATATCCAGGGTATCTGGCAGTCCATAAATGACAAAAACTGGTAAGACATTCAAGAAACAACACGAAAATTAGCTAGTTCATAGAATAAGTTAAGCATATGTCAGTATTTCATCACAAATATAACTTCAAAATATAATACATTTAAAAAGTCCCATCTTCGAAGAATACTTAATGTAATGGAAAAGTGCTCTCGTAAAATTACATTTAATGAAAAAAGCAGGTTCTAATAAATAATCCATAGACATAATTTTTATAAGAGTACATTTTGCATCATACCACACATGCTGAAGGAAATCTCTACATGAAATGCTACATGTACTGCCTGTGGGTGGGAGAAATATTGGTATTTGTTTTTTTTCTATACACTTTTCTATACTTCTTATATATTCTACAACAAAAAAGTTTAACAACTAAATCAAAAAAGAAAATCACTTACTCTGTTGGCTCTCCTTCATCAGGCAAGATGTTTCTGGTACACTGAAGAAGATAGTTCCGAAGAAATAAACCTCTCAAGGGATGCTGCACACCACGACACATTTCTACCAAATCTTTCAAAATATCTTTCCTGGACTGAGGAAATGACTTGACATATACAACTCCAACTGTGATCAACAGGTAACTAGGGGAATTATAAGGAAACATTTGAATAATATATTCATAAATAAATAAAATACTCAAGTCAACAATTTGTCTAAACATACTCAATCCAAACATATTAAGCAAGACAGAGACCAGGTTTTTCTTCTGCACAATGAAAAAATATCTAATTTAATATTTAACCACTCACTGACCCTCCCCCAATCTACACATATATTCACATACAAACTACATACACATATATTTAGACATATAAAAATACATGTGTACATATAAGTATACAAATATGTACACACATACATACATAAGTATCATTATCACCTTTAAACATACTAGTAAGAGAATGTCATATTAATTTTTCTAGTAGTCAAGACATTAAACAAAATAGTATGTCTACTTTTTCTATTTCCCAAATTCCTCAATTATCCATATAGAAAGTAAAATTAATTATACCTCAAAACTTAAAAACCCAGAATACCCACCAAAATGTTAATTTCAATTTGTTAAGAAATTAAATAACCTTAATATTGGTTTTTAAAAATCAAAGTGGAAAATGCAGATATAAAAGCCCTCAGATTCTCAATTACTTACAGCCTTGGGATAATGTTTCCAGCATACTGTACAAGTTCATAGAGATCTGCCACTTTTCTTCCTTTAGCAAATTCATCTGTCAGGTAGACTTCCAAGTAGTGTAGTTCATCAGAAATAGCCATATCTTTTAATTATGATTAAGGACTCAAATAAATCTAAGCCAACCTAAGGAATACTCTGGAACTTGCTGGAGTCATTAAACTATTGGGCAGATATCTTAAACGTTAGTCCTTTAAGAGAACATGTTTAAATGAAGACAGAACTTCAGTTGGGCTTTCCTTATTTTAAAACAAGGGTTTTTATTCACTTATATGTAGAATTTAAGAAACAAAACAAATGAGCAAAGAGGGAAAAAAAGAGAGACAGACAAACCAGGAAAGAAAGAGACTCTTGGGCGCCTGGGTGGCTCAGTTGGTTAAGCGACTGCCTTTGGCTCAGGTCATGATCCTGGAGTCCCAGGATCGAGTCCCACATCCGGCTCCCTGCTCGGCAGGGAGTTTGCTTCTCCCTCTGACCCTATCCCCTCTGATGTGCTCTCTCTCATTCTCTCTCTCAAATAAATAAATAAAATCTTTAAAAAAAAAAAAAAGAAAGAAAGAAAGAGACTCTTAACTACAGAGAACAAATTGATGGTTACCAGAGGGGAGGTGGGTGGGGGAATGGATTATATAGGTGATGGGGATTAAGGAGGGCTGTGATGAACACCAGGTGATTCTAATAAAAACTTAAATAAATGAAATAAAATAAAATGCTAAAAAAAACAAAATAAGAGTTTTTAAAGATGTCTGGTAAAGCAAAGCAGTAAAAATAAGAATTGTCCATCAGTCTACTAGAGGTTTTGAAATGGCAAATCTTTGAATTCATTTTCATTTCAGAGTCCTGCATGACAAAATCTAAGCATTAAAGAACCAATGGCCTAATAGCCTCAATATCCTTCATGAAGGGAATAAAAATTGAAATATAGCAACGAAGAAGTTTAAGCATAGAAAGAGGGTTTCTGATATTAAGTTTTTTCTTTTTCTCACAAAATTTACATGAGGGAGTACTATTTGGTTAAGACAAAGAAAAATAATGTAATGCCAGAAAAACTTAGTAAGAAAAAAACAAAATATGGCCTTATCAAGAAAAAAGTATGATCAAAATGGTCTTCAACATTCAAAAGATACAAAGTTCATAGTAGCTCTTTGGTGATAACATAGAAGTCCGGAGTTCACCAAGCATATTAGAAGCATGTTTCAGAGCATCCATAAGCTTGTTTTTGTCCTACAGAAATACCAAGCGAATTGATGGGAATGTTTAATTTAAATAAACATTTAACTTGGATTTGTTACACAGTATATAGCACTTAAATTATTTTAATCACATAACAATCAGGTTTAGTTTCATCTTGCCTTCTCTCTACTGAAATAAAAAGATTCATGGTTCCTCACCTGTACTGCAAAGCTTAGCAAGTCTTATTTAACTAGGACTATAAACTTCCTGGCATAACTCTAATCTTTCCAACCCCTACTGAGTATAAAAGTAGCTCCATTAATTCACATTTATCTGCAAGCAAGAGAGCTGGCATATTAATTCTTTTAAAGTAAGCTACTATCCTGACAATGGCTCTGTCATAAAGACAGAGATGTCTGAAATGACCATCCCTTAAGTATGCTTTCCTCCTCACAATGCCCATGTGTCCCACTCAACACATATATGCAGACAATGCCTTTAAATACAGGAAACAATACTCATACTCAGAAAGAGACAGAAGCAAGCAATAATCAAGCTCCATACCCACCCATTTTCTCCATTCCAAGATATTTTTTTTTGCAAGGAAAAAATACAATACATATAAATGGTTAAAACAGCATTTAGAAATTGTGAGACACTTTACAAAGGTAAGATATCATCATCAGAGAAACTTGTAACTTGAAGTACCAGCCTATTTGGTTCCATTTCTTAAATTTTAATGCAGAGAATTTATAGTTTCTAAATAGATTACTTCCTACCCTGTCTTTCGGAATATGAAAACACAGAAATTGGTGTAAGTATAATTTTTAAGCCGATTGCTGCAAAAAATATATATCTATTCAGGATGGAAACAAAAGACTTGTTCAAGATAGAAAAAAGATGAATAATCCAAAATGAAAGCATTTAAATACACTCGTTCAACAAATATTTATTAAGCACCCATTATATGTCAAGTACTCCTCAGGTTTGAGGTAAGAACCAGTGAGACTAGTAACTAAGGTCAGATATTGGTATGGTGATAGAAGGTAGGGTCTCTTGTCCTCGGGAAGCTTCCATTCTGATAGGGAAGACAATCCCAAATCATAAATGTAAGTGCAAGTAAACAGAACTCTCTGCTGGAATTGTTCCATGCAGTGCTTGAGGGAGGTGAGATGGAAGATGTATGCCAGAAGACACTGAAGATTACATTCAGCAGAAGCAGTGGTACTATACAAACTTACAAAACATACAGACTGCAATTTTGCCTCCCATACTGACATTCTTACCAGGCATCTCTTCATCTGGAATGACTGGACCTTCACAGCCTGTATGGCTTCATCCAAGAGCTTTTCCTGCTCATCCTGAGGTGACTGCTGTGTTGTAGGCTGAAAAATAAATACTTCATTAATGTCTCATTAGCACTCTCTTCTAAAAAATCTGTTATTTCTCTAGTTCTAGCCATAGCCCTTTTCCAAGGCTTTCATAAAAGCCTCATTCCAGTTCTAGATCTCAAACCCATTTATCTATTTTTGACAACTTATGATGGGTATAGTCAGACCCAAATCTCTAAAAGCCTCTTTTTCTCCTCTATACTACTTTTCATCTGCATTTTAGTCTAGTCTTAGATCAAGAAACCAGTTTATCAAACAATGACCTTCTCAGGCAATATGTCACAAGACACCAAAGAACTTAGAAATAAAATAGCTGAAATTATTATTAGTGACTGATAGTAGAAGACCATAAAGAGTACTCTCAAGTACCTACCTTATCATTTCAAATAGAAAAATCTACAGCTATAATGGACAAAATATATCTAGATACTCTTCCCTTTGTTATCAACAAAACCCTGCTTACAAAATTAATTAGACCTACTGGTCAAACAGAATTAACCACTCCATCCTTCACGTGTATAAACACTGTGTTTACACCTCTACTGCAGTATGCATTATATTGTAATTATAAATAATGGCCATTTTGATGTCCTCGGGACCCAACACATTGCCTGACACATGTTCACTGTCGAACGAATGAGCTTGTTTTAGAATGTTTAGGCATTTAATAAAAAATGGCTAAAGAATCAACAGATGGCGGTGCCTGGGTGGCTCAATCAGTTAAGTATCTACCTTTAGTTCAGGTCATGACCTCAGGGATCGAGCCCCGCATCAGGCTCCCTGCTCAGCAGGGAGTCTGCTTCTCTCTGTCCCTCTCCCCACTCATTCTCTTTCGCTCTCAAATAAATAAATAAAATCTTAAAAAAAAATCAACAGACGAATGGCTAAGTTGTGTTATACACATATATATAAATACATATACTGGAATATTATTCAATCATAAAAAGGAACAAAGTGATATATGTGACATGAATGAAATTAAAAACATTATGCTAAGTGAAGGAAGCCAGACACAAAAGACCATGTATTGTATGAGTCCATATGAAATATCCAGAACAGGCAAATTATCCATAGAAACAGAAAGTAGACTTGTGGTTACCAGAAGAGAGAGTGGGCAAATAACTACTTAATAAGTACAGGTTTTCCTTTGGAATTGATAAAAATGTTTTGGAACTGGACAGAAATGGTGGTTGTATAACACTGCAAATGTATTAAATGCCACTGAATTGTTCACTTTAAAATGGTTAATCTTGGGGCAACTGGGTGGCTCAGACGGTTGAGCAGCCAGCTCTTGATTTCAGTTCAGGTCATGATATCAGGGTCCCAGGATCAAGCCCTGAGTTGGGCTCCATGCTCAGTGGGGAGTCTGCTTGAAGATTCTCTCTTCCCCTCTGCCCTCCCAATATTCTCTACCCCCTCTAAAATAAATAAATAAATCTTTAAAAAATAAAATAAAATGGCTAATCTTACGTTATATGAATTTCAACTTAAAAAAATGTTTAAAAGTAAAATGCCTCTTATACAATGAGATGGAAAGGAGGAAGGCAAAGACATATAAACATAAAAGTTAAGTCTGGGGCGCCTGGGTGGCTCAGTTGGTTAAACAACTGCCTTCGGCTCAGGTCATGATCCTGGAGTCCCGGGATCGAGTCCCACATCGGGCTCCCTGCTCAGCAGGGAGTCTGCTTCTGCCTCTGACCCTCTTCCCTCTCGTGCTCTCTATCTCTCATTCTCTCTCTCTCAAATAAATAAATAAAATCTTAAAAAAAAAAAGTTAAGTCTGGTCTGTTCTATTATCTAAAACAATGAAAACAGCACTGAATTTGAGATTAACAAAAACCACATAAAACCCATTTTTTAATTAGAATCATTTACAAAAATGGAAAACTTCTTTTTGGTCTAATTTTGGAAAGAGAAAAAAATTAATAATACGAAATGCCAAGCGTCTCTTTTTTTCCTATAGCAAATCTAGTAACCTGTGCTTCCCTATGACCACGCTTCTTCACAAACATATACAAATTTCAAAGAAAAAGTTATGACTTTTAAACTAAACTTAAAGCGAACCTTAATTTATACAGCAGAACTATCAGTGTAAAATGTTGGTTTCAGAGGTAAAGACAACACCAGCATCTGAGGATTCTGACTTAATGAAATTCACTACCCATCCTGGGCTAGTCCTCTGAGAACTTCAGTGACACCAAGCTATGGTTTAGGGTTTTTTTGGCTCTTTATCTCTAGATGCAATAGATTTAACAATTATTAGAATCAATGGATTTCATTAAGTTCAGATGACCAACTTAGAGATAAATATTGATACATCAGGAAATTTTTATAATTACTTTATTGTGGTAAAATATATATAACATATAATTTGACATTTTAACCATTTTTTAATTTTTATTTTTTTAAAGATTTTTATTTATTTGACAAAGAGAGAGGGAACACAAGCAGGGGGAGTGGGAGAGGGAGAAGCAGGCTTCCCGCCCAGCAGGGAGTCTGATGCAGGGCTCAATCCCAGGACCCTGGAATCATGACCTGAGCCGAAGGCAGACGCTTAACGACTGAGTCACCCAGGTGCCCCATTTTAACCATTTTTAAATGTGCAGTTCAGTGACATTAAGTACATTCACATTGTTGTACGGTCATCACCACCATCCATCTCCAAGTATTCTTTCATCGTTCCCAAAGGAAACTCTATACCCATAAAACAATAACCCCCCATTGTCTACTGCTACCCCAGGCAACTTTCTCTGAGTCTGTCTCTATGAGTCTTACTTCTCTAGGTACCTCATATAAGTAGAATCATACTCTTTTGTATCTGGCCATTTCAACTTAGCATAATGTCTTCAAGGTTCATCCATGTTGTAGCATTTGTCAAAATTTCCCTTTTTTTAAGGCTGAATAATATTCCATCATATCTATATACCATATTTTGTTTATCTATTCTTCTATTGATGGGATACTTGGGTTGCTTCCACCTTTTGGCTATTGTGTATAATAACATTAATACAGCAAATAAAACTGTGGTTACAAAGAGACTACAGAGACCCTGGGTGGCTCAGTTGGTTAAGCATCTGCCTTCAGCTCAGGTCATGATCCCAGGATCCTGGGATCGAGTCCCCCCCCAACATCAGGCTCCTTGCTCAGGGGGGAGCCTACTTCTCCCTCTGCCTACAGCTCCCCCTGCTTGTGCTCACGTGTTCTCTCTCTCTCTCTCTCTCTGGCAAATAAATAAGTAAAATCTAAAAAACAAACAAAAAAAAGAGACTACAAACAATTCTAAAAATATCTGTATAGAATCCAATAGATTCAGTGATCTATAAACAAAACTTTAGCAGAATTCTATTTTGTATCAACTGGGTTTAAAATAGAACCAAATACACTATATAGAAAATTACAGACTTATTATAAGGTAGGCTACAAATGAAGAACTAAAGCTATAATAAAGAAATGTATTTTTATCTTTTTATTTATTTGACAGAGAGAGCACAAGCAGAGGGAGAGAGAGGGAGAAGCAGGCTCCCTGCTGAGCAAGGAGCCCGCTGTGGGAGTCGATCCCAGGACCCTGGGATCATGACCCAGGCCGAAGGCAGCCGCTTAACCGACTGAGCCACCCAGGCGTCCCTAAAGAAATGTATTTTTAGATATTACTCCCAAGACAATGTAGTTATATAAATGTAGCCATCATGTGGCTATTCTAAGGGAGTGTCTTGATGTACTTCCTGGAAGTGTCACATAGAGCAAAAACAGTAAGAACTGTTACGAGCATGCTCTCAATTAACACAAGCCAGGTAATCAATGTCTCCTCACTTGTGGAAATAGTTCTCCATTTCCAAATGACTTTGTACTTAGCAGTTACATGGATGAGAGAAAAATGGAAACACTAAAGAATCAAGATCAAATTAACATTTGTAACTAGGCTCACTTTAGCTTGAGACCTAGGACAAACTCCTAAATCTATATAATTGTAAGGTTCACAGAAAGTGATCCATCATGGACAGATCACTTATAAAACTACTCTCCATTCCAACAATGTGCATTCGTTTCCTCTTCTATTAAACAGGGACAATAAGAGTACTTATATTACTATTATGAGGAGTAAATGAAATGACACAGAGCTCAGAACATGCCTAGCACTTAGTAACACTTTATAAGTATTACCATTATTATGCCCCCTCAGATATAAGCAATTATCTCCACCCATCCTAGCAACTTATTTGATCCATCTCTTCACTGATATGCTGCAGATGTAATCTAACAACACAATGTAAATCAACTATAAAACAAAAATAACCAATCTCACAAAGACACAGAACTTAAATCAACTATAAAACAAAAATAACCAATCTCACAAAGACACAGAACTTCATCACATTTAATGAAAGTACTATTTTTAAAATTATAAGCCACAAAATTACAATTGAAGTCGGGAGCATTATGGATGATGAGGGCTTGGGAACATATAATTTGAACACTAAACTGGCTCCAACTTCATTTACCAATACATTTCCCCAGGAATTCTATGCTGGTATTCACTTCTCCCAGCTTCATCTATTGGCAACACTTTTTCTTCTCCACCTGGAGAAACTTTTTCTTTTTTAAATTTTATTTATTTATTTGAGAGAGCGAGTGAGTGGGCACACACAAGCAGGGGTAGGGGAAGAGGGAGAAGCAGACTCCCCAATGAGCAGGGAGCCCAACTCAAGAGTGCAATCCCAGGACCCCCAGATCATGACCTGAGCCAAAGGCAGATGCTTAACCAACGGAGCCACCCAGGTACCCTTCCACCTGCAGAATTTCTGCTTATCTTCCTCCCTGTATCAGTTCACATGTTACTTTCTGTAGTCTTTTTCAAGCCCCCTGCGCAGAACTTTCTCCCTCCATGACCCCACAACGCTGAGTTGACAGTGCTAATAAAGCAATCCTCAGACTGTATTACATTAAGTTCCACAAGCATATCTCCCCCTTAGACTCTTAAGCTATTTGACAGCAAGGACTATGTTTGTTTCTAGTGCCCAGCAGTCCATGACATTAGAAGGCATACAAGATGCTTGATGAATTGAATTGGATCCCAGAATTTTAGGACTGGGAAGAGCCAAAGAAGCAAAAATAAAGAAAATCTAAAAAACAAAAAAACTTTTGGATGCAAAAGTGAGACTCAAGACTGAATGACTTGTCCAAGTCATAGAAACAGGGACTGTGACAAGACTGATACCCAAGTTTCCTTTCTCAAAAATGTTCATGAGGACAAGACTGTGCGTCCTGCTCATTGCTCCAAACTGGTTCATCCAGCACAGAACTAAGATGTATAGCAGATCCTCAACTAAGTGCTTTCCATATAAAACACTGTAAATATCAATTCATAAATGCAGAGAAACAGACAAACCCTAGTTAAATTTTTACTGTCCTTGTATCACTTCCCAATAGTAAAAATTCTGAGAAATAAACAAAATCATCCTGTATGGCAATACAGCATATGAAAGTAGTACATGTCAAACATTTAATCCTACATTTAATCCTAATCCTGGCATTAACACATCTAAAGTGAAGCCTGTTTCCAGGCTTACAGATTTATAGAAACCTGTCTACATGAAGTGAATAATGAATTAAAATTGCCATACAGTACACCAACATTCAAAAACATTATTTATACACTGCAGACTATGTCAAAAGCTAATGAAATGCAAGTGACAACTTGCCTTTGTGAAAACTAGGCACATGGATTCACATTTTGAGGAAGTTCAAGTTTACAGGCCAACAGCCACACCGCGATTTGCTGCCATCACGAAGAGGCACTAACAAGAACGAAGGCCTACTTCCAGCAAATAAAATACTTGGATTTCATCAATGGGGAGACATGTAAGAGAGCCAGGGTGTCCAATGAACAAATATTAAAGGAAACAAAAAGTATCGTTTCTCTCTATCAGAATTAATGGATATCAGATAGCATGAGTCCTTCCAGGAAATTCACGTAAGCGAGTCCCTAGAATTCGCTGACAAACACCGCAGTGGAAGGGGTCTATGAGGCCGAAAAAGACCAGGGTACCATTTGGACCCTCCAGTAGGTATTTCTTGCACAAGAAAAGGGTGTGGGGCCAATAGAGCACTATCAGGCACAAAGGTGGAAACGCACGCCAGCGAGAGAGCAACCTCTGGGCGGGTCCCGACGCCACCCCGAGTCTCAGGCCCTTCGCACGCCCCCGACCCAGCCTGACTCTCAGACTCGTCCCCTCAAGGCTCGGTGGTGGCCGACTCCACTCAGAGGCGGCGGCAGGCCTTCACGGACTTCAGAGCCTACAGGCCTAACGCCCCCTCAGAAAGGCCATCCCATTCCTGGGCAACCGCCGCGATCAGGAGCCACCGCCCACCCCGATCTCGGATCAGCCCGCCTGCGGCCTTCCCCGGCCTGTCCTCATCCCGCAGGCCAAGCCCGGCTGGTCTTAGCCCTGATCGGGCTCCCGGGCACCAACTCCGCCCGCAAGGCTCCAGGGCGGAGGGAGAGCGCAGGGCTTGGGAGGAGGGTCGGCCCGGGGCCCGCCGCCCCTCAACACTCACCATGGCGACTCTCCTAAGCCTGCAGCAAGCAGCAGCACCCACCCGGCGCGGAGCCTCGCGCGATCAGGTGACGCTGCGGCCTCTTCAAACCCCGCCCTCTTTAGCCCCGCCCTCAGACCCCCGCAGGCGGCTCCTCGATTGGCCCGCTTCTAGGAACTCAAGTCTCGCGTGTTTATTGGCTCTTGCCACTTATCGGTGGACTGAAGGACCTGGGTGCCAGCCAGTCTCTCCACAGTGTGTGAGAGGGTAGAAAGGTGCAGGGTAGCAGGGTATCTCTTGGTGGCAGGAAGGAGCCAGCAGGAAGTAAAGGCATCGTTTGAGGAATTTGTCAAGACGGGAGAAAAGGAAGGAAGGGGAGCCGCTGGTCCAAGTTCACCGGCCCAGGAGTGTGCAGTGGTGGTGCGCATGAGCAAAAGGAAAACTAGGCTTGATTTGTGGAGCGAGCGCGACTTCTCGTCCCAGCCAATCCAGATGCAGCAGAGGGGTGGGGCCTGGCCCTCACTGGCGGACGCGGCGTTTGCGCGCGGGTTTCGTCGCGTTGCAGCGGTTCGCGCGAGCAGTTCTCCGCGCCATGGAGTCTGGGCTGGTCCGACGTTTAGCGGCGCGTTTGGGTATCGCCGAGCCAGATGTGCTGAGGTGGGTCTGGCGGCGTACACCTCAGCGGCCTTGGACTCTCCTCAGGCGAGGCCCGCGTGTAGGGCGGCGGCGCCGAGTGAGAGGGGGACGCTGGAGCCGGGTGGCATTAGGCCCTATCTCAAGAACTTCCCAGCAGTGGGCTTATATGAACTGGCAAGACGGGGCGATTGTAGACGTCCTTGGGAACAACTGGCTCTGTGGGATGCACGGTGGTGGGACGGGGAAAGTCGATCTTTGATCGTTCCGCAGATACTTATTGAGGGTCTGTTTACAGCGGTGAACGACACAGGCGGGGTACAGACCTCCTTGGAGGTCACTGTGACGGCGAGAACTAGGAGGAAAACGAAAAGATGGTGTGCCGAATCGAGGGCGGGAGGAGCACAGAGCGCGCCCTGGCGGCTGCTTTTCATTAAAAATAACATCCTAGATAATATGTTAACTAGAATTTAAATAAAAATTAGAAAAAAAAATTCTTAGAAAGGCCTCGGAGGGCTGCCACTTGTGCGGAGACCCGATTGATAGAACGTGCCGGCCATGGGAAGATGTGGGAAGAGCCGTCCAAGCTGAGACAACAGCTTGTGCATAAGCCCTTTGCATAATCCAGGGTTAGAAATAAAGCTATTGTGGCTGAAATGTGAAGAGCAAGACTAGGCCCAATGGCTTGCTGCTCAGTTAAGTGAGGGAAGGGAATGAAAGCACTTGTTGAAAGAGTTGAAGTAAGATCTCCTGAACTCCGTAATCGTTTAGAACAGCCGTTTTCAAAATGTGGTTCCTGGACCAGCAACATCACTATCGTCTTGGCACTCGTTAAAAATGCAAATTCTTGGGTCCCACTTCAGGCCTACTGATCAGAAACTCTGAGGATAGGACCCAGCAATCTTTTTACACAAGCCCCAAGGTGATTGTCTTATACATTAAAGTTTGGTACCACTGATTTCAAGGAAGGGGTAAAAAGAAAGAACCCTGGTGTAACTGCCAGTGTCTCTGATAGTTCATGTTTATCCCAGGAATGGAACGATGAAAGCAGGTGTTTTTTGTTTCAAGAAATTGAACTTAACTTTTGCTCAAAAGTACTTGAGCACAGTGGAGTCTGAAGTCAGGGCTGGTTCTGTCTTAGAAAACATTGTCCCACAACCCCAAAGGATGTGCCTTTCATTCCCACCCCCACATAAACTTGCATAGGAGTTAGGGCCAGAATGAAATCCACCCTGCTGTATTCATTGTTTACCAAAGTGTTGAACAAACTTCTGGAAAAGAGTTTTAATGAGCATGTTGCCCTTGTAACCAGGAAAGCAGAGGAGTACTTGCGACTGTCCCAGGTGAACTGTAATGGCCTATCTGCACATACCACAGAAACCAGCAATGCAGTCATGTGCCTGGACCTTGCAGCTTCCTGTATGAAGTGCCCCTTGGACAGAGTAAGTAGGTCACATTGAATGTCTAAATAATCCTCTACAACATTGAAACTTAATTGTACATTTTAATTTCTGGTTGGACTAGACTCAAAACTCTTGTGTTTTAGAATTTTCCTGGCTATTGTCATCTATGATTATTCTAGATGAACTTTAAAATCATTTTTGTTGAGTTGCAGAAAACTCCCTTTACTATCTAGTTTCCCTGGCCACCTCTTTCTTTACTCAAGACCATCTTTTATGCCACTGCTAGCATCCTCCTGAAGTGCATGCTTTAAAAGCAATGTGTGTTTTTCTTCTGGTATCACAGTGGTTGAGAGCACAAGCTAGGAGTCAGGAAGAGTTCGATGTTGAGACCAGATTTCAATACCACCAGTTACTAGTTCTGTGAGCTTTGTTTTCTCATTCATAAAGTGGGGATAAGAATATCCATTTCACTAGATTGTGAGGATTAAACCATATACTATATGTAACACACTTAACATTACATATCACGTAATGATATGATGGCATTAAAAACACCATTAGCTCCCAATGGGTTGGCTCCCCATTACTGTCAAATTCTCCAGCTTCTCTTGAACACTAACCTCAAGCTACACTATTTGCTTAACAGACCATTCACTTTAATGATTTACAGCTTTGTAAATGCATTTTTTTTTACCTGCATTTCTTTTCTGACAAGCTTCTATTTGTCTTACATGACTCTGCCTTGCTGTTATATCCTTTATAAAGCCTCCTTGACTCTCCCAGGCAGTGTTGCTTTCCCTCAGTTGTTGATCCTCCTGTTTCCCAGTTTCCCTCTCTCCCTTTCCCCTCCACACACTCATCCTTCCCACCTCCACTCCCACTACTTCCCTCCTTCCTTTTCCCAGTGAATTGCACATTGGCATTTTCCTTGAAAAACAGATGACCATGTATGTGTCTCCTGTGTTTTTATTCACAGCTTGGCTGTAGTAACACTTGTTTTTTAAATTATCTGTGCTTATGCATGACTGTCTAGTGTGAGCCCCTTGAGAACAGTGCTCAACTCTGCCTGACATGATTACTGACTTTTGACTAAATGAAGCTAAACATTTAGATAGAGCCACTTGCCACAGAATTAATTAATTTTGAAAGGTTGACTTACTAAACAAGTGTTTAAGGGCACCAATATATAGAATGATTATGATTATAATTTTTATGATTAGTGTATTTTTTTCTTTCAAAGGCTTATTTAATTAAACTTTCTGGTTTGAACAAGAAGATGTATCAGAGCTGTCTTAAATCTTTTGAGTGTTTACTGGGCCTGAAATCAAATATTGGAATAAGAGACCTAGCTGTACAGTTTAGCTGTACAGAAGCAGTGAACATGGCTTCAAAGATATTGCAAAGGTATGAAGCATAAAAAACCTTAATTGAAAATCTATACTGATACATAAAGCAGAATTATCTAATGTCCTGTTTTCAGTCTTAAAAAATAACTAATATGGTAAGGTGACATAATGCATTATCTTATACATTTAAATAGCTTACAAATTCTGATTTACATTTTCAGTCTCTTTGAAATAATATTTTTTAACAAATAATTCTGCAAACACTGCTTTCCGTTAGCTATGAATCCAGTCTTCCACAAACACAGCAGTTGGATCTCGACTTATCCAGGCCACTTTTCACCACTGCTGCATTACTGTCAGCATGCAAGTAAGTGTGCCTTTTAACCTTGAGAAAAGTCCACAATTTACAGATAGATTTCTCATTCCCAAAGAGGGCTTCTAATTACAGTTTATTTCAACTCAGAGCATGTTTTCCCATATAAATAATATTAGAAATAGTGGCCAAGTGACCAGATTCTGTTTATCCCACAATATAGCTGACAATTTGGAACCCCCATTGCCAGAAGTCTACTTGCCAAATGGCATCTGTATATATAAGCAGGGTATTCTGTTTTCAGGGTCCACCTTTTTTGGGTTTTTTTTTTTTTTTTAAGTTTTTTATTTTCTTTAGTAATCTATACACCCAACGTAAGGCTCGAACTCACAACCCCGAGATCAAGAGTCACATGCTCTTCATCTGAGCCAGCCAGGCACCCCCAGGCTCCACCTTTTTTAAGTGATGAAATCTGTCATTGAAACTGGTTTGTGATTTTTCCAGTCATATATTTTTTTAAAGTACTGACTGCAACTGTTTTTCAAATAATTTACAAAACACCAATGATAAATGTTTACATCTGGATCTTAAAATTTGGGGTTATCTTTGTGCATACCGAAATGTTACCTTGGAATTATTAATCATTGTTATTTTTTTCTAAAGTTGTCTTGTTTTATCTTGCTGGAAAATTCCTTAATAAAATAAAAGGTAGGGGTGCCTGGGAGGCTCAGAGAGTTAAGCATCTGCCTTCAGCTCAGGTCATGATTCCAGTGTCCTGGGATTGAGCCCCACATCCGGCTCCCTACTCCGCAGGGAGCCTGCTTCTCCCTCTCCCACTGCTTGCCGCTCTCCCCTGCTTGTGCTCTCTCTCTGTCAAATAAATAAAATCTCTAAAAAAGAAAATGTAGTTGGCCCTTAAAGACTGGGTTTATTACTACCCAGCCCCTAATTTTGGTTGTTTAGCTCTGTTAGCCACATACTTAGGAGCGATTAATTAGCATTCATAGAAAATGTCCCTTTGATTCAACAAAGGTATGTGTATATAGAGAGGGAGTATGGCTGCTACTGGAAGAAACAATATTGACAAGTAACCCCACTTTTGAAACCAAATTACACTGAGCAAAGAAAGGTTTGACTTGATCTATTATCCTAAATAAACAGTCTGTTTTGTATGTTTCATTAGTTGTTGTGGAGTGGTAATAAGTAGGAGGGATTTTGGGGAGGGGAAAGTGGTTTACATTCCTGTAGTATAAATGTAAGCATGATGGGTTAAAGTGAGCTGAATATTTAAAAAGGCTATGATTGTCATTCAGCAAATCAGTAACATCTGAGATTCACTAAGAATTCTTTGAGGCATGAAGCACTAGAGCTTCAAGAGAAATGTCTTCTATGCGCTCCTTTTATTACATAGCAGATCTCATGTATATTTTGACTCAGTCCAATAAACAACTAAATAAATAGCTTTAACAGACAAGTTTACATAGTTATAGCTAATAATATATGTTTGGAATAAAGGGAAAACTAAACAGTTGGGAACTCTTCATAAAGCTTGGGTGGAAAGGAAATAAGTTAATAATTTGGTTGGCCAGAGAAGATAACTATATGGGTCTTAAAAACACTAATTTGTCAAATTCTTTTGTAGGATTCTAAAGCTAAAGGTGGATAAAAATAAAATGGTAGCTACATCTGGTGTAAAAAAAGCCATATTTGATCGACTGTGTAAACAATTAGAGAAGATTGGGCAGCAGGCTGATAGTGAGTATTCATTCCATATTTCAAGAATGTGTCATTTGAAAATGTAAGCCAACTGGTAAAAGTCTTAATATTTTCAAACTTGTAAAATGGCTGCTTTCTGAATTCTGTATTTAATGTAAGACCAGGTAAGTTTTTAGTGAGAAATTTTTTTGTTTTGCAAATAAAGTAGCTTAACCTTTAAAACACCTGTGACCATGTGACTCCATGCCTGAAAAAATAGATTCTCTGTTAACATGCTCCAGTGTTAAATGCCTGCCTCCATATACATAAACTAGAATAGAAAAAATAATCTTAAGTCTGACAAGAGAAACCAAGGAAGAGAAGGGTAAGATCGTTTGCCTTCTCCTTCTCCTTGTATTTGGTCAGTCAAGGTGTCTAATTTTTTTTTTTTTGGTGATCCAAAATAAGCCCAACTACTAAAATTGAGAATAGAAGAAAATTTAGCCCTGATGACACATGTTTTTTTCCTCAAGGAGAGGCTGGAGATTCAGCTGTTCCACCACAGAAGAAAAAGAAGACAATGGCTGAACCTCTAGCAAAGGGTAAGGCATACTAACACTGGACAAACTTTGAAATTAGTGCAATGGGATTAGGTGTACAGTGGGTTTCATGCAGTGACTAGTCCTGTGCTACTTGCCTGACAAGAGTCAAGTTTTAAATAAATCAAGACAATCATTTGATAAGACCAGTTTTCCAAGCAGTCATTTACAGAAGTTAAGAGAAATACTATGTAAGTAAGAACACATTTAAAGCCAGACTGCTTAGGTTCAAATCCTACTTTACCACCCACTGGCTCCATAACTTTAGGAAAGTCACTTAATTTCTGTAAGCCTCAATTTCCTAATCTATAAAGTTGTGATTAATATTAGCACCCACTTCATAGAATCGTGGTGAGGGTTGAATGAGATGATGCTATTGAAGTGATTGGTACAGTGCCTTGAAGCACAGGATAAGTGCTTGATAAATGCTAACTACTTACAGGACGCTGTGGAGTGCTTGGAGTATAAGAGCAAAAAACTGATGTGTTAGCTGCTGTTTCCACTTTTCATTTCAGCATGATAGTCCCTATTTTTAATTAACTAATTAGATCCTTCAAACAAGTTTACTTATTTGTCAGTATAAGAATTTTGAAACACTTTTGAAAATTTTCTCTTAACAGAAACAGAGAAGGTAGTAGAAAGCTCACATAAACTGCAAAAAGATGAAGATCTGACACAGGATTATGAAGAATGGAAAAGGAAAATTTTGGAAAATGCTGCCAAAGCACAAAAGGCTACAACAGAGTGATTTCAGCTTCTAGACTACCTTGGGTTGCAAACCAACAGTACATCTGCCACCTCAATGAAGATGTGAGAGCTTTGGAATTTTGTTTGAACTTTTATAACAAGGATCCTAAGACTGTTGCCTTAATGGCAAAGAAGCGAGCACTGCGGTTGAGCTCTTGGCAGCAGGCTGGCTGGTGACATGGGCAACAAATTCATTAGGTCAGGCACAGTGCCTGGTTGGCATGGCCTTGGCTCCCCACAGGTATGCATTCCTACAAAATGGAATTGGAGCCATTTTGCTCTTTCGTTTTAAGCAAAAGATAGTTTCCTGTCCTATCCAGAATATAAAATTCAGGCTAAATGGAGTCTTAAGGATTTTACTTGGGTTTTTGTGTAAGTTTCTTGGTCTGACTAAATCAATATATGGTACAGCCTAAGTTAATAAATGTTATTTTTTATATGCATTCAGGTTGCCCTTGTCATCATTTTGGGGGAGTCATTGCTATGCCAAAAACTGTCTACTCTAGTAGAAAAAAGCCATATGCTGAACCATACTGTTCACCAGACCACAAACTCACTCTAGAATCAGACTTTCTGGGTTTAAGACCCTGCTCAACCACTTACTACTTGTCACACCTTGAGCAAATTAATAAACTTCTTTATGCTTCATGTAAAAGTAGGACTAAATGGTGTCTACTTCATAGAATAATTTGGAGGTACGACTGAGCTGATACATGTAAAACATTTAGCACAGTACCTGTTACTTAGCAAATGTTAGAATATAGAGAGAAATTCACATATACATGTCTCACGTAATGAATTACACACTAGCAGCATATTAAAAAGTCGGACTGAGGGTTATTTTCTTTGAAATCCACATGCTGAAGAATGTAATCTTATTAAATACTCCTTATTTTAAAACTATAGGAAAGGGCCTTTGTGGAAGATAAGTTGATAGGGGCTCTGAGGCATCATGCCAGGCATGATTTTAACTAAAATTAAGAATACAAGGGCGAGCGCTGTGAATTGTGTAAGACTGTTGAATCACAGATCTGTAATTCTGAAACAAATAACGCAACATATTTTAAGAAAAAAGAAAAAGAAGAAGATAGCAGGAGAGGAAGAATGAAGGGGAGTAAGTCAGAGGGGGAGATGAACCAGGAGAGATGATGGACTCTGAAAAACAAACTGAGGGTTCTAGAGGGGAGGGGGTGGGGGGGATGGGTTAGCCTGGTGATGGGTATTAAAGAGGGCACATTCTGCATGGAGCACTGGGTGTTATGAACAAACAATGAATCATGGAACACTACACCAAAACAAATTATGTAATATATGGTGATTAACATAACAATAAAAAATTAAAAAAAAAAAATACAAGGGCGCCTGGGTGGCTCAGTCGTTAAGCGTCTGCCTTCGGCTCAGGTCTTGATCCCAGAGTCCTGGGATCAAGTCCCACATTGGGCTCCCCGCTCAGCGGGGAGCCTGCTTCTCCCTCTGCCTGTCTCTCTCTCTCTCTTATGAATAAATAAATAAAATCTTTAAAAAAAAATAAAAAAAATTAAGAATACATGGTCTAATTAAATATTTCCATAAAGAATGTGATAAAGAGACTACACCCAAATTTTAAAAACCTTCAGAATGGTATCAGTAATACTAGTGGTTGTATTTTGTCTGCTATAAGTAAGGCATAATACCTGCTGCATAGGCCTGGAGTGCTAAAAGAGTGATTTCTCTTCTTCCCTTGCCCTTTTTAATTCTAGATACTTAGCAGCTAAGGCGAAAGAAATACCACAATCAAATGATCCAAACAAGCTTAATATCCAGCAAGCCCTATGGTAGAGGGGAATGAACATGAGCTTTGAAAGCAATTACAGTGCATTTAAATTCTGACTCTGACACTTCTACCCTATGGAAATTTCAAAACTTTAAAGGGCCTCAGTTTCCTCATTTATAAAATAGAGATATTTTCTACCTTGTGAGGATTAAAGGTTATATTTCTAAAGTACGTGGCACTTAGAAGGCATTCACTAAACAGTAGCTCTTGTTATTACTTTGATCTAAAATGGATGAGTGAGTTTTCTCATTTATTTTTTTATTAAGATTTTATTTATTCAAGAGTGCAAGTGGTGGGGTGGAGGATGGCAGGGGGAGGAGCTGAGGGAGAGGGACAAGCAGACTTTGTGGATCCCTGCATGGGACCGGGTTAAATCCCACAACCCCAAGATCACGACCTGAGCTAAATCAAGAGTCAGACAACCAACTGAGCCACCCAGGTGCCCCTTTTCCTCACTTATTTTAAGAAAGTGTATAATTTTTTTATTTGGTGCCAGGATTTAGATTTCTGGCTTTGGGCCAAAGCAATCTACTCATTACCAAGTAAAATTAGGCACATTCACTTTTTTTTTTAATTGTAAAATGCACCTAACATAAAATTGGCCATCTTAACCATTTTTAAGTGTACAGTTCAGTAGTGTTAAGTACATTCATATTGTTATGCAACCAGTCTCTGGAGCTCTTTCATCTTGCATAGCTGACTGCAGCCATTAAACAACTCTCTCTACTTCCCTCCCCCAGTCCCTGGCAATTACCATACTGTTTAGGTCTGAATTTGTCTATTCTAGATAGGTACCTCATATGAGTTCATATAGTATTTGTCTTTTTGTGAGTGGCTTATTTCACTTAGCATTATTCCTTGAGGTTCATTCTTGTAGCATGTGTCAGAATTCCCTTCCTTTTTAAGGCTGAATAGTAGTCCATTGTATAGATATACCACATTTTGTTTATCCATTCATCTGTAAGTGGACATTTATTTGGGTTGCTTCCACCTTTTGGCTCTTCCACCTAAATAATGCTGCTATGAACATGGGTGTACAATATCTCTTTGAGACTGAGCTTTCAATTCTTTTGGATGGATATATACTCAGAAGTGAGATTGCTGGATCATGTGCTAATGCTATTTTTAAATTTTTGAGGAAACATCATACTGTTTTCCATAGGGCCTACACTATATTATATTCCCACCAACAGCACACAAGAGTTCAATTTCTCCACATCTTTGCCAGCACTTATTTTCTGAACACTTTTTATTTTCTGGTTTTTTATTCTAATGGGTATGAGGTATCTCATTTTGGTCTTTATTTGCATTTCTGCAATGATTAATGAGCATTTTTTCATGTGCTGCTGGCCATTTGTTTATCATCTATAGAAAAATGCCTACCCAAGTCTTCTGCCCATTTTTGAATCAGGTTGTTTATTTTTTTGTTGCTGAATTGTAGGAATTCTTTATATAGTCTAGATAATAACCTCTTAGCAGATCCATGATTTGCAAATATTTTCTCCCACTTCTTAGATTGCCTTCTCACTGTTGATTCCATGCCAGTAAATAGAAGTTATGTTTGTGACTTTTTTTCCCTTTATGCCTTAAAAGCAGGTGATGGTAATTATTTTGATTATCTGAAACATAGTTATTTCTTATGTGGTTATTTCTTAAGTGGGGTGGGGGGTGGGGATTGCCTTAAAGCAATTCTTTCAACAACAATTTTCCAACACATTTCCATTCCCAGTGATGGATGCTTACTACCCAGTGAGTATGTTTCAGAACTACTGTAAAGACTTTGTGGAAACTCAGTTCTTTAACACCTCCTCATGGTGTTCATTTAACTGATTTAAAAACTTTTTATATGAAAATTTTCAAATGTGTAGAACAGTATAATGAAACCCTGTACCAATCACTCAGACCCAATAGTTAACAAAGATTTTGCCACATTTAACTGTATTCATTTTTCCTGAAGCCATTTAACCTACATTATAACCACATTGCCATTATCATAACTCACAAAATTAATACAAATTCTATGTATTATTTTTTTAAGATTTATTTATTTTAGAGAGCATGAGCGGGAGGGGCAAAGGGAGAGGGAGAGAGAATCTCAAGCAGACTCCGTGCTGAGTGTGAAGCCTGACACGGGGCTCAGTCCCAGGACCCTGAGATCATGACCTGAACAGAAACCAAAAGTCGGACACTTAACTGACTGTGCCACGCAGGTACCCCTAAAGTTCTATGTATTATTAAATATGCAACTTAACATTTTATTTCCCTGGAGGGCTCTAAAATATTCTTTTATTGTTTGCTCAAATCAAGGTCAAAACAAGGTCTACATGACATTGTGTTGCTGATTTTTGATTATAAAAGCAATACATGCTCATTGTAAAAAAAATTAAAATTATTCAGAAAGTTATAAAGTGAAAAGTGGAATTCGCCCTCTCCCCATCACCCACACTCCATACGCTACTGTTAAGTTTCTTTCATATCCTAGAAAATTTTAATGCGTGTATAAGCATATGTCTCTCCACAAATGGGATGATGCTATATATATGTTCTATAATTTTTCTGTGATAAAAGGTGGCTCTCAGTACATCTAGATCTATGTTTAACAGCTACAAGGTATTTCCCTATATGGATGTGGCAAAATTTATTTAAATTCATACTGATAGGCATATGAGGTTGTTTTCATTCAGCCATTAGCAAGAGTGCTACAGTAAACATTTTGCATAAAACTCTGTCCACTTGTTCAAGTATTGGTGAGGGATAAATTTCTAGAAATGAAATTGCTGGGTAAAAGTGTGGGTATGACTTTTATTTAGATACAGACCCATCAAAAGTGGAAGAATTCCATTTTCCCCGCAAGCACACCAATCTAACAGGTAAAAAAAGTGGGTCCTGACTACCTTTTAGAGTTTCTCTGCTCAGCAGTTTCCAAAAACTATTCATTCAAATGGAAAATCCATTAGAAATAGTTGATGCCAACACAGTTGTAATCTAAAAATACCAGCAAAGCAGAGAACTGAAAATACCCCAAAATTTAAAGCTTTAAATGAGTTCTCTTGAATTTCAGATAAGGGAGGCTAAAATCATATTACCTCTCACTTGTGTGGGCTTGACCTAAACAAAACTCTCCTGAGGGGACTCTAGGTAAAGAATAACAGCATACAGGGCGCCTGGGTGGTTCAGTTGGTTAAGCGACTGCCTTCGGCTCAGGCCATGATCCTGGAGTCCCGGGATCGGGTCCCACATCAGGCTCCCTGCTCAGCAGGGAATCTGCTTCTCCCTCTGACCCTCTCTCGTGCTATCTCTCATTCTCTCTCTCTCTCAAATAAATAAAAATCTTTAAAAAAAAAAGAACAACAGCATACAGGGGAAAAATAAAATCTGATAGGTAAAGGATTCTCTCTGTACCTGCCCTGTCCAATGTAGAACCCACTAACCACATGTGGCTATTAAGCACGTAAAATGTGGCTAATGCAACTGTAGGACTGAATTCCTATTTTTATTTAAGTTAAATGTAAAAATGGATACCTAATTATTAGAAAACATTTGGTGTTTCAAACAACTTGAGTATGTGAGTATATTTTTCCACACTAAGTTTCATGAAATCTAAATACGAACTAAGCATGTCTGATGAAAACCTTGTATCTGAATTGAAATGTATTTTAAGTGTAAAATACATATCAGATTTTGGAGATTTGTGTGAAAAAAATATAAAATATCTCATCAATAGTTTTTATGATGATTACAAATTGAAGTGTTTTTGATCTTACGGTGTTAAATTATTAAAATTAATTTCACCAGGGTAGGAGACCTGGATTTCGTCTGGTCTCAGGAATTCAGCTGAATAGGGATCAAACCATTCTGAACACCTACGAACTCAACAGGAGATCAAAGAGGAGAGTAGCAACAACTATCTGAACAGAGAAGCGACCACTTACTGGAAGGTAGGACAGGTGGAGAAGTGAATCCGAGGCGATATTCGGGAGGATAGACGGCGGGGGAGGGGGCCTCCACCAGCCGCTTCTGGCAAGTGATAGAGCCGTGGAGCACAAAATCGGAACTTTTAGAAGTCGGCTCCGCTGAGGGACGTCGCTCCAGTGGCTAAGAGGGGGGTGGAATCCCCCCGGGACAGTGTGGTCTCAGGAACCTTGGGGTCACAGAAAGACCGGGGGTGCCTGAGTGCGGCAGAGCTCCCAGGAATCAGAGCAGTGAAGCCGGCTGCAGAGACGGAGCCGAGGCGCGGGCTCTCAGCTCGGGGTTGCCATAAACTGTGATCCGCGGCCCAGTCGGGCCACTGCTCCTCCAGCAGGGACCCAACAAGTGGCAGAGCCGGGGAGACTCCTCTTCCTCCCCCGGGAGGAGCGGCGCGGGAGCGCACCGCAGGGATCTGCTGGGTTTGGAGACTCCACACAAGGTCAGGTGCCAGAGATAGAAAGGCTTGGTCACAGGCCGGGTGAGCACGGAGTGCGGCCGGAGACCAGGGAGATGGGAGTGACTGCTTTTCTCTGGGGGCGCACTGAGGAGTGGGGCCCTGAGTTCTCAGCTCCTCTGGGTGGAGATTGGAAGGCCAACATTTTCGCCCTGGTCCTCCAAAGCTGTACCGAGAGCTTGCAGGGAACAAAAGCTCCTGAGAGCAAACCCAAGCAGATTGCTTAGCCCGGACCGACAAGGGCGGGGCAATTCCGCCTCCTGCAAAGACATTTGGAAACCACGGCAACAGGCCCCTCCCCCAGAAGCTCAGCACGAACAGCCAACCAAGACCAAGTTTACCGATCAAGGAGAACGGGAGAACTCCAGCGCTAGGGGAATACTGCACATAGAATTCATGGCTTTTTTTTACCATGATTCATTAGTTCATCAAAGTTGATTTTTTTAAACATTTTTTAAAATTTTTCTTTTTCCCTTTTTCAACCAACATCTTATCAATCCCTTTTTTAAAAAATTTTTTTATTTTTCATTTTTAGAGTCATATTTTATCCCTTCATAGTAGTTACCCTTATTTTTGGCATATATATATATATATATAAGTTGTTCTCTCTTTAAAATTTTGAGATACAGTTTCTTCTAACAGATCAAAATATACCCTAAATCACTAGTGTATGGCTTTGTTCTAGTCTCCTGCCTGATCATATTCTCTCCCTTTTTTTTTAATCTTCTTTCTTTTTTCAAACAACTTCTTATCTTATCAATTCCTTTTATAAAATCTTTTATAATTTTCATCTTTACAGTTATCTCGCATCCCTTCATTGTATCAACCCTTATTTTGTACATATATGTCTTTCTTCCTTTAAAATTTTAGGAGGCACTTTTTTCTAACAGATCAAAATGTGCCCAAAATCTAGTGTGTGGCACTGATCTATGCACTAGCCTGATCATATTTGATCATATTCTGCTTTTTTTGTATTCTGTTTTTGTTTTTATCTTTTTCTTTTTTTTCCTCTTTCTTTTTTCTTTCTTTCCCTTTCTTTTCCCCTGGTTTCAGGTCTTTTCTGATTTATATACAGTATATTTGCTGGGGATGTTGTTAACCTGTTAGCATTTTGTTCTCTCATTCATCTATTGTCCTCTGGACAAAATGACAAGATGAAAAAAATCACCTCAGCAAAAAGAACAAGAGGTAGTACCGTCAGCCAGGGACCTACTCAATACGGACATTAGTACGATGTCGGACCTAGAGTTCAGAATCATGACTTTAAAGATACTAGCTGTGCTTGAAAAAAGCATGGAAGTTATTAGAGAAACCCTTTCTGGAGAAATAAAAGAACTAAAATCTAGCCAAGTTGAAATCAAAAAGGCTATTGATGAGGTGCAATAAAAAATGGGGGCACTAACTGCTAGGATAAATGAGGCAGAAGAGAGAATCAGCGATATAGAAGACCAAATGATGGAAAATAAAGAGGCTGAGAAAAAGAGAGAGAAACAACTACAGGATCACGAGGGCAGAATTTGAGAGATAAGCGATACGATAAGACGAAACAACATTAGAATAATTGGGATCCCAGAAGAAGAAGAAAGAGAGAGAGGGGCAGAAGGTATATTGGAGCAAATAATAGCAGAGAACTTCCCTAATGTGGGGAAGGAAACAGGCATCAAAATCCAGGAGGCACAGAGAACCCCTCTCAAAATCAATAAAAATAGGTCAACACCCCGACATCTAATAGTAAAACTTACGAGTCTCACAGACAAAGAGAAAATCCTGAAAGCAGCTCGGGAGAAGAGATATGTAACCTACAATGGTAAAAATATTAGATTGGCAACAGACCTATCCACAGAGACCTGGCAGGCCAGAAAGGGCTGGCAAGATATCTTCAGAGCACTAAATGAGAAAAATATGCAGCCAAGAATACTATATCCAGCTAGGCTGTCATTGAAAATAGAAGGAGAGATAAAAAGCTTCCAGGACAAACA
Source organism: Zalophus californianus (assembly GCF_009762305.2). Taxonomy (NCBI): domain Eukaryota; kingdom Metazoa; phylum Chordata; class Mammalia; order Carnivora; family Otariidae; genus Zalophus; species Zalophus californianus. Next base: position 36,675,231 of record NC_045611.1, on the reverse strand, counting down.
AAAACTAAAGGAATTTGCAAACACGAAACCAGCCCTCCAAGAAATATTGAAAGGGGTCCTCTAAGCAAAGACAGAGCCTAAAAGCAGCATAGATCAGAAAGGAACACAGACAATATACAGTAACAGTCACCTTACAGGCAATACAATGGCACTAAATTCATACCTTTCAATAGTTACCCTGAATGTAAATGGGCTCAATGCCCCAATCAAAAGACACAGGATATCAGATTGGATTAAAAAACAAGACCCATCAATATGCTGTCTGCAAGAGACTCATTTTAGACCCAAAGACACCCCCAGATTGAAAGTGAGGGGGTGGAAAACAATTTACCATGCTAATGGACACCAAAAGATAGCTGGGGTGGCAATCCTTCTATCAGACAAATTAGATTTTAAAACAAAGACTGTAATAAGAGATGAAGAAGGACACTATATCCTACTTAAAGGGTCTATCCAACAAGAAGATCTAACAACTGTAAGTATCTATGCCCCTAACATGGGAGCAGCCAATTATATAAGGCAATTAATAAGAAAAGCAAAGAAACACATTGACAACAATACAATAATAGTGGGGGACTTTAACACCCCCCTCACTGAAATGGACAGATCATCAAAGCAAAAGATCAACAAGGAAATAAAGACTTTAAATGACACACTGGACCAGATGGACCTCACAGACATATTCAGAACATTCCATCCCAAAGCAACAGAATACACATTCTTCTCTAGTGCCCATGGAACATTCTCCAGAATTGATCACATCCTAGGTCACAAACGAGGTCTCAACCGGTACCAAAAGATTGGGATCATTCCCTGCATATTTTCAGACCACAATGCTTTGAAACTAGAACTCAATCACAAGAGGAAAGTCAGAAAGAACTCAAATACATGGAGGCTAAAGAGCATCCTACTAAAGAATGAATGGGTCAACCAGGAAATTAAGGAAGAATTAAGAAAATTCATGGAAACCAATGAAAATGAAAACACAACTGTTCAAAATCTTTGGGATACAGCAAAGGCAGTCCTGAGAGGAAAGTATATAGCAATACAAGCCTTTCTCAAGAAAGGTCGCAAATACACAACCTAACCCTACACCTAAAGGAGCTGGAGAAAGAACAGCAAATAAAGCCTAAACCCAGCAGGAGAAGAGAAATCATAAAGATCAGAGCAGAAATCAATGAACTAGAAACCAAAAGAACAGTAGAACAGATCAACAAAACTAGGAGCTGGTTCTTTGAAAGAATTAACAAGATTGATAAACCCCTGGCCAGACTTATCAAAAAGAAAAGAGAAATGACCCAAATCCACAAAATCATGAATGAAAGAGGAGAGATCACAACCAACACCAAAGAAATACAAACAATTATAAGAACATATTACGAGCAACTCTATGCCAGCAAATTAGATAACCTGGAAGAAATGGGTGCATTCCTAGAGATGGATCAACTACCAAAATTGAACCAGGAAGAAATAGAAAACCTGAACAGACCTATAACCACTAAGGAAATTGAAGCAGTCATCAAAAATCTCCCAAGAAACAAAAGCCCAGGGCCAGATGGCTTCCCAGGGGAATTCTATCAGACATTCAAAGAAGAATGAATACCTATTCTCCTGAAACTGTTCCAAAAAATAGAAATGGAAGGAAAACTTCCAAACTCATTTTATGAGGCCAGCATTACCTTGATCCCCAAACCAGACAAAGACCCCATCAAAAAGGAAAATTACAGACAAATATACTTGACGAACATGGATGCAAAAATTCTTGTGAAGATGGATCTTGCCATTTGCAACGACGTGGATGGAACTGGAGGGTGTTATGCTGAGTGAAATAAGTCAATCAGAGAAAGACATATATGACCTCACTGATATGAGGAATTATTAATCTCAGGAAACAAACTGAGTGTTGCTGGAATGGTGGGGGCTGGGAGGGATGGGGTGGCTGGGTGATAGACATTGGGTAGGGTATGTGCTATGGTGAGCGCTGTGAATTGTGCAAGACCTTTGAATCACAGATCTGTACTTCTGAAACAAATAATGCAACATATGTTAAGAAAAAAGAAAAAGAAGAAGATAGCAGGAGGGGAAGAATGAAGGGGAGTAAGTCGGACGGGGAGACGAACCATGAGAGACGATGGAATCTGAGAAACGGACCTGGGGTTCTAGAGGGGAGGAGGGTAGGGGCATGGGTTAGCCTGGTGATGGGTATTAAAGAGGGCACATTCTGCGTGGAGCACTGGGTGTTATGCACAAACAATGAATCATGGAACACTACATCAAAAACTAATGATGTAATATATGGTGATTAACATAACAATAAAAATTTTTTTAAAAATTAATTTCACCAGGTTTTTTTAGAGGGGCTATTAGAAATTTTGAAATCATGTATATGGCTCATATAATATTTCTATCAGTGCTGCTCTAGATCAAGATAGCTAACTACATTTTTCTGGGGAGAAGATTCATAGCATTCCCAAGAGTCTGAAGTCCCAAAGGAGGACACAGTACCTGACAGAATTATAAGGTCACCTCTCTGGCTCCTTCTGGAGGCTGCCCTCATAAGACCTTTTCAGAGAAGAAATTTGTTTTAAAATAAGGCATTTTACCAAATCACTGTACTCTCCCATGAAAGGGAGGTTTTCAGCATCTATCTCTTCTGATGCTCATCCACTGGCTGGCCAGCTTGGAGCAGGCCTAGATATGCTGGTACTGAAAAATCTTAGTTCTTGACAAGAGTTAGCCTTCCAGAGAAGAGTTACAGCGTGAGAACTGCTTTACCTCGCCACCTTCTGCCTCCCTCCCCACACCCACGTCCTCTGCCAAAAAAAGCAGGGTCTTTATTTGAACAAAAATCCTAAAAGGCTGTGAAACTGTTGCATGGCTAATTAAAAACTAAAAGTAAAAACCAAAAAACTAAGCTAAAAGTAATTAAAACTGCTGAACCGAGAAGTTCATGGGGATAGCACAAAAATCAGGTTAGAAGCAAGGAAATTAAAAGCATTCTTTACTTTCCAATAATAAAATACTCCTTGTTAGTCATTTTATAAGTTAAATGACAACACTGAGAGTGGTATATCCTTAATAAAGCAGTTGCAGAGCATTTTATTGTCTCATGCTGTACCATTTGTGTTTCTCTCAGAAAGCTGAACATCGTTACACTCTTCTCTCTGTTTTACATATTGCATATCAGTTCCAGACTTACTAGACCATAAGTTCGTAACTGAGGAAGGGAGGCCAGGAGTGAGACTACCAATGCCAGGACAGGGCCAATTAGGAGATGGTGGAGGTGTGTATAGATTTAAAAAGCACATTCAAAATAATTATTGTTCTGATTTAGCCAGGATAGGTGGTATATTTTGAAGTTTCAAAGAATATTAAAGGATGTATGGTTTGATTCTCAAAAGGGAGCACAAGTGAAAACAAGTTTGAGGATCATGGCCCTAAGTCCACGTTGCTTTCCATGAGAGCAGGGTAGTACAGTTAAATGTCAGCTCACACGTGAGCAAATCAAAATTCTAAGAATTCTTTGTACTGGAGGGAATAACACTGAATAAAATGACCCTGTGTAATTGTCTACTAAGTTCTTTAATCAGAGTAAGTTTGGACTATAAATTTGACATACACAAAGTAGAAGTTTCCTACCTACCTAAAGCATGCCTACACTTATCACCCAAAGTAGGTATACTTGAAAAGTAAACACAGCATTTCAACTTAGTATGATCTTGTAAGGCAGAAAAAAGTCTGTAGGTCACTTTCCTTACAGCCACTTTTCATCCACAAGGAAGGCAAGAGCCATAAACTTTCTCTACAAAACAAGTGGAATCAATGTTAGTACAAGACTGGATTATTAAAAATTTTGAGTTATCACTTCATCACCATCTGGGCCCATGGGAGCAGCAGAGTTGAGAATTAGGGACAAGTTGGAAATTTCCTTAGCCTGTTGGCAGCAGTCACCACGTAGAAATGTTTCTTGATGTTAAGGAGAGAAAAGAAGAAAAAATATATTTTAGACCAATTGCTTTAAGAAGAAAAAATAAAAGGACTTAAACAAGGTTAGCCACTTGGGTTTGTTCAAAACTGAAAACCTAATGGAGAAAACAAATTTGTGGCAAAATTCTAGTAGAACAGCCACACAACTGGGGCATTCTGGAGTGAGTGTGAAGTGAGAAAATACATTATCCCGCCCTTTTTGTGTGAAAAATGGAGCCCACTGGAATACTGTCTTTCAAATTGTGATTCATAATCCACCAGTGGGTCATGAAGTCAAATTGGTGGGTTATGACCAGCACTTTTTTGAGTGAAAACAAATACCACAGAATAGAAAATACCTGAGTACATCACACTCTGTTTAGCAAACGTTGAGATATTTTTATTTCATATGTGTATGTATGTATTTGTATACTTGTATACTGGCTCTCTAGGTAAAGCCTTTTGTTTTTGATTTTTAGTGAGGATCTGAGTTGATATCAAAATGCTGGAAAGCCACTTTCCTGGAGGGCAAATGTTTCTGGGACAGATTTTATGTCCATGGTACCAAAGAATTCTATTTGTAGATAAAAGTATGAAGCTTTTACAACCTAATAGGGTTTTCCCAGCCCCTCTTTCTGAAATATGGAGGAATCAAATCTCAAGCTGCAGGCAATAAGTTCCAAGCCCTTTACTCCTATTGTCATTGAGAACACACGCTCAAACTTCATTCTGTCATTACAAGTGTCCACCTAAGTATGAACTTAATGCCACTTTTATGCCAGTTGGTTTTGGTCGGTGGCATTTTTAATCAAGGTAACAGGTTTTGACATAAGATACTTTTTTCTCCTAAATAATCTTTCTATTTAGAATGAAAATGTAAGTAAAAACTTAGCTACACTTCTTTCAAAGGACACATTAAAAAGACAAATGCTGCCTTTCCTAAGAAAAAACAGATACCTTCCATTTCCTCTGAGCCATGTATTTCTGCAGTAATAATTGGGATTTGAGACGAACTTTGGATTTTGAAGCTTTGGCAGGCAAATTATTCAACCACTCATGTTTCAGGCACTGTGTGGCACTCATTCTGCAGCTGAGAAAAGAGAAGTTGAAGCTGTCAGTTAGGGTTGCCTTTTCTGGTTGTCCAGAAGATGGTTCAGCTGGGTAGGAAGCCCGAGTCAATGGAACGGATTAATCATTTGGCGAGATTCGTGCCACGTACTAAAAAGGAACTCCTCATGTCTAAAATTCCCCTCCTTAGAAGTACAAGAAAGTCATCAGCAAAATGTCCCTGCCCTCTGTAGAGGGACTGTATCCCAGTGATTAGTCACCTCTTCCAGAGAGCTGGGCATCGAGGCATGGAGTAGCAAGGCCAGCTGAGCCTGGAATTGCTCTTAAGAAGTCAAAGAACATGAGCCTTGAAAGAAGCTTGTCTCTCTTTCCAGAGAAAAATGTCAGTTTTGTTCATCTGAATTAAAAATACTTTTCCTCTCATAACTTTTCACCATCAGAAAGAACAAAATAGTAAAGGCCAGGGAACTGTGGGCTGTCTCAGAGCCCAAACTCTTGGGCCTCATCCTGGGTCATTTGCAATTATTTCTTTATGTCTGATGAGTATCAGAAAACTCCATGGTTCCATCCATGACTTGGATATGGCTGCTGAAAACAAAGTAGGCCTTCATTCTCAACAAATGAGGTTTTCTGGCCTGTATTCTGGGGAATAACATCTACATATCTCAACTTTTTTTCAACATTAACCTATTAAAAGTGATAACTTGGTAGTAGAACTAATTTATATATGTGGTCCTTTCTAAAACTCTCTAAATTTTATGCTCCTAGTTGTTTATTTTTTAATTGATTTCCTTCATCTCTTTCCCTGCTACTTTTTTTGCTCCAAAGAGGTAGCGAACTAAGAAACCTTGGACAGAGTTGGTCCAGAGGACACCGCCCAGCACCAGCTTGATATTCACAGCACCCACATGGGTGGTCCCATCAGAATGGTTTGAGAATGACAAGCAATGAAGGGTACCTCTTCTCTTTGACGAGCAGGCGGGAAACAAAGTCCTTGGCCTCCTCAGACAGCCCTTCAAAGGTGTCAGCGTCAAAATCCCAGCTACAGTTCACAATGAAATTCATGGTCTCTGCATCTGTTTCCCCTAGAAATGGGGACAAACCACTGAGTCTACAGAGGAGAGAAAGGACTGTCAGTCTGTAGAAAGCCATTATCTGCCAACACGCAACAACAGGATAGAGGTCTTACAAGGTTCAAGCAACATTAACCAGAACCAAGAGGGTTCAAAAGAAAAGCACCCCCATTACTTCTCCACAGGAAATAGTCCAGTGTGTTCTGTTAGGGGAAGAAGTGGCAGGACTGAAAATTTAGAGGCATGAAGAGTGTTTGAATAAATCCCCAGTCATGTTCACCTATTTTCCTTTTAGCCTGAAGTGAAGAATAAATTGAGACCCAGTCCAATATGTCCACTTATCAGGTACATATTGACTTAATTTAAAAATACCTTAGCATGTCTCTGAGACAGCCTGGCTAGTTTAGAGACTACCCCAGGCCTCAGGGCCCAAAAGAAAACTGGTTTCCTTAGGCCCCTCTAGAGTGAGGCCAGAAAGACAGGACAGTCTAACTGGCTGGACTCGGGCCTCAAACTTCCCCCACCTGATGTGTACACACATACAAAGTGTGGGGACACACGGTAGCAACTGTACCATAATGATAGGTCTGGGAGCAAAGCATGACTTGATTGGGCCTCTGAGGAAAAAGCCAAGGGAAGTCACACAGAAATAAGGATGCTTAGTCAGTGTACATAGCTCCTCTCAGTCCATCCTAACTCTGCTTCCTCAGTCCAGAGAAAAAGGCGCAGGGCAGGAGGGACAAGGTTAGATGATGCAGCAGTCAGTGTCCTGCCCTGTCCATCTCCTCTCCTTACTACTCTGCTGTACTGCATTTCCTGGCTGGAGAACTTTCTCTCCAGGCGAAGCTGCTTTATCCACCCAGAAGTTTCAGGAAACCAGTGGCCTCGGCATCAGCTCACAAGCAATGATTGATAAGAGTTGGTGTATAAATACCCTAAGTCCCTCCCTGCTCAGATAGAATAACTGTGAAGGGCTGTTCCACGATGGATCCCAGACTTCCCTCGCAGGATTCAACTCCAGTTGCCCACAGTGGTAAGTGGCTGAATAGCACATGCTTTACTGGTGTCCTCCCCTGTCTCACTTCCCTACTCCTCTGTTGCTGTTTCCTGGGAACACCTCTCAAATGACTCACACTCAAAGTTTTGCTGCTTCTAAGGATACCCAAACTAAGACAGATGGCCCCTATTCTCACTGGGAGCCAGGCTTCTGGGCACTCACAGCATGTAGATGATGACTCCCACACTCCACATGTCCGTAGGGAAGGACACAAATTCATAGTTGACAACTTCCGGGGCCAGGAACTCTGGAGTGCCGAAGTTCACCTTCAGCTTCTCCCGAGGCTTGTACCTGGGGAAGAGGGGGTGCAAAGGACCATGGGAGTAAGCCCTGAGAGAAGATGTGGAGGCTGGGACTAATTCCAGGTAGGAGCTAGACATTCCCAACCCTTCCTGTCTGCCATGTTGTCTGGACCTCCCAACCCACCATATGCAGTTTACTGAGTAATCATTATACCCTTGGCCCCAACTTCAGACTTTCCTAAGTCACTAGGAAGAATCAGAAAACCACAGCCCCTCTCCCTCCAAGCAATTACAACGTGAAAAGGAGAGATGATCAATATATCTTATTCAGCATGTAGCCACATGAACAAGCACAAACAAATTGGATAGCAGCTGTCTGGAGGTCTGCTCTCGTGATGTGAGCAATTTGGTTGGCGAGATGACAGTAAGAATTAGAAAAAGCAAATATGCTCAATATCACTAATTATCAGGAAAATACAAATCAAAACCACAATGAGATACCACTGCCCATCATGACTCCTATAAAACAACCAAACAAACAAAATACCAGAAAATAGCAAGAGCTGGCTAGGATGTAGAGAAATTGGAACCCTTGCTGGTGGGAATGTAAAGTGGTGCTGTTGCTATGGAGAACAGTATGGCAGTTCCTCAAAAAAATTAAAAATAGAACTACCACATGATCCAGCTATCCCACTTCTGGGCGTATATCCAAAAAAAACTGAAAGCAGAATCTTGAGATGTTTACATACCCATATTCATAGCAGCATTATTCATAATAGACAAATGGAGGAAGTAACCCAAGTAAGTGTCTATCGGTGGATGACTGCATAAGTAAAATGTGGTAGATACGTACAGTGGAATATTATTCAGCCTTACAATATAAGGCAGTTCTGACACATGCTGCAATATGGGTGAACCTCCAGGACATTATGCTAAGTGAAAGAAGTCAGTCACAAAAAGACAAATACTGTATGGTTCCACTTTGATAAGGTACCTAGAGTGGTCAAAGTCAGAGACAGAGGGTAGAATGGTAGTTTCCAGGTGCTGGAGGCAGGAGGAAAATGACCAGTTATTTAACTGGTATAGAGTTTCAGTTTTTGCAAGATGAAAAGAGTTCTAGAAATTGCGTATATATTTAACACTATTGAATTAAATTTAAAAATGGTTAAGATGTTAAGTTTTATGTTATGTGTATTTTACACAATTACAAAAAGAATAAGAATTAGAAAAAAGGTTCTGGGCACCTGGGTGGCTCAGTCAGTTAAGTGTCTGCCTTTGGCTCAGGTCATGATCCCAGGGGCTTGGGATTGAGCCCCACGTCACGTCGGGCTCCCTGCTCAGCAGGAAGCCTGCTTCTCCCTCTGCCTCTGCCCCTGCTCGTGCTTCCTCTCTCTCTCTTTCTCTCTCTCAAATCAATAAAAGAGCGCATGCTGAGTGAGAGAGAGCATAAGCAGGGGGAGGGGAAGGGGCAGAGGGAGAAGCAGACTCCCCGTTGAGCAGGGAGCCCGACACAGGGCTCAGTCCCAGGATGCTGGGATCATGACCTGAGCCGAAGGCAGACATTCAACCAACGGAGCCACCCAGGCGCCCCAGTAAATAAAATCTTAAAAAAAAAAAGGTTCTGGACAGGAAGATTAATAAAGGTTAGAAAGAGAGTTGATGGCTGAGTGGGAAAGGGGATGGCTAAAAGTGGTTTTTAGAATTTTTAGTCTTTTAGAAAGTCTTTAGCTAAAATGTAATGGGCAACAACCAAGATGTCCTTTAGTAGGTGAGTAGATAAATAAACTGTGGTACATCCAGACAGTGGAATACTATTCAGTGCTAAAAAGAAATGAATTATCAAGCCATGAAAAGACATAGAGGAAACAAGTCCACAGTAGTAAGTGAAAGAAGCCAGTCTGAATAGGCTACTGTATGATTCCAACTAGAGGTCATTCAAGAAAGGGCAAAACTATTGAGACATAAAAAGATCAGTGGTTGCCAGGGGTTGGGGTGGGGAGAGGAAGGGAGAGATAAATAGGTGGAGAACAGAGGATTTGTAGGCTTAAAAATACTCCATATGGTACCATAACGATGGATACGTGTCATTATACATTTGTCCAAACCCACAGAATGTCCAACACCAAGAGTGAACAGTAATGTAAAGTATGGTCTTTGAGTGATAATATGTCAGTGTAAGTTCATCTATGGTAACAAATGTACTACCCTGTACTACCCTGGTCAGGGAGGCATGACTGGGAGCAAGGGGTATATGGGAAATCTCTGCACCTTCCCCTCAATTTCACTGTGAACCTAAGATTGTTCTTAAAAAAAAAGTATTAATTGATAAAATATAATGGGCACTTCCTGTTTGCCAGGCTAAAAGTTTTACATATATATAATCTCTTCTCATTCTTAAACAGCCCCATGAAGTCTGTAAGATTACTGTCCGCATCTTACAGATAAGGCAATTGAGAATAAAATGAATATTCTGCCAATGTGCCCTGCTTCCCTTAAGCCAGGGAAGTGACTGTGAAAGAGCTTTCTCTTCCAAATTTGCTGAGAGCCAGATAAATGCAGACCTGGGCCAACACAGCCTACATTCATCCAGTGAAGGAGCTAAAAGGATCATCATGGTAGCCTTGTTGAGCGGGAAGCAAGGGACCTAGAAGAGAGCAGGAACCATCCTCTGGCAACATGCTGCTCCCCTACCCTGGCAGCTGACTCAGGGCCGGGGAGCCGAGCTGAAAGGGACAACAAGCAGCCTACTATGCTCAAACAAGTCCCCATGGAAGGCCACAGCCTCCAGCACCTCAGGGCCAATAATCAGAAGAGGACAATATAGTATTTGATTCATTGTATGAGGAAAAAAAAACCTTTGTTAAGTAAATGGATGAAGAAGCCTTGATGAAGATCTTAATTTTGGTTTTGTTGTAAAATAGTGTGTTGTTTTCTTTTGAAAATGTACAAAATATCTATCACTAGATAGTAAGTTAATATTTGTGTAGAAGTGAAAATTGGTTTGTGTTTCCAGCAAATGTATTTGCAACTATGATGTGGTCAGTGCTTTGTGATATAAATGTACTTTTTCAATGTGTACTTTCACTTTTTTAAATGCATGTTTCGTGTTTCACAATAAAAGATCTGAAACCTCCCTCCATCCCCCGCAAGAAAGGAGAGAAGAAGGAAAAAGAGAGGAGAGAAGACCCAGGCTCTCAGCCCCTGGAAGCCACCTTCCCAGAGGCTGCATGATTGTTCTCACTGCTTCATCTTGCCCCATAGCCACATCCTGTACCACACAACTTTGTAGCTCACTCCACTAGAGGCAACATATATTGCCCCACCCCAATGACACTGGGCCCAGCCATACGAGCAGTCGGGGGAGTGACAGCGGGCCCATCCAAGCTAGACTGTAAAAGCCTGCCCTCTAGTTCCTCTGCCATCACCATGAGGAGAGAATGGGAGACGCATGGAGCAGATCCGTCCTTGGACCCAGGATCTGCATCCTGGATCCAAGCCGTGTCAGCTCAGTGACTGGGAATCAGTGATTCCGGACCAGTGGTGCATGGGTAAATATTTAACAACCAGCCATCTGATTAAAACAAAACAAAACAAAAGTCCTGATTTGCAGCATTTGCCATTTTCAGTGGTATAAATACTGATTTCACTATGACTGATTGCAAACTACCATCCTGACATCACTAAACGCAGAGCTGGGAAGAGACTTGCCATAGCACACCATTCCACGGCCTTCCCACTGTACACATACAACAGGCACAAATGACCTCAGGAGTAGTGAAATGTAGTAAAATAATTAGGAAGTGGTAACATCTGAAAATGTAATCTTTGTTTTTCATATAAGTTCGTTAATTGTTAATTAACAGTATGTTTTAACAACTGTTTACAAGGTTCCTTATCATGAGCTGCTATGAGTTGGGTCCAGCATACCGCTCCCCCAGCTGGCTTGTAAATGGGTGGATGAGAAGAAATGACTGTTTTAAGCCTCTGCAATTTGGGGTGGTTTGTTTTTTCTTTTTAAAGATTTTATTTATTTATTTGACAGAAAGACAGAGACAGTGAGAGAGGAAAACAAGCAAGGGAAGTGGCAGAGGGAGAAGCAGGCTTCCCGCTGAGCAGGGAGCCCGATGCGAGGCCCCTGGGATCATGACCTGAGCCGAAGACAGATGCCTAACGACTGAGCCCCTGGGGTGGTTTGTTATACAGTAGTACTGTGGCAGCGACTAACCCCAAAGCCAGGTCAAAATATCCACCAAGACCCCCTCTCCAAATTCCTAGCATAAGGCCCTCTGTGACCATAGAGTCACATATGAGGTGGCAGCCTCATGGAGGCTGGGGTGGGCACCTCCTTGCCCTGCCAAAGGATCTGATGAAATAGGCTTGGATTCCAATCTGAGCACCGGACTGGCAGTCAGGAAGCCGAACCCTGCACCCAACATTCTGGAGACCAAACTTAAATAAGATATTTCCCAACCCAACCCCATCCTTTACCCTTGATAGGTTCCCTTCTTAGACCCACTGATGGGTCTCACCGCCCAGCCTGGTGTAACGCTGGTCCCTCTTGCTGGATGTCATGGCCTCTGAAGATCTGTGTGTGCCAAACCTCCCCCACAACTGGCTCCATGACTGGGGCCATCCCCCCAATGAAAATCTCAGCATCTTCTAATAGCTCCACCCAGAAATACCACTTTACTTTCTACAGTTTGTATTATAGGGGAAAACTGGCTTTTCCTCCTTCTTTACAAACATTTAATACTTCTGGCATATAAAATATGCTCTCTCAACCTGCACATTGCCCCCACAGAGTCTTCTTCTTCTTAGGACATGCTTCCCAGGAAGCAGGCCAATCTGGCAAAATCCAATTTGCCAAATGATCCTTTTGCCCAATGGCCAGGTTGCCAGACTGTTGAGGGTGTTTTTGATGTTTTCCTTTCACCTCCCCACTGGAAGCTGGGCCTCCGTCAGCCCAGCTCTTGCTGAGTGCGGTTTCCTGAGTATCACATGTTTCAGACACCTGCACTTCCCCAGTGCCCAGGAGTTTCACATGGCGACCTTCTCTTCAATGTGGTTCCCCATGTTTATTTTCTTGGACTTGCCCTCCATCTCTGGGGCATTGGCAAAATTATTGTCATCAATGCCTTTGCCCCGGTTAAGAAATTTATCTGACAGTTTGGGATGGATGGCTGAGAGTTTGGGGATAGACTTTGACTAACATGCTTGGTAAGTTGGCCCACAGCCCTTTTCACTTCCCCACCAGGTAACTTAGTGGCCTATAGGATAATGTTCCAACATTCAGGACTCCTTATTAACGCCCTCATCTTCACTGTATCTTCCTCCCCCGATCCCACCCCAGCTCCTGCCCTCCCCAAGAGATCCTGTGCATGCATGGTGTACATCCTATACCAGCACCCAACTTCCACACACCCCCACCACTCCCACCCCCACCTCACCCTCCCACCCCCTCACCCCCCATATGCTGGAGCCGGTTCTCACCGGTACATGACAGTCAGTTGTGCCCATCTCCTCCCAATCTGCATTCAGTGACATCATGTTGGTAGGTTGAACTCAGCTAAAATTAGCAAAGGCTACAAGTCAAACCCATTCCCCACCCCCCATCCCCAGAGCTGATAAACATTTACCAGCATACTACTGCCTGCAGATAACCACACCCTGTCCATCTCTCCCTTCCAACCACTCAGAGAAGCCTTCCCAGAATCCAGGAGCCTCAGCTGGCAAATCCTTGCTCTGAATTCAGTTTGTCACTGTAAATACTCATTTGGCAACTGGACATCTGGCAGTTGGGAGGGTACTACATACACATTTGGGAGGGTGTGCATGCTCAGCGAAGACAGTATTGCCCCACTTATGTGAGCATTGGTTCTTGGAAGTGCAAAAAAGTCTTAGCTAGGGCACCTGGGTGGCTCAGTTGGTTAAGCAACTGCCTTCGGCTCAGGTCATGGTCCTGGAGTCCCAGGATCAAGTCCCGCATCGGGCTCCCTGCTGAGCAGGGAGTCTGCTTCTCCCTCAGACCCTCCCCCCTCTCATGTGCTCTCTCTCATTATCTCTCTCAAATAAATAAATAAATAAATCTTTAAAAAAAAAAAAAGTCTTAGCTATTACAATGCTTTGTGGCTCTCCAAAGGGCCATGGTACATAAACAGACACAAAGGACAACTGCAGCATTAAATTTCATGAGGAGGGGGCCTGGTGATTAGGAAAGAAATGTCTAAAGAGGCTCTTTGGAAGGTAGGCATTGATAATAAAAAATACATTCAGAGACATTGCTCTAGCGGATAATACATGCAAGTGTATAGGATGTATCCCAACTTTATAAGACATTACTTAGGAAAATATTAAGCAATTTTTTACATTATGGATTAAATGTGATTTTGAAATATTTGGGTTGGGGGCTTTGGTATATTGTTCATGAAAAACAGTATACTGTGTAATGGGGATCCTCAAGGTACAGTAGGATTATATGAACTTCCCTCTGCCTTTACTCTCATGACCACACCCTTGGCCTCCCATCCATCATGCAGGCACTGAAAACGCATCTTTCACCCCTACAAAGAGATAAGTAACAGTACCACTTCACCCAATGGGAGAGGGACGTAGGAAGACTGCCACTGTGGTTTTCACTACTACTTCTGGGAGACAGGTCTGGACCCCAGAGGCTGAGGTCAGGCAAGAGGTTCTGTCTCCACTGTGACAAGGCTGTGCTTTCATCCCCTTGTGGATGCAGCAGAGGACACCGCTAGGCTTATAAAGTGACAGAAACAACTTCTTTAATTCAGCTCTAGTGTGAAGACCTACCTAGAAAATATGTGATTCCCAGGGAAATGTCATTCCTGGTGGAAACAGAATTCTGGAGGAAGCCTGGAGGATGGGCACACAACTACCCCATATTTGTAGACTGTGGATGCTTGAAAGTTTGGGGGACAGCCCTCCTCAATGCCAAGAGTCTGTTCCTGCCATTGTGAAGAACCCACACCACTGACTGTGTGTGCCAGGGGCTAGAGTGTTCATCATACATACGACTGGACAGGATTGTAAATCTATCTATTGATAAACTCTCCTTCACTATGCTTTAGGCATTTTAAGGGACTTTAAGATATTTTTAAAGTCATATGTTTACTTTATGCAGTCAAACTTGAAAACCTAGCCACCCTCCTAGGATGGGCCTGCACTGTCAAGGTATTATTCCATTTAAATTCCATTCAAAGTTCCATTCAAAACTGCCCCATGTCAGCAGGCATTTCATTTGATCATCATTTTACCAAGATTTAACCCAGTCTTGAGAGGCCCAGAACCACATAGTCTGACACCACCCTACACTGGTACATATGCACAATCCTATTTAAACTACTCACTTCCCAGGGGGCAGGGATGGTTCTGGATACCTCACATAGCGCAGCACATCCTGGCTCCAGGTCCGGGGGATGAATAGAATTGATCTGAGGACCCCCCACGCAGTGGTCCTCCTTTAACCATCACACCCTCTCTGCTCAGACAGGGGGTTTGAAATACAATTAATCCCACAGCCTTTTAAGGAGAAGCAGAGTCCGAAGCATGGAGCCACCCCCACCCCACCCCCCCACCCCCAGGTAATAACAAGGCCTATCTGCACAATCAAAGGCTACCAGCCTCTAAGTGACAGAGCTTTCTGTGTCAGTCCCAAAACTCAAAAATAGGCTGAACTGTGGGTAACCACATCCAAAAGAGCCACCAGCAGCCCCCCAGGAGTTTTATCAAAGTGCCAAAATACAAACCTCTTACCTTCTGGCCAGTCCAAAGTCAATGATCTTAATTTGATGTCCTGTCTGATTGACACACAGTATGTTCTCCGGCTGGGAAAGAAAGAGAGGTCTGCTTAGCTCAACCAGCAGCCAAGAAGGGGTGCAACTCCCACACTTATGTCAGTATGCCTCAGTTTCCCAGCCTCCAAGAGAATGAATGGGTCAGGACAGTCCTACAGGGATATTTAGATCACGAAAACAAAGTGGGCTGGCGTGAGACATAAGGAGTGCTATGGATTATAGGGAACCAGGGGACTTCTGCCCTGTGTAAAGCAGCTCCAGCCTCTGGTCACCATGCAGGAATGCAGGCCCCAGTTGCTCAAGAGAAGCCAGAGTACAGAGTTTTATGTAAGCT
This sequence comes from Zalophus californianus, assembly GCF_009762305.2. NCBI lineage: Eukaryota > Metazoa > Chordata > Mammalia > Carnivora > Otariidae > Zalophus > Zalophus californianus. The sequence goes on along the minus strand of NC_045611.1, from coordinate 36,659,677 downwards.
CCATGCTTTTAAATATTGACAACTCAAATTTTTTTTAATTTTTTTATTGTTATGTTAATCACCATATATTACATCATTTGTTTTTGATGTAGTGTTCCATGATTCATTGTTTGTTCATAACACCCAGTGCTCCATGCAGTACGTGCCCTCTTTTATACCCATCACCAGGCTAACCCATCCCCCTACCCTCCTCCCCTCTAGAACCCTCAGTTTGTTTTTCAGAGTCCATCATCTCTCATGGTTCCTCTCCCCCTCTGACTTACTCCCCTTCATTCTTCCTCTCCTGCTATCTTCTTCTTTTTCTTTTTTCTTAAAATATGTTGCATTATTTGTTTCAGAAGTACAGATCTGTGATTCAACAGTCTTGCACAATTCACAGCGCTCACCGTAGCACATACCCTCCCCAATGTCTATCACCCAGCCACCCCATCCCTCCCACCCCCAACCACTCCAGCAACGCTCAGTTTGTTCCTGAGATTAAGAATTCCTCATATCAGTGAGGTAATATGATACATGTCTTTCTCTGATTGACTTATTTCACTCAGCATAACACCCTCCAGAGCTACCATTCGATCCAGCAATTGCACTACTGGGTATTTACCACAAAGATACAAATGTAGGGACCCGAAGGGGTACGTGCACCCCAATGTTTATAGCAGCAATGTCCACAATAGCCAAACTGTGGAAAGAGCCAAGATGTCCATCGACAGATGAATGGATAAAGAAGATGTGGTATATTGACAACTCAAATTTAAACATAAGTCCATGTGCGGGAGTTAAACGGAATACCTCTGTGATGTAGACTTGGCCCACAAGCTGCTTATTTGAGACTATTGGCTTGCAGTCACGTTTCCAAACCCTGGCTGCTCATTAGAATGATCAGGGGAGCTCTCGAAAGTCCTAGTGTCCAGGCTCCAACACTGACCAGTTATATTACAGAATCTCCGGGGTGGGAACCAAAGCTTCAGTAGTCTGGTCAAGGAGATCAGAGCTGCTCAATATCAATCTCCCATTTTGTGGTGACAGCTGTGACCCATGGGATGGAGGTGGTGGTCTTGATATGCTTCTCCTCTCAAGTTCTTCAGATCAGCTCTGAGGCTCAGAGGGAGCCTGGAACGATGCTTGCTGCTTGTGCAAAACAAATTTGGGGGTGGGTGCACGTGGAGGGTTTATGGTAGAACAGCCCTGGAGACCTGAGGCCGGGTGCCTGAGATCTAGGAGTCTATGATCTGGGTCTGTGTCCCTAGATGAGTCCCTTCCCATTCCTGAAACCTCAGTGTTTCCATCTATAAAATGGGAATGATAACCACTTCCTGCCTTCCTCCTGGGAAGGTAAGAGGATCAAATCGCATAACATGCATGAAAACATTGTACAGGTTTCAAAGCAAATGTCAGGTACTATTTCTCCCAACAGAAGGTTTTATTGTTATTTATGTTACAATGGAGTCATGCAATTCCTAGGTTAGGAGCAGGAGAATGGTGACTTAAAGTCTCCATCTCTTCATTATAAGGTCTAGAACAACACTGTCTGATAGAACTATAATATGAACTACATATACAATTTAAAAATTTTCTAGCAGCTGATTAAAAAGGTAAAAAGAAATAAGTGAACTTAATTTTTATAACAGCATTATTGAAATATAAATAATATAAACAATAATGATGATATCATAAAAGTCATCATTTTAAAGAGTACAATTCCATGGGTTTTAGTATATTCAGAGAGTTATGTAATGATCATCACTATCTAATTTAAGAATATTTTTGTCTCTTCCAAAAAAACACAACTCATACCCATCTGAGGTCATTCTTCATTATCTCCCACCCCTAAATCTTGTAACCACTAACATATTTTCTGTCTCTTTGGATTTGCCATTTGGACATTTCATAAAATGAATTATACAAATACTGGCCTTTTGCATCTGGCTTCTTTCATTTAGCATAATGTCCTTGAGGTTCATCCATATTGTAGTATGTATCAGTACCTCCCTCATTTCTTTTCAGAGCTGAATAATATTCCATTGTATGGATATACCATATTTGTGTATCTATTCATCTGTTGGTGAATATTCAGGTTGTTTTCACTTTAGGGCTATTATGCATAATGCTGCTAAGAACATTTATGCACAAGTTTTGGTATTGACTTATGTTTTCGATATTCTTGAGTACATACCTGGAGGTAAAATTACTGGGTCATGTGGTAACTCTGCATTTAACATTTTAGGAACTGCCAAACTGTTTTCTAAAGTGGATGCACAGGGCGCCTGGGTGGCTCAGTTGGTTAAGCGACTGCCTTCGGCTCAGGTCATGATCCTGGAGTCCCGGGATTGAGTCCCACATCGGGCTTCCTGCTCAGCAGGGAGTCTGCTTCTCCCTCTGACCCTCCCTCTCGTGCTTTCTATCTCTCATTCTCTCTCTCTCTCTCAAATAAATCAATAAAATCTTTAAAAAAAATAAATAAAGTGGATGCACAAATTTACAATCTCATCAGCAAAATATGAGAGTTCCAATTTCTCCACAACATAACCAATGCTTCTTGTTGTCTGTCATTTTTATTTTTTATTTTAGCTTAGTCTGATGGGTGTGAAACAGTATTTCACTGTAGTTTTGATTTGTACTTCTCTAATGACTAATGATGTTGTAAATCTTTTCATGTGCTTATCGTCCATTTGTATATCTTTATTGGATAAATGTCTATTGAAATCCTTTGCCCATTCTAAAATTTGTCTTTCAATTATTGAATTGTAAGATTTATTTACATATTATAGATACAAGTCTTTTATCAGATATATTGTTTGGAAATATTTCTCCCATTCTGTGGGCTGTCATTTCACTTTCATGATGATATCCTTTGAAGCATAAAGGTTTTTAATTTTGATAAAGTCTAATTTATCTATTTTTCTTTCCTAGCTTTTGCTTTTGAGTCATTTCTAAGAAATCATTGCCTAATAATCCAAGGTCACAAAGATTTAGTCCTATGTTTTCTTCTAAGAATTTTATAATCTTAGGTCTTACATTTAAGTCACAATCCATTTTTTGTGTATAGTATGAGTGTATTCTTTTGCATGTGGTTATCAAGCATGGTGTCCATTGAAAAGAGTATCCTTTCCTCGTTGATTTGTCATGGCACAGTTATCAAAAAATCAAGTGACCACAAATATAAGGGTTTGGTTTTGGATTCTCAATTGTATGCCATTGAGCTATCTATTCATCCTCATACACATAACTCATTGTTTTGATTTCTGTAGCTTAGCTGTAAATTTTGAAATTGGGAAATGTGCATCCTTCAACTTTGCTCTTCTTTTTCGAGATTGTTTTTGCTATTCTGCATCTCTTAAATTTCCATCTGGATTTCAGGATGAGTGCATTAATTTCTGCAAAGAAGCCAGCTGCAATTTTGATAGAGATTGTGTTCAATCTGTAGATCAGTTAGTGCCATCTTAACAAAATTAAGTTTTCCAATCTATGACCATGGGATGTTTTTACATTTATAGGTCTTCTTTAAATTCTTCTAATAATTTTCTGTGGTTTTTAAGAACATATGTCTTGCACTTCATCTGTTAAATTTATTCCAACGTATTTTATTGTTTTTGATATTTCAGTAGTCCCCCCTTCTTCATGGAGGATACATTCCAAGACCCCCAGTGGATGCTCAAAACAACAGATAGTACCGAACCTTATATATGCTATGTTTCTTCCTATTTATACATACCTATGATAAACTTATAGATAACCTATAAATTAGGCACAGTAAAAGATTAACAATGAATAACAAAACAATTATGAAAATATACTATAATAAAAATTACGTGAATGTGGTCTCTCTTTCTCAAAATATTTTTTTCTACTATACTCACCCTTCTACTTGTGATGACATGAGATGACAAAATGACTATGTGATGAGAAATGAGGTGAATGACATAGGCATTATGATGTAGTGTTCATCTACTATTGACCTTCTAACCATATATCAGAAGGACGATCATCTGTTTCTGGACTGTGATCAACCACAGGTGACCAAAACCATGGAAAATGAAACCAGTGATAAGGGGAGGACTACTATATTGTGTATAGAATATTTTTCTTAATTTTATTTACCGATTGTTGATTGCTAGTTATAGAAATACAATTGATACTTATACATTTGTCTTATATCCTTTAACCTTGCTGAACTCATTTATTTATTCTAATAGTTTCCCTCTACCCTCCTTAGGATTTTGTATATGCAAGATCATGTCATCTGAGAATAGAGACAGTTTTACTTCTGCCTTTCCAAACTGTATGCCTTTTATTTCTTTTCTCATCTAACTGTCCTGGTTAGAACCTCAAACACAATGTTTAATAGTAGTGGCAAGAGCAGACATCCTTGTTTTGTCCCTGATCTTAAGGGGAGAGCATTCAACCTTTTACTATTAAGTATAATGTTAGCTGTGGGTTTTCCATAGATGGCTTTTATCAGGTTGAAGAAGTTCCCTCATATACCTACTTTATCTAGTGTTTTCATCATGAAAAGTTGTCTGAAATTTTCAAATCTTTTTCTGCATCTATTGAAATGATTCTATTGATATGGCATATTAGATTAATGATTTTCATATGTTAAGCCAACCTTGCATTCTTAGGATAAATCCCACTTTGTCATGTGTATAATCCTTTTTATATGTTGTTGTATTCAGTTTGCTAATATTTTATTGATGATTTTTGTATCTATATTCATAAGGGATATTGGTCTATAGTTTTCTTTTCTTGTGATGTTTTTGTCTGCTTTGGGTATCAAAATGAGACTGGCTTCAGGGTGCCTGGCTGGCTCAGTAGGTACAGCGTGTGACTCTTGATCTCAGGGTTTCTAGTTCAAGCCCCACATTGAGTGTAGAGATTACTTGAAAATAAAATCTTTAAAAAAAAAGATAAGACTGGCCTCATAAAATGAGTTAGGAAGTGTCCCCTTATCTTTTATTTTTTGGAAGAGTTTGTGAAGAATTGGTGTTAATTCTTCTTCCAATTAAATCTTCTTTAAATTGGTAGAATTCACCAGTGAAGCCACATGAGCCTCAGCTCTTCTTTGTGGGTAGTTTTTGATACTAATTCCATCTCTCGTTACAGGTCGATTCAGATTTTCTATTTCTTCTTGAGTCAGTTTTCAGTGGTTGTGTCTTCCTGAGAATTTGTTCATTTTATCTAAATTATCTAACTTGTTGGCATATAATCTTTCATATTATTCCTTTATAATCCTTTTTTCTTTCTGTAAGGCTAGTAGTGATGTCCTCTCTTTCAGTTCTGATTTTAGTAATTTGAGTATTTTCTCTTTTTGTCTTGGCCAATATAGCTAGCTACAGATTCAACAATTTACTGATCTTTCCAAAGACCCAACCTTTGGTTTCATTGATTTTCTCTATTGTTTATCGATTCTCTGTTTCATTTATTTCTGCTCTACTCTTTATTATTTCCTTTCTCCTGCTGCTTTGAGTTTAACTTACTCTTCTTTGTTTCATTTCTTAAGGTGGGATCTTAGATTATTGATTCAAGATATTTCTTCTTATTTAATACTGGTGTTTGCAGCTACAAATTTCCTCCTGCTTTAGATGCATCCCATAAGGTCTAGTATGTTGTGTTTTCATTTTCATTCATCTTAAAATATTTTCTAAAACTTAACTCCAATAATATATTTTCTTTAACCCAGTATGCCTAATATTTTATCATTTCAATGGATTATCAATATGGAAAATATTGATATTTTCCATTCTTTTCTCATATTAAGACTTAGAAATCTAGTGTGTATTTTATATTTACAGCACATCTCAATTCAGATACTAAATTTTCATCAGAAATATTTTAGATGTACTAAGATTTCATGAAATTTATAGTTGAAAAATAAATTCACATACCAAAGTCATTCCAAATATACTTAAAAGTATACTAATAACTAAATAGAGTGTCAGCTTTTAAATTTAAATAAATTAAAATTAATAAGATTTAAAATTCAGTTCTTCAGTCACACTAGCCACATTTCAAGTGTTTAATAGACATATGTGGGTTTGTGGTTATTGTATTAGATAGCAGCCCTGGGGCTCTTTCTCCATGTGCTTTTGTTTTGTTTTTTGGGTTTTTTTTTTAACATCTAGGGGCACATGGGTGGCTCAGGCAGTTAAGCATCTGCCTTCAACTCAGGTCATGATCCCAGGGCCCTGGGACCAAGCCCTGCATCAGGCTCCCTGCTCAGCAGGGAGTCTGCTTCTCCCTCTCCCTCTGCCTACCACTCTGCCTACTTGTGCTCTCTCTCTGTCAAATAAATAAATAAATCTTTTTAAAAAATAAATAAACATCTGAAGGATTTTTTTTTAAGATTTTATTTATTTATTTGTCAGAGAGAGAGAGCAAGAGTGAGAGAGAGCACAAGCAGGGAGAGCGGTAGGCAGAGGGAGAAGCAGGCTCCTCGCTGAGGAAGGAGCCTGATGCAGGACTTTATCCCAGGACCTGAGCTGAAGGCAGACACTTAGCCAACTGAGCCACCCAGGTGTCCCACTTTCTTCATGTTTTAATCCATACAACACCCCTAAGAGGTAGATACTATTATTCCCCATTTTACAATTGATGAGCTTATGCAAGATCAACCAATAAGATCAAGGAACTTACACAAGATCTCAAGGCCAGGAAGGGACTGAACCAACACAAGCCCTGTTCCTGGCTGGGAAATGGGCCTTAGCAATGATCATCTTCTGCTGCAGAGACACAGGGTTGCGCCAAAAGTTTTTTGACCCAGAACCACAGAGCAGAAGGCTGAGCTTCCCTTAACTGCCAACCTCACAGAGCAGCTCATCCAGAAGCTCTGGAATTAGCTCTAGTGATCTAGGAAGCCTGAGGCCAATTTCTCACCATCTCCATCATTTTTCTCAGTACTCCAACCTTAGAGTCTGATGTCAATCAGAAAAGATGGTCAGAAGAAGCAATGTACACCCACAAAGATCTGGCCAACCTACCTCCCACCTTCTGTGGGGAGCCACTGAAATTCCTAAAAGGAGTTGTAGAGAACCACCCTCCTTTTGGCCCAGCAGAGTGGGAAACCACAGAAACAGCCACCATGTATCAAGTGCTTACTACCAACCAGGCACTGCACCCAGTGCACGACACTCCTACCACAATCCTAGTAGACAAAAGAGAGTGTAACACATTCATTCAATGGAATATCACATGGCCCTTAAAGAGAATTAGAAAAGATGTCTACAGTGTACTGTTGACTAAAAAAGTAAGTTTAAAAACAGGGTGTATAGCATGATCACCTTTGTGTGTGTTTGTGTATCATGCCAAACTGCTAAGAGAGGACCTCTTAGCGTGGAGACTGGATGGGAAGAAATTTCACTGTGTATTTTACACATTTCTATATTGTCTATATTTGTTATGTTTCTATTTTAATTTTTTAAACTAATCTTAATTTTTTAAGTTGTTATTTAATTTCCAGGTGTTAGCAAACAGTATAATATTAGTTTCAGGTATACAATTTAGTGATTCAACACTTAAACATACAACACCCAGTGCTCATTACACGTGTACTCCTAAATACCCATCACCTATTTACTCCATCCTCCTACCCCACCTCCCCTCTGGCAACCATCAGTTTGTTCTCCATAATTAAAAGTCTATTTCTTGGTTTGTCTCTCTCTAAAGATATTTTTAAAGAAAAGAAGGTCGGGCGCCTGGGTGGCTCAGACGGTTGGGCGTCTGCCTTCGGCTCAGGTCATGGTCCCGGGGTCCTGGGATCGAGACCCGCATCGGGCTCCCTGCTGAGCAGGCAGCCTGCTTCTCCCTCTCCCTCTGCCTGCCGCTCCCCCTGCTTGTGCACTCTCCCTTTCTGTCAAAAATAAATAAAATCTTTAAAAAAAAAAAAAAAAAGAAAAGAAGGTCATTGTATCATTTAATCTTCAAATAACACTGAACGAATTACCCACATTTTACAGATGAGAGAACTGAGGTTCAGAGAGCCAGCATGACTCATTTACTCCAAAACTAGGAGATGGCAGAGAGCCAGGAACGGAAGCCAGGACCGTCTGTTGATAGAGCTCGTTAAGGTAAGAGAGCAGCAGCAGCTCAGGAACCCTGGGGCCCCTCCCCCCACCACATGCCCAGGTGGAGCCTGACCTTGAGGTCCAGGTGCAGGATGTAGTGTTGATGGAGGTAATGCACACCCTCGCAGATCTGCTTGGTGAACAAGATCACATCCAGTTCGGTCAGCTGGTACTTCTCCTCTGTGATCCGGTCAAAGAGTTCACCCCCATCCACACTGCCAGAGCAAAGGGAGAGGCAAACATTGGCCTAAGTGAGGCTCTCAGAGGACTTGTCCACTCTTATCACCAAGAGTCAAAAGAGGCTGACCCAGGTAAGCCTAAGGGTGCCACTGACATCTGGGGTTTTATGGAGATCTTTGTTCTGGTCTGTTCCCAGCTCAGAGTGCAGGTGGTAAAAAGGAACTGATCGGCCAAAAGGAAGACTGGGGATTGTCTTCAGTGTTGATAATCCAGGCTCATTCTGGATACTCTGGGTCAAAGTTATAAATTCATTTGCCTACAGGGGCCAATTAGTACTTACATGGTAAGAACCCAAAATGGGCAAAAAAGACCAGATGTGAGACAAATGTTTTCATAAAATACAGCCCTTAGTCTATCTTTGTTTTTTCACTCTTGGTAGAGACATGACATGACAAACCCTACCAGAAGGAAAATAGCAACACAAGCAAGAAATAAATGGCCTCTGAGTCCCTGGCCTCAGCTTCAGTGTAGTTGGGAATGGTGAGGACTATGGCAAATGGGAGACTGGTTGCCCTGTCTACAAAGGTCAGCCAGTAGGAGCTCCAGCACACCATTTCCAGCTAGAAATGCAGGTCCAGCTAGATCTTTCACATTTTTAAGAAAAGCAAGATAGCTGGGTTTCAATATGAAATTTCCCAATTTTCAACTGTTAACACCTAAATCAAAATTATTAAAAATTGTGTAGGCCAAGCTGACATATATCTACAGGTCAGTCAGGTTTACTGCTGGTTTATGACAAATGGCTTTATCCTCCATGCTCCATATTGGAGGTGATGACATTCCCTAGATATCCCAGAGAGGGGAAGGGAAAGGGAGAGTTTTGCATAGAGCTACAGCTCCAAGCCCCAGTCCTGAGTCCTGGCCCACAGAGAAGTCACTGCTCCACCTCCCAAGACACTCACTATTCCATGATGAGGGTAAAGCTGTTCTTGCTCTCAAAGGCGTCATAGAGCTGGATCAGGTTCACATGGCTGAGCTGGTTCATGATGTTGACCTCGTTTTTCACATCCTCCTTGCGGAGTCAGACGGGAGAGGAGTTTCCAAGAAATGGGTCGGGAAGATGAGCCAGCTGCGCCTCCCAAGACACATGCATGCCCACATCCTCCTTTCCTGCTCTCACATCAGGCCTCCAACTCACCACCACCCAAACCAGGTTCTTATAACAAAAGGGACCTTAGTTCAAACCCCCCATTCCACAGATAGGAAACCCGAGGCCCAAGAAGGAAACCTGGAGGTCCAGAGGGACCCTGCTGCCCAGGGTGTGAGATGATATGCTGAGCAGAGTGTGGGAGTCATGGAAAAGAGGCAGGGAAGGTGGCAGGGTTCCTGATCAGCATGCAGGGGCCTGGGGGCCAAGAAGGAAGTATAGGAGCCTTGAACGTGGCCCAAGGTACTGGTTGGCCCAGGGCAGATGCCTCACCCGGTCCTTGGCACTCTTCACTTTGATGATCTTGGCTGCCAGCGAGAGGCCTGTGGACTTCTCCGTGCACCTGTGGACCTGGCCAAACCGGCCTCTGCAGAGACATGATGGTACGGCAGGCTGAGAGCCCAAGAGGCTCATTCCATACATGGTGGACCATCCTGTACCCCGGGCTTTCTGATCCTGCCCTTTGTTCATAAACACCATGGGGATTACCCTGCACCCTGGAGGTACTATAGTCATCACCCCCACACCACATGGGTTATCCTGAAACCTAGAGAAGACCTTCTTCATCCTATCACAAGTGGTCTATGCCATATCCCAGGGGCCTACCCTCACGCCACACCACCCGGACTGCCCTACCACCTCCAGTATATGGTTCCCATGCCCATACTGTATGGGCCTCCTGCACCCTATACTTCATCCCATACCATGTGGGCTCTCCTGCACTCACCCACTCTCTGTGGACTATCCAGTCACTAGCATGCTGTGTGCTGTAACCCACTCCAGGCCTTGGCTCCTGATCAACCCCCTCCTGAGAAGCATCCAGGAGCACGCCAGCTCAGGTCTCCAGGTGTTTCTGGCCCACCCCTCCTGCTCTTGCCCCTCATCAAGGCAGAAGCCCACCTACCCTCCCAAGACGTCATGCTGGCACACTGTGTAACCTGCTGAGGTCGAGGTCTCCTTGACACTCACCACCCGGTGTTCGAAGGGGGCTGGTGGGGCTGGGCTGTCATCTGTTTGGGAGACAATAGTCTGTGAGCCTCCTAAGTGCAGCCCGTACCTCTCAGCCACCCGCTTGGGTCAAGAGACAAGCCCCTCACCCTTCTCAAGGATCACCTCATTGGGGTTACCTATATGGCAGAGGAGTAAGTTGAATTTCAGAGAGGTGTGGTGACTGGCCCAATGGCACACAGTGAGTCAGTGACAGATGGGATTCAAACCCAAGTCTCCTATCACCTACAGTGGTATGCTTTGCAAGATGGAGAAGTTCTACCCAGTCTGTTCACTGAAGTTGAGAGGGGACCTGGGGTGGATCAGTGCAGACAGCAGGAAACGGAAGGCACCCTTGAATGGGGTAATCAAGCAGAATTTAATGATGGACTATGTTTGAAGGTACAGGCAGGGCTGCAGACACCAGCCAGGGCAGTGGGACAGGGAGGCAGCTGGAGAAACAAACACCCTCCCTCCCTCCACTTGCACCCTCCGATCTCCTCACAGAGCAAACAGCCCGCGAGGTAGCCCACAGCGGGTCAGCTTCTGGGGGTGCGCCGGCAGTGGACAGTGGACTTGGAGGGGAAACAGAGCACACCAGCCCTTGGAAAGATAAAAATGGCCTAAGTTTTCGGGAAAAATCTTGCCCTTCAGCGGTTGTGTGAACCTAGAAATGTTGCATGAAATAAAGGAACAAAACAGAATACCAAACACAATGACTTAAGCTGGTTTGCGTATTAAGGGCTGGGAGACTCTGTGGCGGGAAGTCAGTGGCTGGGTTGGGGTTTTTTTTGTTTTTTTTTTTTAAGATTTTATTTATTTGACAGAGAGAGACACAGCGAGAGAGGGAACACAAGCAGGGGGAGTGGGAGAGGGAGAAGCAGGCTTCCCGCTGAGCAGGGAGCCCGATGCGGGGCTCGATCCCAGGACCCCGGGATCATGACCTGTGCTGAAGGCAGACGCTTAACGACTGAGCCACCCAGGCGCCCCTGGGTTGGGTTTTTCTGGGCTTGTCACGGTTCACTCAGAGTTCCACCAACAACTCTCATGCCTCTGAAACCATATACCTGGTGCCATGAAAACACGGCTATTTGCTCTTAGTTCATCTTAATAAGAGCAGTTTTTTGCTCCCCGAAGTAGACGTTTGCCTTGAGAGAATATTGCTCATTCCTTTGTGTATCTGCAAAGGCAAGCCCTGAGCCCTGGACCACAAAGCTAACAAGTATGGTTCCTGCTGCTGCTGTTCTTCTGGGACCCGGAAAGGTCTGAGTGTGTGTCACAGCGATTCCAAATCTAGCATCTGGCTTGACGTTTCCTTTGCTGCACACTACGTGCCTTCTGTTCCCGGTGGCTGTACAGCGACCAGGCTTGCACACGCCATTCCTGAGCTAGGCAGCCAGGGGCAGATCCTGGCTGCATCCACACTGTCTCCACGGCCCTGAGCGTGGCCCTTGACCTCTCCTGTGTTTCCATGTATTCCCCACTCCACAAGCCCGTGAGGGTAAACGCCGGCATGGAGGCACCCAGCTCCGCACACAGACAGCCCACAGTCTACGTGGCCTTTGTCACCACCGTGAGCCTCAAAAAGGACTCCGGAGTCTCCTCCTGGTTTCAGCAGCGTTTTAGGAATGAAAGGAGGCCTTTGGCCACATAGGGACCAAGTCGTACAGGTGGAGGGGAAGCAGCTGGAGATGTCACTAAGACAGGGCAACTGCAGAGCCCAGAAGTGGCAAGGGGCCCCGGGGTGACTGCAGAACACACAGCCCTTCCTCAGGGACTTCCCGGAATTCCAGGGCAGGAAATCAGCAAAGGTGGCCTTCCTGCCACCACATGGGATGAGGGCTCAGACCAAGGAGGGTGTGACTATAAGGGCTGGCAGAGTTGAGGGTGCTTGGGTCACAAGAACACAAGGATACCCCCACCATCACTGGGGCAGAGAGCAGGTCAGCAGCCCCCCACACACACCCTTCTGTACCCTGGGATGAGATCTCACTCACTGGGTGCAGTGGCCAATATTAACACCACTTAATAGATGTTCTTTTTAGCAGGAGCCTTCTCTGGCTCGATCCAGAATGACACCCATGGTGGAGAGCTCAGGCTTTGAGAAATCCACCCAGTTGGGCCGCATGGGCTCCTTCCTCCCCTACTGCCACAGTCGCCCCCAAACTCAGCCTGCTGCAGCTGTAGGCCTTGCTCTCCAGCCCCAGCAGGTACTGGCAGGCCGTTCCACGTCGCGGACTCCCCCCAGACCCACACTATCTCTCCCTGGAAGTTGCAGGAAGACCCCCTGGGAGTAGGCCACCAAACCCGCTCACTCTGGGGCACCCCGCAATGGGTTCACTTACCCAGAACCATGCTGCCAGCCTCATCTCCAGGGGGCGTCCTCCTTCCTGCTCCAGCTCTGCCTGCGCCCCCAGCTGTGCCGTCCTCCCCGGGCTCAGCGTTTCCTGCACACTTGCCTTTGTCCTGCCGCCAGCCCGGGCCTCCAGCATCGGCTCCTTTGTCCCTCCTGGCCCCGCTTGGTCCCATGGCCGACTCGGCCCCAGGCCCCTGCTTCTCCTCTGCTTTTGCTCCCTCACGGCTGCTCCGTTTCCACAGTGGGGAAATCTTGCTGGCTCCTTTCAGGATCTGTTTTTCTGACTTGGTTGCAGGGGTCTGGGGTGCGGGCCCAGGTGGGTCCTGCTCACCGGGATGGGCAGCTGCCGGAGCCTCCACAAGGGGCATGGGTCTGAGGCCGCCCCCTCGTGTCACAAGCAGCTCCCCGGGGGTATCTGTCTCCTGCACATGGATGGAGATCCTGGGGCAGAGAGAAAACACGGCCTTAAAAGCAAGGACTCACGAGTCACCACAGACCTGGGTTCAAAGGCCTGCTGCCACCATTCAAGGATCACAGCCTATTGGCCTCAGTTTCTCATCCAGAAAAAGGGACCTCGTGGTTATTATAATAGTAAGGTAGATTGTGTTTAGAACCAGCAGACCCCAACCCCTGACTACCTCTGCCCAGACAGGACACCAGGGAGAGGCTGGGTTCAGTGAGATGGTACCATCTGCTCTCAGGATTCCAGTGGATGAGCGGCCAAGGAAGGCTGAAGTACTTGAGATGGACACCAGTGGGCATCAGATGCCCCGAAGGCCTTAGAAACCTGCTTCTGCCCCAGGAGGCAGGAGACCTGGGCTCTCCTCTCTAGGCCTCAGTCTCCCTTTCAGTTAAATGAAGAAAGGGTGAGCCAAGTCAAATATCCCACTGGAAACCCCAGGTCAGACATATTTTATTGAAATCAGACAGCTGCGGGGCACCTGGATGACTCAGTCGGTTAAACATCCAACTCTTTTTTTTATTGTTATGTTAATCACCATACATTACATCATTAGTTTTTGATGTAGTGTTCCATGATTCATTGTTTGTGCATAACACCCAGTGCTCCACGCAGAATGTGCCCTCTTTAATACCCATCACCAGGCTAACCCATCCCCCACCCCCTCCCCTCTAGAACCCTCAGTTTGTTTTTCAGAGTCCATCGTCTCTCATGGTTCCTCTCCCCCTCCAACTTACTCCCCTTCATTTTTCCCCTCCTGCTATCTTCTTCTTCTTTTTCTTTTTTCTTAACATATGTTGCATTATTTGTTTCAGAAATATAAATCTGTGATTCAACAGTCTTGCACAATTCACAGCGCTCACCATAGCACATACCCTACCCAATGTCTATCACCCAGCCACCCCATCCCTCCCAGCCCCCACCACTCCAGCAACACTCAGTTTGTTTCCTGAGATTAAGAATTCCTCATATCAGTGAGGTCATATGATACATGTCTTTCTCTGATTGACTTATTTCACTCAGCTTAACACCCTCCAGTTCCATCCATGTCATTGCAAACGGCAAGATCTCATTCCTTTTTATGGCTGCATAATATTCCATTGTGTATATATACCACCTCTTCTTTATCCATTCATCTGTTGATGGACATCTTGGCTCTTTCCACAGTTTGGCTATTGTGGACATTGCTGCTATAAACACTGGGGTGCACGTACCCCTTCGGATCCCTACATTTGTATCTTTGGGGTAAATACCCAGTAGTGCAATTGCTGGATCGTATGGTAGCTCTATTTTCAACTGTTTGAGGAACCTCCATACTGTTTTCCAGAGTGGCTGCACCAGCTTGCATTCCCACCAACAGTGTAGGAGGGTTCCCCTTTCTCCGCATCCCTGCCAACATCTGTCGTGTCCTGACTTGTTAATTTTAACCATTCTGACTGGTGTGAGGTGGTATCTCATTGAGGTTTTGATTTGGATTTCCCTGATGCCGAGCGATGTTGAGCACTTTTTCATGTGTCTGTTGGCCATTTGGATGTCTTCTTTGGAAAAATGTCTGTTCATGTCTTCTGCCCATTTCTTGATTGGATTATTTGTTCTTTGGGTGTTGAGTTTGATAAGTTCTTTATAGATTTTGGATACTAGTCCTTTATCTGATATGTCATTTGCAATATTTTCTCCCATTCTGTCGGTTGTCTTTTGGTTTTGTGGACTGTTTCTTTTGCTGTGCAAAAGCTTTTTATCTTGATGAAATCCCAATAGTTCATTTTTGCCCTTGCTTCCCTTGCCTTTGGCGATGTTTCTAGGAAGATGTTGCTGCGGCTGAGGTCGAAGAGGTTGCTACCTGTGTTCTCCTTCAGGATTTTGATGGACTTCTGTCTCACGTTTAGGTCTTTCAACCATTTGGAGTCTATTTTTGTGTTAAACATCCAACTCTTGCTTTTAGCTCAGGTCATGATCTCAGGGTTGTGGGATCGAGGTCCGTGTGAGGCTCCCTCGCTCAGTGGGGATTCTGTTTGAAATACTCTCCCTCTGCCCCTGCTCCCACTCTCTCTCTCCCTCCCAGATAAATATTTTTTTTAAAAAATCAGGCAACTGCTCATAGAGACTGGACTCCTCGTTTCTCTTGGACACATATGTCTGGCTGTGCTGGGCATGTCTGCATAGCTGAGAAGCAGCTCCCCTTTCTGACAGACCTGGCAATGCCACTGGGCCCACTTCGCATCCATCTCCATTACCCAGACCTTGCGACCTTAGGTTTGGGACCCCAGCTAGAGGTCAGGAAGGCCCTCTGAGCCCTGGCAATGTACAGAGGGAAGGACCTGACCCTGGGAGCCATGATCCCCAAGGGTTCCCTCCCTCTCAGAGTTGCCCTGCTCTGACTGTTCTTCACAACCCCACTGCTGGGGGTCTATGTGTGTTGGGGTGCGGTGAGGAGGTGAGTGTCTGGCATGGACTGAGTCTCAGGAGGGAGCGCAGCAGCCTCCTCTCTGGTCTTAGCTCTGGACCACATTGCTAGACAACTTTGGACAAGGCCGGCATCAGCTCCCTCTTCTGTCAAACAGAGACATTGATACCTCACAGAAGTGCTGAGAGTCCACGGAGCGGGGAAAGCCCCAGGGGTCCCAAAATGAGGCTCAAGAGGGTGCAGCTGCTGTGGAAAACAGGATGGTGGTTCCTCAAAAATTTAAAAATAGGACTACCTTATGACCTAGCAATTTCACTTCTTAAAATGTATCCAAAAGAATTTAAAACAGTGTGTCAAAGAGATATTTATATACCTGTGTTCATAGCAGCATTATTCACAACAACCAAATGTGGAAGCACCCCAAGTGTCCATCGAGGATGAATGGATAAGCAAAATGTATGTTATCCATACAATGGAATATTGTTTGGTCTTAAAGAGGAAGGAAATCCTGTTACATGCTGCTACCTGGGTGAACCTCGAGGACGTTATGCTAAGTGAAATAAGCCAGTCACAAAAAAACTGATTCCACATATATAATTCCACTTATATTCAGTACCTACAGTTGTCAAATTCAGTGACAGAAAGTGCAATGTGGTGGCCAGGATCTGGGGGGTGGGCAAAATGGGAGTTGTTTGATGGTTACAGAGTTTCAGATTTGCAAGATGGAAATGTTCTGGAGATCTGTGTCACAACAACCTGAATACACTCAACACTCCCGCACTGTACACTTACAAATGGTTCAGTTGGTAAATGTTATGTTACGTGTTTTTTCACCATAATGAAAAAAAGTGAGGCTTTTCCCCAGCAGTTGAAGGCCCAGCCCCCTCCCCGAGCTGCAGCGGGTCCTCTGAAAGCTGCGCCCGTTCCTGGATACACCTGGCTCAGTACAAGCCTGTACACAGCCAGCCTCGGGAGGGAGGCAGCCAAAGACCCCCCAGCTCCGTGCCCCTCGGAGGAGTGAGTGTGGGTTGGGGATAACAGGGGAGGTGCAAAGGGTGGCATCTGAGCCTGGCCCGGGCCTTGTCTCCACTGAAGGCCACGGGAACTGCAGGAAGCCCGTTGCTGGAAGAGCATCCAGGTGGTCAGGTGGCCAGCTGATAAAGACAAGAGTCACTGCTGTCCCACTTGGTCTTCACAGCGAGCAGGGCATGGGATGACCCCAACGCACTGCCGTGCATTCGCGTGGCGCTGAGGGCCCAACGTTTTCCCTCCTGCTGCACAGCACACCCGGGGCAGGCTAATCAATTACAGCCCTGTGTTCCTCCAACTCCAGCTAGGGCCTCAGCATCCTCTATACGGGCAGCCACTGCCCGTCAGAGCCAGTGCTTGAGTGTAAATTTATTTTCTCAAAATATACTCAGGTGCTAGCTGGGGAAGGGCAGGGAGTGACCTCTCCACTTCCTGAGCCCCATGGCAGGTCTAGTGCCCCTGAAATTCAGCTCAGGGCTGAAATGGACGTAGAGACGTTTCCCCTCATGCAGAATCTTTTGGGGGCCCCTAGCAAGTTCATGGAAAGTCCACCCCTATTCCTAGATTCCATATTTACAGCGCTGGCCAGGATCCAGGGAAGCCTGCCAGGAATCCCTCCTTTTAGCTGGTTAAGATCTCCCAGAGGCTCTCATTTCCTTCCAGAACAAAGGCAGACCAACAATCTGGGCTTCTCTGCCGGTCACCATAGCACACAGACACCAGCTCCCTTCCCTGCACCAGGCCTAGGGAAGGGATGGGGCTCTGTTACAGGAAAGGACAACCTGGGGCAGGTGCAGGAGGGCACCAGACCCCCTTGAGACAGGGAAGCACAA
Source organism: Zalophus californianus (assembly GCF_009762305.2). Classification (NCBI taxonomy): domain Eukaryota; kingdom Metazoa; phylum Chordata; class Mammalia; order Carnivora; family Otariidae; genus Zalophus; species Zalophus californianus. The sequence goes on along the minus strand of NC_045611.1, from coordinate 36,642,164 downwards.
CACACTTCAGTGGACTGCCCTGAGGGCAGGGATGCACTGTTACACAGGGCTGGGAACACAAGGCTAGGGAGAGCGTGGCAGCCAGCAGCTTCTGGCTCTGCATTATCCTGCACTGTGTGTGCTGAGGGCCGAGGGCTGGTCCTGAGGTGGTGTTCTGAGGCCACAACGCTACCTTCGGGACCTCAAGTATAATCATCCTGAAGGCCCCGCTGGATGGACTCAGCCCATGCCCACCTCCCTCTGAATCCCCATCCTTCTCTCCCCAGCTTAATATTTGGGACCTAATTAAATGCTGACCTGAGGAGGCAGGATTGTGCAGTGGTTAGGAGCAGATTCTGGAGCCCAACAACCTGGATTCAGATTTCAACTTTGTGAATCCCTGGCTGTGTGGCCCTGGGCACTCTCAGCCTGTTTCCTCATCTCCACACTCTCGCCTCCTGGGGACATTGTGAGGACACAGCGGGATGACGTCTGTGAAAGGCGTGGCCAATGCCAGCACCTAGGATTGTGCTGTGAGCCCCAGCTTGTAACTATTATAGCGGCTCTAAGAACCCTGCCCCACACGGGAATCACCCAAGGAGCTTGCAAAAAACAGAAAGAGAGAGAGTGAGGGAAGGAAGGCAGGGAGGGAGGGAAGAAGGATACCTGAGCCTCACTCCAGACTGAATAAATCAGACTCTCTGGGCATTGGTATTTTAAAAATTCCTTTCAGGTAATTCTAATGGGCACTAGGTGAGAAACAGTGCTCTACATTCCCAAAAGCAGTGCCTACGCCTTCTCCTGTCTTCCCCTCATGAAGCTAGCCAGCACGGTGCGGACAGCTCCAGCTGAGGGGCTACTGTTAATTCCTTCCCTTGCCCAGCATGGAGGAGCTCCCCTTACCTTGGAGGTGTTTCTCCACCACTGTGAGCTACCTTGGCTTGGACTGGCAGCCCTGGAGTCAGCCTCATGCCTGCCTCTGAGGGCCGCGGGTCAGGCCTGCTGAATGATGATCCTTGTTCTGTACCGGGTAAATCCTCCTGGCTGGTGGGGGCCTCACGGACCCCGGTGGATGCTGCAGACAACTCCTGGCCAGTCCCAGGCTTCTCAACGAATGCTCCAGGAGCTTTGGCTTCCGCCTCTGTGGGCAGCAGCGGGAGGCCAGGGGGCACTTGGGCTGGGCCAGGAACTCCTTCTTCCTGCCCTGGTGGGGCCTCTGCCTGGGTGGGGAGGTCAGATCCTATCTCTGAAGCATTGACGGGGGTCAGCCTCTCCACCGTCCCCTCTGGGAGGCTCGCCTGCTGGCTCTCTACAGGAAAACAGGCAGCATAAAAATGCATTCCTATATGGAGGACTCTAACCTAAAGATATTGCAAAGGAGCTGCAAAGGCCACTCAGCGCAGCATGTTTATAATAGGCAGACTGGAAACAACCCAAGTGACCCAACAGTAGGAGGCTGCTTGACTAAACCATGGCCCGTCACCCAGGAGCACTGCACAGCCATAAAAAATAGAGAGACGCGAATATCTCCAGATGTGGCTCTGGAGTGATCTCAGGATATACCGAGTGAAAAGTGAGATAAGAGCCAGGTGGAGAAAAGTGTGTCTGGTGTGCTTCTGTTTGTCTAGGAAGAGAAGTGTGTGTGGGTGTGGGTGGGTGGGTGTGTGTGCACGCGCGCGCATGCATGCACATGCATGCACGCACATGTGGGTGCATGTGTATAACCACTTAGAACATGGCTTAAAGACACAGAAAGAAAAGATAAGATAAAAAATTTTGTAAATGGTTCCATACACAAGGGAGGAACAAGGATAGAAGCTACACTTAAAATCCCTTGTTTTGTCAATTTGACTTTAGAACCATGTCAATATTACACAAAACTGTAAAAGAAAATGAGACTTGAATAAAAGCAATCCATAAAGATGTAAAGCAAAGTGAAATAGACGTGAGATTCAAGTTGGTGGCATAGCTTACACAGAAAGGAGCTAGTCCAAGTGCCTTTGGAACAGCAATACATAGTGGGATATATGTAAAGGATTAAAAAAAATGAAAAAAAAAAGAAGCTTCAACGGTTTTTTAGCGATCACATTGTTGGTGGTGGCATTGGTATTTTTATTCTGAAACTGTTATGTGTGCAATGTGAAATACAGCAAATGAGGTCCCACTCACCTTCCCAAAGCCCCCTGATCTCGGCTTGCACAGCTCTGGTGCTCAGTGCATGCTTTGGTTTTGCTCCTTTCTCTTCCACTCTATCTTTGTTCTGAAAGAACAATCATCATCATCATCATCATCATCATCATCATCATATCATCATCAACATCATTGTTCAGGCCACAAACATTTGTTGAACACCTATCCTGTGCTTAACGTAGAAGTATTTAGGTTATTTCACCTGGTCTCACAGTAACACTAGAGGGTAGATATTGCTACTGTCATTTTAGAGATAAAGACACTTATCCAAAGTCACCAAGTTCTTTCTAATGTGTCATCATATTGCCAGTAAGGGGCAGACCTGACACGGGATTCTAAATAGACTGTACTTCAAAGTACTTAAACCAGGGATGGAAAATAAATTTTAAAGTGTCAATTCAGATCAGTCTGTCATGGCTATTACAGTGTTGGCTCGGCTTGGATTCTAAAGTCCGATTAACCCATGCCTGTTTGGGGGGCAAGGGGCAGGGAGGAGGGCTGGAATTAACAGTGCCTGCCAGGGAGCCAGAGGCATCCTACCATCAGCCCTTTACAGCACAGTAGCGCAGCCAGAAGCACAGCCTCTCCCTGACTCTGGAGCCAGGACCTGCTGGGTTTAAACCCCATCTTCACCCCTAACTTCTCTGTATCTCCCTTTCCTCATCTGTGAAGTGGGGAGAATCATATTATCTGCCTCAGAGAGTTAATAAGAGGATTGGGGGAGTCGATCTGTGGACGCCCTGACAAGTGTGCCCAGTGCATGGTACGTGCTCAGGAGCTCCGGGGATTTTATCCTGCCTGAGACAGGGAGCTCTCTGCCATCAGTGACTCAACTGATTGATGGGTGGGTCAACTGTGTAAGGCCCGGAGGAGCTCGAAGCAGCTCTTCTTTTAACTCTGAGTGGTCTGTACCAGGCCAGTGTTCTTCCTCCTGAAATGGTAGAACATTCAGTATTTCCAAGTGTAAATATTTCTACAGGGCCTGACTCCTTGCCGGGTCCCCCTGGTGCTTCTGGAGGTTTTAAGCCATTGAATGGTACAGCCCCTCAGACCCCTCCTGGTCCTTATCACAGCAGCAGGTCTGGTCAAGGCACTTACCCCTGAAGGCCCTTTCCCTTGCCTGGGCCACAGAGGCCCCAACTGGGAGCCAAAATGAGCTTGAGACACATTTTGTTTGGCCTGCGCAGCATTTTAAGTTTTTAAATTTGTTACCAACACTTTAAATCTAGGAGACTTTTACATTAAAATTCTAAGTTCCCTTTTGGGGCTTAGGATTGTTCTACATTCTGATTGTGGTGGTGTTGATTTGGGTGTATACATTTGTTGAGTGGTGTACTTAAAATGTACATACTGTGTGTGTGTATGTGTGTGTGCCATTTATTATATATAAATTATACCTTCATAAAACTGATTAGAAACAATCCTAAGCTCCCAGATGCTCCTGAAAAAAATCTGAAGATCTGGCAACTTTAGGCCCACATGGCAAAAATCGGCTGGAGCAGTCCCCGCTAACAGGGCACCACTGTCCTCCCAACTTTGGAATGCCTCCCTGGCACTGAGTAGGAGGATTGGTCCCACTGTTTTTCCTACACTGTACCCACTTCTCTGCACCCTACTACCTGCTCATCCTTTTGGGATTCCAGCACACTACACTTTGTCCTCTTGCAGGTAACAACACATGGGAGCCCCTAGCCTTGCTGCTGGCATGTGCAGGGCACGTAATAAATAAACCCCAGCAGCTGTCATCACGATCAACACAGCACCATCAATGTGACCTGGATCCCCTTACTCAGCAGAGGCCTCTCCCTTGACCTCGTTCTGCAGACTCCGTCCTGCCACCCCCGTAGCTGGGGGAGCTGGAAGCTTTATCACGGGATGCCTCCTGTTTCACCCCGGTAGAGAGGGACTCGAACACACTGTCCTTTGGCAGACCTTGTGGGCTCAGAGTGTCCTCTCCCCCCCCTGCTCTTGGTGTAGGTAGGCACACACGCACATACACAGGCAAACACACACACGCAGCTGTGTCGTGTCTTCAGGGCTCAACCTTGTGATCCCTGCATTGTCCAGTGCATTCAGAGGAAGGAGAAGAGACTCTCGACACCATTCTGGAAGACAGGTGTCTTCTGATTGCCTATGATTTGGGCCCAACCCTGGCTGAGCCTGACCCTGTCCTTCATGAGAGAGCACCTAGCTTTTAGTAAAAATCTAATTCATTGTTACAACCAAAACGAAGTCCCACTGGGCACTTCAGAAAACCCAAGGAGGACCTTCACAAAGTCCTGGCACAATTTTCTTTCTTTTTTTTTTTTTTTTGAATTCTTAAAAATTGCTAATTCCAGTAGAGTTAATATACAGTGTTATATTAGTTTCAGGTGTACAATATAGTGATTCAAGGGGCGCCTGGGTGGCTCAGTCAGTTAAATGTCTGCCTTTGGCTCAGGTCATGATCCCAGGACCCTGGGACCGAGTCCTGCATCAGGGAGCCTGCTTCTCCCTCTCGCTCTGCCCCTCTCCCCCACTCACGCTCCCTCTCTCACTCTGTCTCTCTCTGAAATAAATAAATAAAATCTTTTTAAAAAATAAAAATAACAAAACAAAACAATATAGTGATTCAACCCTTCCACACATCACCCGGTGCTCATCACAAGTGCACTCCTTCATCCCCATCAGCTATTTCCCCCATCCCCCACTGACCTCCCCTCTGTTAACCATCAGTTTGTTCTCTAGAGTTAAGAGTCTGTTTCTTGGTTTGTCTCGGTCTCTTTTTTCCCTTTGCTCGTTTGTTTCTTAAATTCCACAGTCCTGGCACAATTTTCAAATTTAGGAGCTAGTGCTAGGATTTAATTCAATTCCACAAATCATTACTATACCCTCTTAGGAAACTTGAAGGGGTCTCTAGAAAGTCTCTGTTTTCAGCACCAACAATGTGTTAAATAGCCGGGGCTATTATACCCATTCTCTGCCACCTCCTGTGAGGCCCGCCCTAGCCACAGTCCACAGTGGGAAGCAAAGGCCTCATGTCACAGACCAACAAGGAGCTGACAGTCCGACTAGGGGGCTAGACCCAAACCTGTAGATGGTTACCAACAAGTATATTAAACACAAAGACCAGAAGAGAGATCAGTCACATGCCAAGCTGAACAGAGCAGACAAGAAATGTTCCAAGAACTCAGAAAAGAGAATGTTCTATGATATCCCCATGCAGAAATTCTTAAATATCTGCAAAATGTTTGGTAGCTAATTTCACTAGTGTATGAAGAGCTATTACAAATCAATAAGTACAAAAAACTGAAATGGAAAAGACATGAGCAGACAGTTCACAGAAAAATACAAATGCTTTAAATCTGTGAAAGATGCTAAAACTTCTAGTAAAAGAAATACAAACTAAAAACTAAATTGAGGTATATCATTCTATCTACTTCTGGTTATGTTTGATATTTTCCATAATGAAGAGTTTTAAATTTCTTATGAATTAAAAGAAAAAGAATTAGCACTAGGAGGCATATAATCCGTTGTCTTATTTGAATCTTAATTCAAATACAGAAACTGTAAGAAAAAAAAGCATAAGATGATTAGGAAAATTCGAACACTGGCTTTGGCAATATTAAATTACTGTTTACTTTTTAGTCATGATAATGGTATCCTAGTTACATTTTTTAAAAGAGCCCTTATCTTCTAGATATAAAGACTAACGTTTGTGGAGGAAATGACCCAATGTCTCAGATTGGCCTCAAAATAATCTAGAGAGGGAAGTCCATGGAGAATAGATGCCACAACATTGGTCTCCCATTATGGGTTCATAGGGTTTGTGACACTAATCTCTATTTTTATAAATGTTTGAAATTTTTCATATAAAAAAATTTGTATTTTGCAAAAATTTTCAAGTGTTAAGAAAAAACACATGCACAATAAGATCTCAGTTTTCAATCACCACGCAGGCACAGAATAAGAAAGTTGGATAATATGCTTTGTTAGCAAAAGGGGAGGCAACAAGCATTCCCATATGCTACCGACAGGAGACCAAATGGGAATAACTCCTTTGAAGGTCAAAATTTGGCTTTATGTGCACAACTTTACCCTTTGGCTTCACCTTGCCACTTCTAGGAGTGTATCGTAGAGATAAGCTCACACTTCTATGGATACTCACTGCACCATTATTTGTAACAGCAAAAATGAGAAATAATATAAACAAACAATGATGTGGGACTGGTTAACAAATTAAGACACATCCCCCAACCGGAGCATTCTGCAACTTTAAGAACGAGGAAGCTTTCTATGTATACATATAAAACAATGCCCAAAATATATTAAGTAAAAAAAAAAAAAAAAATCAAGGACAGAATAATGTGAGTAATATTTGAGTTAAGACCAAGAGGTGGTGCTTATAGATGAACCGACTACGTCTGGGAGGTTTTGCAGGAAAAAGGCACCTATGTCTGCATGGGGGGCGGGTGGTCTTGGGGGCTGGAGGCTGGAGTAGGAGGGACATGATGCTCTTTATACCACATGAGGCAGGCGTTTAACTGCTTAGCCGATCAAGCCCCCCAGGCGTCCCCCATGAATGTTTTGACCATGTGCATATATTAATTTTCTTCTTTAAAGCTGAAGTTGATGGGGGCACCTGGGTGGCTCAGTCGGTTAAGCGTCTGACTCTTGATTTTGGCCCAGGTCATGATTTCAGGGTTGTGAGTTCAAGCCCCGTGTGGGCTCTGTGCTGAGTGTGGAGCCTGCTTAAGATTCTCTCTCTCCCTCTCCCTCTGCCCTTCCTCCACCTCACTCCCTCCGCCCTCTAAAAAAGTAAATAAATAAATAAAAATAAAGCTGAGCTTGCTTATCAGTGGAAGAGCAGAAGGTCACGTCTCCCCCACAGGCCAGACTCACAGGAGAGGCGCAGAAAGCAGGGAGCTAGGGGGAGGGGCATACTTTGGAAGAGGCTGCAGGGCAGGGCGGCAGGGAAGGGGTCAGCAGGGTGAGCTCTGGCCTGGCCGGGGATGAGGAAGGAAGGCACACTCCTGCAGCTTTGCTCTGGAAAGCCTCAGTAGCGGACACAGAGTCAGGCAGAGCGTCCTGTAGACCCAGCTTATCTCTTGCCAGGAGCTGGTGGATAACTACAGTGATCTGAAATGGTGGCTCCAGGCCGTCTGAGGGTGGCTAAGTGGCTGACTCTTAGCTGTTCCCAAACAGAGTGTTGCCTCTACACACACACACACACACACACACACACACACACACACAGCCAGCCAGCCAGCCAGCCCGGCCAAACTTCCATTAGCCAGCGGGTTTGATTATGCAATCCTTGGGAACAGCCACTCCCAGAAATGCCACACTCCTCCCCCAGGCTCCGGCTCCTTCATGGCCTGTGTCCCCCAGGGGTCACTGTCAACACTCATCTTCCAACAAGCAGCTGCACACTCCGCCCACTCTGGGACCCACCGCAAGGTTGGGGACAGGAAGGGGAGGGTTCTAAAAGGGGGGTTTCTTTTGGGGTAAACTGGCTCCCACCTGTTTCCTACTCTAGGTGTGACAGAACAGAAAGGAGCAAAAAGTCACTAGAATGTCCAATAAGCTTCATTGTCCTCCTCTCCCTAATGGCCCATTCATCCCCTCTTCTAGGTGCTCTGAAGCTGCGCAAGGCCCCACAGGTCTCACCGAGGCACTGCCTCTTCCTTTCCCGGGGAAGAGCAGCCGGGCAGTGACCTGTCTAGAAGTCCACCTATAACCTTTAAAGTTGTCTCTCCTTTTCCCCATCAACAGGTCACACAGGTGGCACAGGAAGGGAACAACAGCTCCTAGTGCTCCTAAGCCTATCCGTCTGGCTAGTGTCCCCACCAGGACCACTGGATCTCCCTTTCAGCCAGAAGGGTACCGGGGTAGGGAAGCAGGAACCAACCTCCAAAGGGCCATCAGCCAGGCTTCCTTTCCTCCAGGGGACACTCCCTTGCATGATGAAATCCACCACCTTCGAGTTCTGGAACACGGCCCCCACCAAAGCTATGGCCTTGTCCACGGCCACTACCATCCTGAACAGGGCTTCAAGCCTGGCGCCATGCTGGGCAGCATCCTGCCGCACAGCCCTCACCAGCTCCAGGACCTCTGGCCACCCAGCCTGTGAGTGAGCTGGAGGATTGTGGTCAGCCCCACCTGGGCCCAGAATCTGATAGGCCTCCAGCCGGTGTAGGCCTTGCTCCAGGTGGCCCATACCTTGATACACACACTGCAGTTTCTCCGAGACATCTTCTTGGAAATGCAAGAGTTTGTCAACCTTCTCGTTTAGCACATTAAGCTTTTTGTCCATGGTGGTTAAGCAGGCCTTGCCTGACACCGGCAGCCCCTGGGTCGCCAAACTCTCCTTGGAGGCTCCGGACATCCTGATGCAGGCTTGACAAGAGCGAGGAATCAGAAAAGCCACAGACTCCTGGTTTTCACTTGGACAGTGGTACCTGGAAGTTCATTGTTCTTGATAGCTTACAGCCTCGCCCTGCAGCACCAACCACACAGATCGTCTGGGTGGTTTAGGGAGCCCAGGGGACCAGGCTTTCTCTGAGCCTTTGCCTTTGCTTATCTCCCGCTCTGCCGTGGCCATGAGTGACAAGCTGGGTTTGGCAAGGCCCTTCTCTTTGGGGCCCTTTTGACATCATGGCAGCATTTAACATTCCTCTCTGAGAGGGTGCTGATGGGCAAATATTTTAAGAATCTGCCCAAGGCAGGCAGGGCTTTGGACAGTTGAAACAAAAGGGTAAAAGAAAGGGGGTCCTTTAGGTAATGAACCAGAATGCTGGACTTCACAAGGGGCCTCAGGAATCCCAGGGCAGAATAAGACCTTTAGCAGCCCGAGTACATGGTATCCCACCTGCTGCAAACACACTGAATTCACAAAGAAAAGCAAGACCAATAGTAAATGTGAGGCCATTCTGATTTTTGCCATGATAAAAATGTTGATACTTCTGCAAATTAAAAACAAATTTTTGGTGCCCCCACTTTGCAGGTGCCCCAAATAAGTGTTTAGGCTGCCTGTGGGGTATAGCTGCAGGTCCCTGCCCACAATGGGCTCTCAGTCACTAGCAACTTGTACCTAAAAATAGAAGTGAGGGCAAATGGCTTAGGCTACTCGCCAGGTGCCATCCCTCAGGTCAGGTTCCTCATAGAGCCCTCTGGGGCACATCTGCCAGTGGTCTCCCGCCACCCCCCGCCCCCCCACGCTGCTCCTCCAGCACTAACCACGCATGCAGGCATTGGGCACCCCATCTCTTACACTAGAACAGACATAGCAGCAGCCTAGAGGGCAAGGGGGCCTGTGCTTCCCGTAGCTTCCAAACGTTGTAGCCTCAAAACTCTTGGTTCAAATGGAGCTGTTACAGAAGCATCGATAAATAAAAGCAGACAAAGGAGATGCTCAGGCTGACACTGAGGTGGGTGCCAGGAGGCGCCACAGAGTCCCTAGGCTGCTGGGGAGCAAATGACTGACACCATGTTCTTCCAGGCCCACCTAGGGAGAAAGCTAAGGGAGAGGGAATTTGCCCAAGGTCGCCCCAGCACGAGGCCTCCTGAAGCTAGCACAGCTTAGTCAATACTGGCCCCAGGACGGGGCGGGGGGGCCGGGTGTCTTTGGTGTCCTGCTAAGCTTCCTCCTTCTGAATAAAAGCAATCATGAGAATAAACTTTGACCTGGAAATCTGACATCTAAAACACCTTTAGATCATTTTGCTATTTTAAGCTACAGGTGACTCGCAAGCACAGTGTGCTTGTTATGCAAGTGCAGCTTGACCACAAACCCCTTACCACCCGTCCCTCTACCGGGATAGCTGCCCTAAGCAGTCCATGCAGAAATCCAGACCGATTTCTGGGGGCCCAGTCCTGCGTGTCAGTGGTAGAATGGCCTGGAGCACGCTCAAAAGAACACTGGTCTCTTATAGCACTGTGATTTAAAACAAACACACACTCTCCTTGGAAAAAGAAATTTGGGGAACATTGTGCTCCAGGTCCTCTTGGGGATTCACGATGCCCCTCCAAAGGACCTCATCTGCCACAGAAAGAAAGGTGCCACAGCACCTGACCAGGGAATCAGGTGCCACAGCACCTGACCAGGGAATCACTCCTTCCCCTGCACTTAGCACCTCTTACTGCTCTGTGGCACCAGGGGTCCCTGATCACACTTGGGAAGCAGCTGCATAGAGAAAGCTCTGGGTCTAACACCAGCTCAGTGTCTGTCCTACAGCAGGTATGGATAATCGAAAGAGAACAGCTCTGGGAAGGAGCTTCCACCAGTGCCAACCACAGGCAGCTGCTGTGGGGACCTTCTGAGCAGCCTACACCAGTTGAGCCTGGGCTTAATATCTTGAAAGTCCAGCTGAACCCCAAGAAAATCCAATGTCCCAGACACAGCTATATCAAAAGCTAATTATTTAAATTACAAAAGGATTTGTCCCAGGTCTCCCTTAAGCAACAAGTGATTGCAAAGCACCTGGTGTAGTAGAAACGTGGATGTGGCAACCTCCACTGTTCTAGAACCACCTCGAGGTTCCCTGAGCCCAAAGAGTCCTTGAGCTTGCCTCAGTCCCCAGGTGCACCAACATGCCTGGCAAGTGGTGGGTATTCAACACAACCATATGGAAGGAATGAACTACGGGGACCCCGGATGAGCAGGAGGCTGGGCTGAGTTTTGGGAGACCTGTGGAAGGAGGAGACAGCAGCTAGGGTTTCCCAGAACAAAAAAGTACAGGGCAGGACATCTTGGCAATTCCTAGAGGTAAGCTCTGGGACCTTCTAGGGAAAAGCTCAGAATATGCCGACAGGTGAAATCCTTGAGGCTTCTTTGATGAAAAGGAGCAGCCAGGAGGACCAGATTTGAATCCCTTTCATTTCTCTGCCTAGAGAAGAAATGAGTCCTGTGAGGGCTGAGGCATGGCTTCTCTCCAACTCTCCCTGATGTACAGGGCACAGCAAGAACCATGGACAATTCTTTTTGGGCAATGGCGCCTGCCCAGAGGAGAGGAGAGGCATTCCATCCCTCGAGTCAAGTGAACACAGACCAGAGAAGAGGCAGTCATGCTGGATGGGTACAGAGTAGCAAATCCAATGACACTTCATCTTTCCTGGGTGAGGACAGGACAGCTGACGCACTCCCAGAAAAACACAGACTGACCTCTGTTTGCCATAGGCAGGGATCAGCATGCACTGAACCCAAGATTCTTCCTTGGCCTTTCTGGCGACAGCCAGTTTTCCCTGTACAACCCCAGAGGCACTGTGGATCTTGAGGCCCCAGGTGGAATAAGAGGGGAGCAGCAATGCAAGGCTAAGTAGTCCATTCCAAAGCACTCTCCTCCTTCCCCACCTCTGCACAGAATGAGCACAGCTAGGAGAGGCCCTACCCTCCCTGGAGATCAGAGGTCTGTTTCTGGAGAAACTCAATGGTCCATGTACTGGCGTTGATGATCCCTGGGAACTCCTCATCTGATCAGCCTCAACAGCCAGACAGTCAACAAGCCTCAACCACTCACCTAGGTTTTTGTGCCTTACTCTGAAATATGCACAGATAGAAAAGGATCACCAGGTATTCAAACAAAGCCCCCAAGATGAAAAGGGGAGCCCCCCAAAATAGAAACATAATTGTGGAGGAAACAGAGAAAACAAGAAACAGAAGAAAGTTTCAAAAAGGCTCTCATTAGTTGCCCCCGAAAAGTGCAAAAGGCTATTCCATCCATTTAAAAAGAAGAAGGTGTTATGGGAAAAGAACAGGCATAGAATAAAAGAGAGGTCTTGGAAATTAAAAATATGAGTGTTAAAATTTTAAAATCCAATATGGAGATGAGAAAATAAAGTTAAGATAATATCCCAGAAAGTAGAATTAAAAGATGAAGATGCCTACATAGGGAGAGAAAAGAGAAGAGAATAGACAAGGGATCCAGCCCCACATCTAGTTAACTGGAGTTTCAGGAGGAGAAATGAAAGAGGGAAGGAATTTATCAAAGAAATAGTATAGTCATTATGCAATTTTAGAACACAGGGATAAAGAGAAGATTACAAAAGCTCCCCAAAAGGTGAAAGAAAAAAAAATCACATACCAAGGAACTAGAATCAGGATGACATCAGACTTCTAAAAACAAATGGCTGCTGGAACACAGGCAGGATGTAGAATTCTAGGTTAGAGATTTGAAGACATCACACCTTTGTCAAAGGACAGAAGGAAGCATTTCAGGAAGCACTGAAGGAAGCACTCTTTGAAAGGACATTAAAGTACATGACTTGATTTTTCAGTGAATGGTCTTTGCATACTATTGTTCACACTATGATGCGGTAATGGGGTCAACGCTTTACGGAGTTAAAACAGTGATGTTGTAAGGATGTGGGGGGGAGTGGGGACAGTAACAAAGCTGAATCGTTTCTCTTCACAGGAAGCACACAGATCATGTACAGAACTGATGAGGAGGAAAGTGCAGGCAAATATCAGGAGAAAGAGCTGAAAGACACCCCCATGTTTGCCGCTGGGAAGTAGGTCGGGAAGCAGGTTTTGCAGAGGTCTGGGTACCACATGCGAGGGGATGTGTATATTTACGACAAGTGTTGCAGCATGCCATGGCAAGGGTCTTGCCGTAACAGCATCAGCTACAACCATTTTCTGAGAGATGGAGGCCACGTATCTCGAGGAAAGGACGCTTCTCTACTTCACATGGAAGGACAGTAGGGGCAGTGACCTGCATGGAACTTAACCTCTCCAAATGCAGGTTTCCTCATCTCGAAAGGGGGTGCATGAAGTGCAGTAACCACAGGGCTGTTAGAGTCCTCATGTAAGTGAAACGCTAAGCAGGGGCCTGGCACATGGTAAGTCACGAAAACAGGAGACACTCGAACTCACTGCCCCGAACCCATCCCCCGCTCCAGATGGTCAGCCAACAGGACAGCAGCATGTCCAGCCACTTCGTTGTGGGGTGAGGGCAGGAGGGAAAGGAGGCATCTCCCCAGTCCTAAATCGGCCCCCCCACCGGTACCCGGCCCACCCAGGCCACCTCCCTTGCAGGCACCATCAGCTGATGTGCACGCAAAAAGTGCAAACCTGTCCTCCATTAAGCCGAGCTGAGTCAGAAAAGGAAATCAGAGATGAAACAGAACCCCAGAAAGCCTCGCTGGGTTCAAAGCAGACAACTTGGGGGTTAGAGGCACAGGGCGTTGTCTGCCCGCTACACCCTGCCTTAGCTGGGGAGGCCCACGCTGACCATCCCTGGGCTGTTAGCCATCAACCAAAGCTTCCTGCTGACTGCGTTTCTTGGTCCAAGAGGACCTACGTCTGGGGGATAATTGTCACCAAGGCTCCCTTAGTCCCATGACCCTAACAATTGTCCCTGAGGGCTCCCACTTCAAAGCAGACTGGCCTGGAGCCGCCCTTACCGCAAATATCTGGATGTAACCTGATGCCCGCTGCTGGCCTCTGGCGCTGGGACTGTGAAGTAGTGGAGTGGGGCACAGAGTCCCCATCCTGCGGCTGCAACCACGGTGCCAACTCAGTGTTTACTCTGCCTGGAGATGCCCAACTGCCTGGAGTGCTGGAATGAGGTGGGCTGGCTGGCCAGGATGATTTCTCGAGAACTCAGGCAGCAGCGATAAGCCTGGCATTTCCGCTTATCTCTGACCCTGCCCCAGGCCCCAGAGGCATCCAGAGGCTTCACTCAGTTATCTGGTTTGTGAGGCGGTATCTGCTTCCCAGGGGCCTACTTCCTGCATCACTTAGTGAAGTGTCCAGTTGTGAAACAAACACCGTGTGGTCCAAGGAGGGAAGAAAGAAGGGAGGGGGCCTAGGGCAGAACTGACCTGCTTTCAAAACCCAGAATTGTGGTGCAAGGGCCCAGGAGATGAGCTGGGAATCGCTGCCTTCAGGCAGCCCTCCAGGATAGAGGAAAGCCCTGATCAGCCAGAATGGGTTGGGGGCCCTGCTTTTCTTCACTGGGGTCGCTTGCATTCTGGCTGGGAACCTAGTTGGTTATGGACAGTCCAGCCGTTGCCTCTGCAGGTAGAACTATTCAGGAAGCAACAAAGACACGCTGTGCCCCCAAGACTGGAGCATGTTGCAGTGAGGGAGAAGACATGACCTACAGCTCCTGCTGGATGAGGTGCAGCTCCAACTCAGCTCTCACCTGCAGGGAGGCTCTCTGTCCAGATCTTCCCAGAGTGCCCCATGGGAGCCTGAGCCCTCCACACACCCTCGCACACACACACACGCACACACACACACAGATGGCTTACACATATCCATTACTTCGGGACGCCCACTCACCTGCCCTCACTCACAGGAATCAGAGAAAGGGCATGCATGCTTTTACTATAAGCTTCCTCTTCTGAGCGTGACCACAGGCACACCCTGTGCTGAGCATGTTTAGCTGCAGTATCTTACCTCACTACATCCCTAGAGGGTAGATTACTATTTATCATCCCCATTTTACAGAGGGGGATTAATCTAGAACTTAAGTGGTTCACCCAAGGCCACACAGAAAGCAACGGAGCCAGAATTCCAACCCCGTGGTTATAACTCACACAATCCTGTCACTTTTAGAGACAAGAGGGATCTCAGAGACCACAAGGGTCAACTCCCTCATCTTTTTTTAAATTTTTTTATTAGACATTGAGAGGTACAAGCAGGGAGCAGCAGAGGGAGAAGGAGAAGCAGGCTCCCTGCTGAGCAGGGAGCCCGATGTGGGTGGGGTTCGATCCTAGGACCCTGGGATCATGACCTGAGCTGAAGGCAGACACTTAACCACAAAGCCACTCGGGCACCCCTCAACTCCCTCATTTTATAGACAGAAAATTTGAAGCCCAGAGAGGGGAAGGGACTTTCTGAAGGTCACATAGTAAGTCAGTGGCAAAGACAGAACCAGATAGCAAAAACTGTCGCCCTCTGAGTGGCCATGGAATTCCTGTCCTGCTCTATGGGTTTATGAGGGGTGTGTGTGTGTGTGTGTGTGTGTGTGTGTGTGTGTGTGCAGTCAGATTAGCCTCTGCCCCACAGGCTCAACTCTGACAGCTGTCTCAGGAAATGAGGCAGGGGCGAAGGGGCTTGGGCCCCTAGATGCAATACTGGTTGCTTATTCTTTCATAGAAAAAGGTCTATAACTTGTCTCACCTGGCTATCTAGAAAGATACTAAAACAACAGCCAGAGTCCTGCCAAGATGAATCCAGGAACTGTGCTTGGGAATAAAACCAAAGTCAAGTTGGCCTCTCTGAAGAAGCAGAGGGAAATGACAGCTACCTGGACCCTGGGCCACTTGAGGGGTCCCCTACAAGCTCTCAGGTGGCCGGTGGGTTTGCCCCCAGGGTGTCACTCTCTTCTGTGGTCAGCATTCCTATCCTGGCTTGAAGACCTTTTATTCAGTCAATTCCTTTCCCCCATGCCTAGTCAAAATTGTTCCCTGCCTAAACAAGGTATCAGCCTGAAAACGCTAGAGAAGAACAAAAAAGCACCCTCAGGAGCCAAATCCAGACCAGCACCCATTCATTTGTTCATTCATTCATTCAGCACTTACTGAGCAATACTTACTAGGAAATAATAAAACCACTAATATTTATTGAGCACATCTTTGTGTCAGGCACTGTGCTGCAACTTTATATAAATTACCTTTTGCCCCTCAACACTTATAAGAGGAAGGGACTATTACCCCCACTTCTCAGACAAGTAAACTGAGGTTTGAGCCACTTTCTAAAGTCAGCATAAGACCCTGTATATAAATGCTGGCAGCCAGCCTCCAAGTCAGCTTACAACTGAAAGGAGTCTAACTAAAACATCTTCTTTTTTTTATTTTTTTTAAAGATTTTATTTATTTTTTGACAGAGAGAGAGACAGCAAGAGAGGGAACACAAGCAGGGGGAGTTGGAGAGGGAGAAGCAGGCCTCCTGCGGAGCAGGGAGCCCGACGCAGGGCTTGATCCCATGACCCTGGGATCATGACCTGAGCCGAAGGCAGATGCTTAACGACTGAGCCACCCAGGTGCCCCTAACTAAAACAACTTCTGTCTAGAACCCGACTCTGTCTCTGGGGGGCTGCAGTTGCAAACTACCAATTCAGAAACACAATTATATGTGCAAGTTGGAATCAGATCAACCAGTTCCATACCAACACATTACATTACTGGTCCTCCTACCAGCTCACACAGTAAGATGTCACCACCTGCAAAATACTTTGACTCATGCTCATATTTACATTCATTTGAGGCGGATGGATTATGGTCCCCATTTTCCCCATGCAGAGACTGAGGCTTTCACACTGAGAGTCTGTGCCAAACTGGACCTTGGACTTGGCTCTACAGCTCTAGGGCCTGTGTCCACAGCAGTGAACAGAGTTTCTGGATCCCCTCCCTACCACCACACACACACACACACACACACACACCACTTTGGGACCCTGACACACACACACACACACACACACCACTTTGGGACCCTGACACACACACACACACACACACACACCACTTTGGGACCCTGACACACACACACACACACACACACACACACACACACACACACACACACACACACACACACACACACACACACACACACACACACCACTTTGGGACCCTGACTCACCTGGCCTGACTGACAGGAATCAGAAAAGGGGCTGCAGGCCTTTGATAATAGCTCACTTTTCTGAGCCTTACCAAAGGCAGATGCTGTGCTAAGCGATTAGCTACAATATCTTATTTAAACCCCTTGATTGTGCCAACTCTTGTGAGCTCAGAACTCTGTGCTGTAGGAACTCAGCAAATCTGGGTGGAAGCAAAGTTAACACCTTGGAACAACAGAGAAAGTGAGATAGTCACTAACTCTTATACTCAAAGAACGTGGGTGTAATGGGGCAAAATTGGAAGACAGATCACTGTTTCCAGCCCTCCCATATCTGATAAAAAGAATTCCTTCTTCATCTGCTCAAATTCTCCCCCCTCAGTCTAGCCCTACCCTCTGAGGAAAGCCTGGTTTCGGGATTTTCGGTGTCAAATCTGAAGGACGAGTGGTAAGATGCGACCTGAGGTCTGGAAGAGAGGATTTGGCTGAGCTGGGGAGCAAAGCACCAGCAGAAAAATAAAGAAGGGGAGAGATAGATACTGAGCAGCATCTAGCGTTGCAGAGTGGGGACCTGGGGCAGTCCCAAGACGCAAGAGAATGGGAGTGAAAAGAAAGGAGGGTTTGGGACACTGGCTGCAGCAGGACAGAAATGCTCATCAGAGATCATAAGTAGGAAAAGCACAGTGGCAGGGCGCCCATGGCCCCAGGTCTCTGCAGAAACTCAGTCACATGGCCTTAACTAATTCAGGTGTAAGAGGGAGGCAAAGAAATTGGAAAAGAATTTGGCAAAGAGGGAAGATTTCTTGGAGGAAATGGGACTTGAGTAGAGCCTTGGTGAATGGGTGAGATTTGGAGAGGCCAAAGAAAGGGCAGTTCTTACAAGAACTCAGAGTGAACAGAGCTCCAGATGGAGCCTGGCAGGTAGGAGTGACAGTGCATAGCCTAGCCTCAGGTCAGGAGGTGTCGACGGAGGCCCAAATGATTCGGCAAGCAGGACCCCAAAGAGAGTGGACCCAGAAAATCAGGCAGAGACATTTAGACCCAAAGCAGCAAGATATAGGGACAACAATCCTATGGAATGTTTTTAGGTAGGAAATAACATGACTAAATTAGTGTTTAAGACCCAGGCGGTGGGGGACCGACTCAGAGAGGACACAAAGCCACTTTGGGGATTTTGGAGATGTTTTATATCCTGAGTGGTGGTCACGTGGGTGTATGCATACAGGTCTGCTGTATTCAATAGGCTATAAGGTTTGTGTTTTGTACTGTATTTAAGTTATATCTTAATCAAGTTCTGCTAGTATGAAAAAAAGGGCGGTAACTAATGCACCTGACAGCAGGGTGCAAATGGATTGGAAGGGCATAGGATCATCATCCACACAGAAGCTAAAATCAGCAAGTGTTTACTGGTTCTGGGGTGTATACTGTTGCCAAAACACAGGAGCGCTAAGGAAGTGGAGTGACATCTGAGAGAACAAGTCTTTGAAAAAGCAAGGACTGACTGAAGTTCTAAGGTCCTCATTCCCCCCCACAGCCTCTAGCCTGCAATAGAAGCAGGACCCCTCCCTACTGCAGAGACTCGAAGGATTTATGAAGATCCAATATGTGAAGACCTCACCCCAAAATCAGGTCATAACAAAGCAGGTACATACATTAGAATCCCATGTTTGTTTGAAATATACATATATGCCGGTATGGTTAATTCTGCATGAGAAAATTAATTGTAGATGATCTTTATTTCCATATTGCTTTTATATAATTATTCTAAATTTTTAAATGTGTATTATTGGTGTTTTTAAACAAGTTTGTTTTTCTATAATAGTCACCATTTACGTGGACCCACAGGAATTACTAGAGAGACAATATGCACCAGAGAGAGGTTTAATTAACCAGGAACAGAGTAATAGACTCCCTCGGGGCCTTAGCCGACAGAAAACAACATTTAATAACCTTATAGGGAGGTCTGACATCAATTGCTTAGCCTTAAATACACAGAACACAGGAGGTCTAACAGACTCGGAAGGACTCCTCAGAAATAGCAAACCCCAGGCGGGAAGAGCAGCAAGTCCTCTTTGCACTTTATTTTCGAAACAGATTTTTGGCCCATTGCAACTTGGAAACAAATGTTCCAGACTCCACGTGCAACTCATAAACTACATGGTAAAAGTAATTTGGCATTTTTTTAGAGAAAAGTTGGCAAACATTTGGGAACAATCCCCAACTACAGCATTCTCAAAGGATTGAAGGACCTGTAAACACGAATCACAGCAATAAGTTTGGACATGGTTCTGAAGTCTGAATTATACATGCATCTCCCCAAACTGCACAAAACCAAAGACAAATCCATGCACCTAAAATTGTTAGCTTTTATTGTCGCTTGTTGGTTTTGATCAGACTCTAAAAGTGTTTTCTGGAGGGTCTCCATGCCCCTAATGCACCTGTTAAAAGCACAAACACACAGTAAGTTTATCATCTGCACTTACATACCACCTTCCATCCATGGATCCCAAGTGGTCTGTCAGAAATATTGTTTTCCTAAGTCCCCAGTGAGATGTGTAAATATTGTTGCCTCCATCTCATACTCAGATAAACTTCAATATGTGGGCAGTTAAGTGGCTTGTCAACGGTTATAACCCAAGACAAAATCCTTACAAGCCGCCCTCTGGTCTCCCTTCCTCCCTTCCTCTGCTGACCGTGCCTTTGAGCTTTCTTGTTGGCCCTGGCTTAAATCATGCACGCAGACCACTGTTTCCCTGGTGATGGAGGTGGAGTTCTATTTCCTACCCTGAATTTGGCACCGGCCCTGGCTGCAACGCATTTAGCCACAAGTGCATCAGCCGTGCGTGAGTGGGGACAGCTTGGCTCCTTGGAAACCTAAGTGGCGTGTGTCAACTGGCTCCAGCCCACCGAGAGCCACTCCAGGCCATGCTGCTAACTCCTCCATCATTAGCCCGGAGCAACCCACAGTGCAGGCAATGACATCTCTCTCTTGGAGCAGGGTGAACAAATGGAGACAGCTCAAAGGCAAATGCTCTGCCCCGCTCCAACGCAGCCCTCAGGGAGAAATAATCCATAGCCCTCAGGGAGAAATAATCCATAGCTGTCTGGGACAGAGGCCCTTAGACCAGTAGGGCCCGCCCTCTGCTCACTTCTATGAACAGCACAGCAAAGTGTGATGGTTGTTGATTACATTCCTTGATAGGCAACTGAATTTACACTTCCAATTCCCAGCTGCAGCGTTTATTCCTATGTTTCATTCATTAATTACTGTGTCCTGGAATGACCATTCAGAATCAGATCCAGAAAAATAGGAAAGTTGCTGGGGCGCCTGCCAGGGTACAAGAGTGACTACCTGAAAAGTGTTTCTCTGATGGTTGCAGTCACTCCTAGAAATTGGGGGTGGAGAATTTTTTTTATGGTCAGTAAATGCCATATATTTTAACTTTTAGTTAATTTTAACTTCTTTGCCTCTCAAATGTCTTATTAACCTTACTGGATGGTATATGCACCATATGAACTAGAGGCTGGGTTAGTTGACCTTCCTTCCCATATGCTCCCAAAGCACCTCATATGTGTTCCTATCAGAGCCCACTGGTAATAATAACACCTAATCTCTGCTGAGCATGTACCTTGCTCAGGCACCCTGCCAGACATTTTACATTCATTAGTTTTTTCAAGTTCTAGGTATTACCATTAATATCCTCATTTTGCAGATAAGGAAACCGGCCTAGAGAGGTCACAAAATCACTGTGTTAGTCTGCCACGGCTGCCATAACAAAATACCACAAATTCAGTGACTTTAAACAACAGAAATTCATTCTTTCACAGATCTGGAGGTCAGAAGTCCGAAACCAGGGTCACCAAAGTGTCAGTAGGGTTGTGCTTCCTCTGGAGGCTCCAGCTTCCAGTAGTTGCTGGCATTTCTTGGTTTATGGCCACAATACTCAGTCTCTGCCTCCATGATCTCACTGCCTTATCTCTTCCTGTGTGTGTGTCAGAGGTCCTTCTGCCTCCCTTTTATGATGATATATGTGATTACATTTCGGGCCCATCTGGATAATCCAAGATAATCTTTGCATCTCAAGGTCTTTCACTTAATAATATCTGCAAAGTCCTTTTTTTTTTTTTTTTGCCATCTAATGCAACATTCATAGGTTCCTGGAATTAGGGTGTGAATGTCTTTGGGGGGCTATAATCTAGCCTACAAGTCACTCATCTAGTAGGTAGTGCCTTCAAGTTTCCCTTCGCATGAGCTCATGAAGATTTATCAGTGAAGTGGGGGGTTGGAGCCTCGAGAGTAAGAGCATAGGCTTTGGTGCACCAGGCAGACCTGGGTTTGAAGCCCAATTCTACCACTTACTGTGTGACTTCAG